>NC_087285.1:4950180-5253210 GCF_015220805.1 Pogoniulus pusillus | reverse complement strand
TCCAGAAAGTGTGGGTTCAGCCTGTGACTTCCTTATGGGACTGTGGGCAGGCGGTGTAGATCTCATCAGGCAGTGCCAGGAGTTGGGAACAGCTGTCAGTGAGGGAGAGCGCTGGGTGGTCAGTTTGGGGGGGGTCAGTTTGCCTTGCAGTCAAGCAAGGTTCCTAGAGTGGTTTGGGTTGGAAGAGACCATACAGATCATCGAGTTTCAATCCCTCCATGCTAGGCCTTCCACTAGACCAGAGAGATCAATTGGCCACACCGTGAAATTCCACACCATGAAGTTCCTCACTTCCATCAGGCCACTGACACTCCCTCACTTCTCACACCTAACAACCTATTACCAAGTCCAGCACAAGTCCTGCTGCTTTATAATTATAAGATCTGTGTTCTTCCTGCCTCCCAAAGTCCTTGTGGCTAGCTGGGAGCATAAAGCAAGACTCTTCGGAGGATAGGAGTAACCTTTGGGTTACGCCTCTGGGCTTGTGAGGAAGGCAAAGGTAACGTAAATAGTGGTACAAACTGAAGGTTCTAAGAGCTCTGCTCCCTTTCTAGCAGTTGACTCACATAGAAAGCATCATCCCAAGAGACTTGGATCTTATTTGCAAGATCTGTTGTCACCAATACTCTCAAAACCACCACGCTGAGAGTCACCTCCCAGCATAGTGGGCAAGAGGACACTTGAACACGAGAGGTGCCAGAGGAAGACTGGCAGGAGTACGGTGTGACACCCATAACATTAAGCATGAAACTTGTGCTGAGTATTAGCAAAATTTGTGGCTCTGCCTCCTTTGCTCTGCTCAAACCTCTTTAAAAATCCCATCCCCAATGAAACTGAGGTGCTGGAATTGATGAGGATCTGCAAGCAAAAGGGAAACATGCCTTTTCCAGGCTGCACAGCGTTGTGCTTACGAGGCAGTTCTCTGATCTGGGGGACCATATGTGCTATCTCAAAGTGGGGGTTTACCCATTTTTCTCCAGTAGCAAGGAAACTGCTTCTTTCATTTCCTTTTGTGGAGCAATATATACAAGCTAGGCAAGAGGAAGGTCTGAGTTCATGTAAAATGTAGGAAGACATAATGGAAGTTTCACAATACCCTTTCAAAGCACCTTAATGCACACAGGGCGAGACTATTTCAGCTGCTGAATCTGTTCTGCTTTTCCCTACTTGCTGCTCAAAACTTGTGAAATATGGTGGCTTTATGATTAGAGCACTGGCATTTATATGTTTGACTTCAGCCATTCACTTAGCAAAAACCCCCCTTTGTCCAACTAAAGAGAAAAAAATCATCTCTGTCCAGCTGGGGAATATCCAACAGTACCAGGACTCAGGGCAGAGCATGCCACCCATCTTTGATATTCATCTTAATCCTCCCGACTCAGAAAGTTAAACAAATGCTTTTAAAACAACCATTCTAAAGAGCTCCTTCACTGGCAGCAGACAGAAGAATATCTCCTGCTTGCAGAAAAGGTATTATTCCAGATGGGATGTGGCAGAAGAGACTCTTCAATTGCAAACCTGCTCACAGGCCAAGAAAGGTGCTGCAAAATGCAGGCTTGGATCACTGGGTAAAAGCGGAAGATGAGTGCTTTGGGGTACTGCAAATATAATATAGCCTGGTTTGATGGGGGCTTGAATTCAAGCCTGGTCAGATCTCTGTGAAGTGAAACAGCAGAGATTTTATCACAGAAAATGCACATCACATCCTCTCCCCAGAGTGATAGAGCATTTGAATGAAACCATAGGATCATTCTGTGTGGAAGAGACCTTTTTTTACCAAATGGAACAGCCACAGAGCTCTGAACAATGCTTCCTTACACCATTTTCTCCCAACCCACCTCTAGAGGGTTTGTCCTTCCAGCTGCGGCTTGTACCTCCAGATGGTTTGTCCTTCCTGCTTGCACCTCCAGAGGGTTTGTCTCTCCTGCTTGCACCTCCAGAGGGTTTGTCTCTCCTACACACATTAGTTGAATATACACAGGATTTTCAAACGAAGTCCTTTGGTCTAAGCTGAAAAAGGGAGAAAGAAATACCTGAGTTAATAATTGTGGGCTCCTTCTCCTAGCAAAAGCTCTACTCAGAGGAAAGAAAAAAAAAAAGAAAGGAAAAAAAAAAAAAGGTGCAGTCAAAAGGTAAGGAATTAGCTGTAAAGGGCAGATTTTGACCTGACGAAATTGGAGTGGCTATTTAGGGAGCAAGATTTCATTAGAGTTGCTATAGCAATTGGAAGAGTTTGACAAAGCCTAATGAAGGATTATGACAGAAATAGAGGAGGCTATAAGCCATCAAAAGCTGTAGGAAGGGAAGCTTCAGAGGTTTCTGAGTAAAATCCCTCTGGAAGTACATGGATCTCCCTAGAAGATATCAGACTCATTTCAAACACCTCCCCAGGGGATTCACCGAGCAATGATCGCAATAAACCCCCAAGTGCCCTCTCCACTGCAGAGAGTTATCTGTGGCTTCTCCCCTCCCAGGGGCACGATTTGCTTTTTAATGCTTTAGAATCACAATACTTGGTACTTGCATAGCACCTCTCATCTCAGAGCAGTGCAGAAGCTACTCCTGATGCTGGGTGTTAACCTCCTCAAGTTGGCATTAGACATATCCTGTGGCTGTGTAAACTCAGCCTGAGATGTTAAAGGATTTTACTCCAGCCTTTGAAGGGATGAAGCATGGAAGTGCATAATGGGAGGGCTCCCAAGCAAACCTCATGGCAAACATGAGTGGGGGCTACCTGCAGACCTCTGCCCCACACGATGTGCCCTCAAGGTGGGTAGCTGCTGCAATATATCTTCTGGGTCTACCTGAGCTCCTGCTGTGCTGTGATGCATCTCCAAGATGTAAGATCAAAGTTGCTGTCTGTGGGAGATGTTCTCAGTTTAAATTCTGCCTGGGGTCAAGTGTTGCTCAGGAGCCACGCTTACAAAAATAAGTGTATTTATTCCATTGTATGATGCCCTGCACTGGGCATCCCACCAGGACAGAGGGTTCTCCTCACATCTGAAACGGAGAAAAGAACTGTAGACCACACTGAAAAGAATTCCCACCAACCTGCTCCAGCCTGCAGCTGCTCATCCATCACAAGAATTACCTCCACTGGACTCTCTCTAGTAGTTCCTTGTCTCTCTTGCAGAGGGAGGGCCCAGAACTGGAAAGAGGGAGGGCACAGAACTGGACACAATGCCCCAGATGTGGCTTCATTAGAGCAGAGCAGAGAGGGAAAAGATCCTCCCTGACCTTTTGTCTGCACTCCTTAATTTATCCCAGTAGACCACTGGCCTTCTAGGCTACAAGAGCACATTGTGGGCTCATGTTGAACCAGCTGGCCACCAGCACTCCCAGATCCTTCTCCATGGAGCTGCTTTCCAGTAGGTCAAGCCTCACCTGTAGTGGTACAGGTACTGAACAGGTGTTCACCCACAGCAGAGGCCAGAAGGATCTTTTCTTTGCTAGAGATTTCTCTGTGTGTCTTTGCAGCAGAACGATCCAAACCAACACTTTGCTTGGTCTGACTAATATTAATGGAGCTAAATGGAAGATAATTTGATTCTAGGTTTTTTGAAGCCTTCAACCATAGAACAGTCCCTCAAAACCTTCTAGAAAGCTACTATAAGTCAAGATTTAGGTTTAAAAGCAGGTTTCTTCTTAGTTTTGGCAGAATCAGGCAGCCAGATCCTGGTCAGGGCAGAGCAGTGTGGTGGAGAGGATGCAAAGCTTGTCTCTGATGTAAGAAATACCAGACAAAACCTGTTTCCCAAACACTTCTGCTAACAGCTCTATCAATGACTTTTCTCTGTTTGCTCAGATGCAGCAGTCAGCTGCTGGTGGGCACTTGGAACGTGCCTGAGCATCATAAAATGTATTTTGACATTAACTTTGTTTCTGGCAGCAAAATGGTAAAACATTTAGCACATGGGGGGCTTTGATGTGTCAAGATCAGTCTGGTAATGATGCTGCGGTAGCTCTAAATCACTGCTGAAAAATTATCTTCATCCTGCCTTTGTCAGACAGTGAATTTGCTCACCAGAGTCAGTGCAGAGAGCATGCAGAGCAGGGCCACACAGTTCTTTACTTATGGTTGTATCCAACCTGCAGCAAAGGAAACTTATGGGTGGGTGAATGGGAGCACATCTGGAGTTCACCCTTAGCGTCAGAAAGCAGCAGGGAAAGCTGCCCAAGATGATCCATCACCATACCTCATTGAACCATAGAGTGATAGAATGGGTTGGAAGGATCCTTTAAGTCATCTAGTTCAAACCCCCATGTAGTCAGCACTGACATAGAACCATGGAACTGATGAGATTGGAAGAGATCTTTGAGATCGAGTCCAGCCACTCCCCTGGAGCTCACAGTCCCACTACTACTGCTAAGTCACTGACACTAAACCATGTCCTACATGGTCTTTTAAATACCTCTATGATAGTGACTCCACCACCTCCCTGGGTAGCCTGTTCCAGTGCTTCACAGCCCTTTCCCTGAAGCTTTTTTCCCTAACAACCTGAACTTTCTCTGGTGCAACTTGAGGCTGTTGAACTAGATCAGGTTGCCCAGAGTGCCATTCAACCTGACCTGGAATGGGGCATCTACCACCTCTCTGGGCAATCTGGGCCAGGCTGAGGCACTGACTTAGGGCTTTTTAGCCTAGAGGAGACTGAGGGAGCACCTTATGAATGTTTATAAATCCTTAAAGGTTGGGTGTCAGGAGGATGGGACCAGTCTTTTTTCAGTGCTGCCCAGGGACAGGACAAAGGGTAACAAGCACAAACCTGAACATAGGAAGTGCCAGCTAAACATGAGGAGAGACCTCTTTAAGAGTGATGGAGAACTGGAACAGGCTGCTCAGAGAGGTGATGAAGTCTCTGTCTCTGGAGTCATTCCCAAACCGCCTGGACACTGTCCTGTGCAACCTGCTCTGGGTAACCCTGCTCTAGCAGGGGGGGGGGGGGGGGTTGGACTCTATCTCCAAAGGTCTCTTCCCATCTCTGTGAGTCTAGAATCCACTATCCATCCACCTGCTCTAGTTGAAGATGTCTCTGCTCACTGTAGAAGGGTTGACAAGATGACCTTTGAGGGCCCCTTCCAACCCTCAGCATGAAAAATCCCTTCCTTATGAGAAAGATGTAAAAAGACCAATGTGGGGTGCTTCTCTCCTAGAAAAGCTCTGCCAATTGTCAGGAGACAGCTTCAAAGCCACATCTCCTCCTGCGCGCCACAGCACAAGGCAGCTCATCCTCTCACAGCACCATCTTGTGAGCAGATGCTTGCCTGGGGAAAGGCTGGTTTAAGCTCAGGAGCACCAGCAAGCTTTTGTTGCTGTTAGCTCTCATCACTCTGGATGTTTTTCTTTGCTAGATCTGGTGGCTAATCCCTCTATCAGAATGGAGTCCTCGGCCTCAATGCCTCACTGTGGCATTCCCACTTAACATTTAGACTAAAGACTCAGCACTGATGGGGGCCTTAGACATTTCATGTTGCTACATACATGCTGATACACTTGTGGTCAGAAAACCATTTCCTTTGTGCACTGTTGGGTTGCTGCCTTTCAGCTCCAGGGAAAGTTGCTTAGCACTTGCACAGAGAGATGAGGAGAACAGCATCTCCCAGCCCATGTGAGCAGGGAGTGCAATCCTCAGCAGAAAATGGAGAAGGAAAAACATGCTTTCCACCTTGCATTACTCATTTAGCTTCAACTATTGCTCTTGAAACCCTCAGCAGGCACATGTGGGTGTGGGAGGGAGCTCCTAATTATCTATCTCATTATAGTCTTATCAGGCCACATGGGCTTACAGCTGGAGAGGGAATTTATATAAGGGCACATGGTGATAGGACAAGGGGCAGCGGTGTGAAACTAGAGCAGGGTACATTTAGGATGAAGTTCTTTACTATGAGAGTGGCAAGACAGGTTGCCCAGAGAAGCTGTATATGCCTCATCCCTGGAAGTGTTTAAGACCAGGCTGAATAAGGCTTTAAGCAATATGGGCTAGTGGGAGGTGGCCCTGCCCATGGCAGGGTGGTTGGAATTAGATGATCTTTAAGATCCCTTCCAGTTTAAGCCCTTCATAACTCTATGATGATTTTCTGTTTCACCATGGCTCATCAGTGAATAATCCCTTTAGGACTAACCAAAGTTTCAGATCAGATCTCCTTTGTGCAAAAGGAAGGTGTGAGTCCTAAAAGAGGCCCACCATCTAAACATACCTATAGGATGAGATTTCATGTTTACAAGACCAGAAGAAAGCCTTGAAGAGGGAAATATAAAATTATAGTGGTGCATACAAAGAGGGGTTTATGCTGATGATCCACAACATTTAATACAAAGAGGTTGCCAACTAACATCTCCTCCTGGCAGGATTTTTTTTTCCCTGAATGAAAATTCTTGTCCAATTTTTACCAAGAAGAGATGAAGGAACCTCTTTGTTAGATGGGCTACAATTCTGCTTTATAACCTGTTTCACTTTTCCTTTACAGATGACTTTATTTGGGAGTGAAAAGCCTTTTTGAGACACTTGCAAACAGAGCCTAATACCCAACACTCTGTTACCCTTGTTGCATAAACAGTTTTCTGATAGGGTAAGGCAATTTGGAGAGGAACAAAAGAAAGGAAAACTAGAAATAAGGGGAACAGGAAAACTAGAAATAAGGGGAACAGGAAAACTAGAAATAAGGGGAACAGGAAAACTAGAAATAAGGGGAACAGGAAAACTAGAAATAAGGGGAACAGGAAAACTAGAAATAAGGGGAACAGGAAAACTAGAAATAAGGGGAACAGGAAAACTAGAAATAAGGGGAACAGGAAAACTAGAAATAAGGGGAACAGGAAAACTAGAAATAAGGGGAACAGGAAAACTAGAAATAAGGGGAACAGGAAAACTAGAAATAAGGGGAACAGGAAAACTAGAAATAAGGGGAACAGGAAAACTAGAAATAAGGGGAACAGGAAAACTAGAAATAAGGGGAACAGGAAAACTAGAAATAAGGGGAACAGGAAAACTAGAAATAAGGGGAACAGGAAAACTAGAAATAAGGGGAACAGGAAAACTAGAAATAAGGGGAACAGGAAAACTAGAAATAAGGGGAACAGGAAAACTAGAAATAAGGGGAACAGGAAAACTAGAAATAAGGGGAACAGGAAAACTAGAAATAAGGGGAACAGGAAAACTAGAAATAAGGGGAACAGGAAAACTAGAAATAAGGGGAACAGGAAAACTAGAAATAAGGGGAACAGGAAAACTAGAAATAAGGGGAACAGGAAAACTAGAAATAAGGGGAACAGGAACACTAGAAATAAGGGGAACAGGAACACTAGAAATAAGGGGAACAGGAACACTAGAAATAAGGGGAACAGGAACACTAGAAATAAGGGGAACAGGAAAACTAGAAATAAGGGGAACAGGAAAACTAGAAATAAGGGGAACAGGAAAACTAGAAATAAGGGGAACAGGAAAACTAGAAATAAGGGGAACAGGAAAACTAGAAATAAGGGGAACAGGAAAACTAGAAATAAGGGGAACAGGAAAACTAGAAATAAGGGGAACAGGAAAACTAGAAATAAGGGGAACAGGAAAACTAGAAATAAGGGGAACAGGAAAACTAGAAATAAGGGGAACAGGAAAACTAGAAATAAGGGGAACAGGAAAACTAGAAATAAGGGGAACAGGAAAACTAGAAATAAGGGGAACAGGAAAACTAGAAATAAGGGGAACAGGAAAACTAGAAATAAGGGGAACAGGAAAACTAGAAATAAGGGGAACAGGAAAACTAGAAATAAGGGGAACAGGAAAACTAGAAATAAGGGGAACAGGAAAACTAGAAATAAGGGGAACAGGAAAACTAGAAATAAGGGGAACGGAAAACCTAGAGATAAGGGGAAAGGAAAACCTAGAGATAAGGGGAAAGGAAAACCTAGAGATAAGGGGAAAGAGATCTTGGTTTACTTCTTCAAAGGGCTAGGGAAAGGAACCTTTCCGATGCCTCAGGGAAGTGAACTCAACATGTAAAAAGTTTAGGTTGCTCCAAGCATGTCAGTGCTAGACAATGAAAAGTATTGCATTAACCTCTCTGTGGGAACAGGAGAAACCACAGAGCTGGTCTCAGGTCTGCTCTAAGGAGACTGCTGGTGCTGCAGAGTCATGCTCCAGCCTGCTCTGACAACAGTTGAGTGCTTTGGTAATGAGGAAAGTGCAAACTCTGAATTCTCCTATGAGAGGCTATTTCAACTTCAGAATAGGCTAATACAAAATGTTTGTGCTTCAGGGATTCAAATCTAAGCACAGCTCTTCATTTCCCTTCTTTTAACCAAGAAATCCCTCCAAATTTATGATTTTAAAAGTAACTGGGAGCTGGTTTTGCTGGAGAGAAGTGTCTGCATACTGCAAAAAACAACTTTCCCACCTTCTGAGACGAGTGCATAAAAGTCATTACCCAAACAACGTAAGCATGGGGGAGGGAATGAACAAATTATAGAAATCTGAACCCATACATCAGAGACACAGTTCTGCTGGGGCTATGGGAACGTTTTCTCTATTCCACTAGGCCAGAACCAAAAGGAAAATGAAGAGGTCTCTGCTCCAGTTGATTTCTTCTGTTGCTGAGCAGTGATTGATGAGAAGTTCCTGCCTGCAGAAGCAGTAATGCATCCCTCCACTGATAAAGCACATGGGTGGGAAGCAGGCCAACATGCAAGCAAGACCTTGGAGTGACAAAAGCTTTGGGCATGACAAGGACTGCACAGGCATCTATTTTAAGAGACTGAGCAATTCCTATTGCCAGGGGCTGGTAGTACTGGGAGGTGGAGCTACACCACATCAGCTTCCTTACCAGCTACACAACGGTTTTTAACATAGAAGCATATAATCAGCCAGGGTTGGAAGCGACCACAAGGAACATCTAGTTCAAACCCCCCTGCCACAAGCAGGGACACCTCACACTCTAATCTCACATAGATGAGGGCATTTCCTCTTGTCCTATCGTTACTTGGGAGAAGAGACCAACCCCTACCTGGCTTCAACCTCCTTTCAGGCAGGTATAGAGAGAAGAAGGTCTCCCCTCAGCCTCCTGTTCTCCAGGCTGAACACCCCCACTTCTCTCAGCTGCTCCTCACCAGCCCTGCTCCCCAGACCCTTCACCAGCTTCATTTTGCCCTTCTCTGGACCCACTCCAGGCTCTCAATGTCCTTTTTGTAGTGAGTTTCAGCCCCCCAGTGTCCTTCTTCTAATGAGGAACCCAAATCCAGCGTCTGAGTTGCAGCCTCACCACTGCCGAGTACAGAGGGACTTGCTGTGAAGGGGCCTAGTTGAAATCTGAGTTTGGGGTGAAACGCAATGAGGCAGATTTAAAAGTCATTAAATAATTGATTCATATAGACAAAATAATCCCCCCAAACTCATTTCCCACCCTCCACACAAGTTCTTGGATGCAGTGAGCAGAACTGTGTTGCAGAATGTCTCTGTGCCATGGAGTTTCGAAAGGTTCTATTAGTGTCTCTAACAGAGGCTCTGGCAGCTTCGTGCACCGCCTGTGAGGTGGATTAAATCCCTTCAGCAACCTGGATAAAGAGTTAAGGATACTCACCAGTCCGAATGGCTGCGGCCTAAAACGGAGGCAGGAAAATATCCAACACAAGTCCTGTGGCGAATTCCATGTGAGCTGCAAAGGGGAATCAGCTGCTGGCTGAGGCAGCTGCGGCGGCCTGAGGCGAGAGGCAGGCGAGCGGCAGGTGAGCGAGGAACAAAGGAGCAGGCAAGCTCCTTCTCCACCTGTTCACCTCCTTTTATAGGGCAATGGCCGAGGCTGAAGGTCTCATTGGCCACACAGTCACCCAATCGCCTCTGGCCACCACCCAAACAGAGCCCAGAATGGCAGAAGGCTCAGGTGCTGCGCTCCCAAAATGGAGGGCGCACACAGCTGCACGGGACAGGGGCGTGGGCCTGTGCAACCCCTCTGAGGCAACCGGATTAAACCGGACTGGGCTGCCTGGGGTTCTCTGCCCTGCGTTCCCTCCTCTGGCTGCAGCGCAGACAGGCAGGCAAATCAGACAGGACCTGCTCAAGCCCAGTCTGTGCCCTTTAGGACCACTCACCACAGGACTATCACTACCTCAAGTCCTGCTTGCCATACTATTGCTGATGCAAGCCAGGGTGCCGGTGGCCTTCTTGGTCACCCGGGCACACACCGGCTCACCTTCAGCCAGCTGCCAACCAACGCTCCCAGGGCTCACCTTCAGCCAGCTGCCAACCAACGCTCCCAGGGCTCACCTTCAGCCAGCTGCCAACCAACGCTCCCAGGTCTTTCTCTCCCTGGTAGCTTCTCCAGCCACTCTGCCCAAGCCTGGAGCGCTGCATGGGGCTGCCATGACTGAAGGTGTAACACTGAAGAGGAAGAGGATTAGGGCAGGTAGTCGTTCAGGCCAGCATCCATACTCAGTGAATGGCTGGTGGGAATCACCCACTTAGAACCTTCAAGGACTGCAGGGACAAAACCAAACTCAGCTAAGCTAAGGCTTAGCCCCTCTGAATACCCAGTGAAGGCAGCAGCTCAGAAGGCATGAAGCAGCAGTGATGATAACAGGAGAAGAGGCAGGAAACCTCACTTCACTCAAAAGAGTCACAGCATCTCCCCAGTGCCTTTCTTCACTTCTCTCCCTGCAGTCACTTGCCAAGCTTCTCTCTGCTGCTCATGTTCACTCCCACTCTTTCCATGTGTTTTGGGTCACCACTGAGTAACTGGCTACAATATGCTTGGCACAGTCTGGAGTAGTTGGGGGTCACACCATTAGGCTGTCATTTTCTTACAAGCTTCAAAACAGCCCCAAAAGAAGAGAAAGTAGCATTTGGGGAAGTTCTCAGCATATGGTTACTTGAGCAAATTTTAAACACAGGAGCTATCAAATGCATTCAAGCTGTGTTAAAGCTCATTCAGTGATCCCCAGCCAGGTGTTACATCAGCTTTCCTGAGCCAAAGGAGCTCAGTGCCCTTTTCAGGCTCACAAATAGTCCAGGGGCACTCCACCCACAGGAGAAAGATCAGCATGCACCTCATCGAAAGGGTATCCATTCATTTTCTGCCAGGGAATTTGAAGAGTCAGTAACTCACCTTTGGGATCTCTCATCTTTGGTTCTGGTTTTAAATAATATCCATTTGCTGCTAAAAAAAAAAAAAAAATCCACACTCAATATATGTATTTAATTTCACTTTGTACAGCAGAGTTGCTTCATCCATCCTGCTTTAAAACTGGAAGTGGTAGTAGGTATTGTTGATTGCATTATCCTACTGGGAGACAGGAACAAAGCTGAATGCAGGAACTTAAATCATGGCTTGCAATTTACTAAAATGAAACAAACCCACAAACAAGTGGCACATCCCCTCTTTTTATAGCAATACCCACTGCAAAGATGACAGCAATGGCACTTCATAACTATGAATAAGTCACCAGTGGTAGTAAATCCTTTGTAATGCCAAAAAAAGCCTCCCTGAAATACAAAGCTGGAGCAGTTTCTTTGCTCTGAGAAGTAAAATGCTTCCCATTGTCTTAAGTATTACATGAGAATCATTCATTTGAAGGGAGAAAGTAGGGAGTGGCTTCTAAGAACACAACCCTTCCCTACAGCACAGCCTCAGATGAAGGTGTTCATCTCACTTGGAGGTCTGTGTCCAGCTATGGGACCCTCAATACAAGACAGACATAGACCTGTTGGAGTGGGTCCAGAGCAGGGTCACAGGAGCAACTCTCCTATGATGACAGGCTGAAAGAACCAGGGCTGTTCATCCTGAAGAAGAGGAGGCTCTAGAAAAGACATTTCAGTATCTGAAGGGGACCCACAGGAAGGCCAGGAGGGGCTGCTTGGAAGAGTTTGTGGTGATGGGAAGAGGACCAGTGGTTTGAAACAGGAGCAGGGACGATTTAGATTGGACATTGGAAGGAAGTTCTTCACAGTGAAAGTGGTGAAATACTGGAACAGGTTTGCCTAAGGATGAGGTGGAGGAGTCCCCATCCCTGGAGACATTCAAAAGCAGACTTGATGTGACTGGGGGCATGCTGCTCTAGTTGGAGGTGCTCCTGCTGACTGCAAGGGGGTTGAACAAGATGACCTGTGAGGGTCTCTTCCAACCCACTGCAATTTGTGAATCTTAACTTACACAACAGATACTCACCAAGCCAGCTGTGAGCAGCCAGGCTAGCAGTGTGAATTTGAATGTAATTAGTATTAGTTTATTAGTAATTAGATTAATGTAACTAACTAGATTAATTAGATGTAATTAGATTATTAGTACCTATAAGGAAGTATAATTACTATGTGTGTAATAAGTAACTGTATTAGCTGCTTCACCTTAGCATTTCAGTGATTGACTTTGAGAGAGAGAGATTTTTTTCCCTCAGTTTCACCCCTTTCTTATATCTGGTTTTGCTTATGTCTCTGGAGTTGCCATCTGCACCTCAGATGAATGCATCTTAGAAGTGTTTTGGTTGGAAATGGCCTCAAAGATCAAGTACAACCACTATTTAACTCTGTCACCTCTGTGGCTAAACCTTGTCCCTCAGCATCACATCTCTGCAGCTTTTCAACACCCCCAGGGTCAGGAATTCAAGCACCTCCCTAGGGAGCCTGTTCCAGCATCTGAGAATCCTTTCAGTCATGAAGTTTCTTCTAATACCCAGCCTAAACCTCTCCTAGTGCAACTTAAGGTCAATCCCCCTTGTTCTATTGATTGTTCTTAGGGAGAAGAGACCAACCACCACCTAGCTCCAGTCTCCTGTCAGGGAGGTGTAGACAGCTATGAGGTCTCCCCTCAGCCTCCTTTTCCCCAGGCTAAACACCCCCATTTCCCTCAGCTGCTCCTCACCAGCCCTGTTCTCCAGACACTTCTCCTGCTTTGTTGCTTTTCTGTGGATTCACTTCAGCACCTCAATGTCTTTGCTGCAGTGAAAGCCTCAAAACCTCTGCTGCTGTAGACTGTATCCTCAGCCTTCAGCTCAGCTCAACTCCAAGTGCTGTCTGTGGTCGCTCCAAACACAGCTGCTATGGTGCTTATGTCAGCAAAGGTGAACCAAGGGAGAGAAAAACATTCTGAATTCCTCCAGCAGTGCACTTGAGGTTCACTCCTGGAAACTTGCTTCTGCCTCAGTGGGATCACAAACCAATTCATGAACCTGGCTTTGGGGAGGATTCCTCCCTGAGGGATGCTCTGGATAAAACTCTGTTCTCCTTCTGAAAATAATAATAAAAAAAAAGCTGCAGAGGGATTAGGGGTAGTGTCCAGGTTTAAAAGGCAAGGGGAGAAAAAAGAGAAAAGGGGAGTGAGGAGGAAAAAAAGAAGAAGAAGGAGAGAAAAAAAAAATGGGGAGAAAAAAAAAGAAGGGGAGGAAAAAAAAGAAGAGAGAAAAAGAAGAGGAGAAAAAAAAAAAGAAGGGGAGAAAAAAAAAGAAGGGGAGAAAAAAAGAAGAGGGGGAGAAAAAAAAGAGGAGAAGACAAAAAGAAGAGGAGACAAAAAGGAGAAGACAAAAAGAAGCAGAGAAAAAAAGAAAATCAGAAATAGAAGCAAAGCAATGGAGCAGCACTGTGTAAGGAGGAGTCTAGTTCCCCAGGGTAGCAATCTCTTTGCAAGCCTGTCCCTTTACATCCCCTCCTGTATATTTCCAGGAGCTCCAGCAAATAAAGAATTCTTCATCACACAGTGTTCAGTCTCTGGCAGGTTATCATCCCTGGGGAGAGCAGCTGGGGCTCGACATACTTGGGTGAGCATTTTCTTTACAAGGTTCATTAACACTTATGGAGAGTGCACAGAAGTTTGGGTTTCACCTCTGACAACCTGTTCCTGAGCATTGCTGGTCCCTGCTGGGCAGGGAGGAGGAAACAGCCAGGCTGCAGACGCTGTGGTGAGGCTGGCCAAAGGTTCTGCAGTGCTCTGGGAAGCTCCAGGAAATGGGATGAGCAGCATGGACAGATTTGGAGGTAGGAGTGGGCTTTCAAACGCCACTTGTGAAGGGCAAACAGAATTCAGAGGAGTGGAAGGTCAGGGGGATGGGAAGAAAAACATTAAGCAATGTTCAAAATAAATAAGGATGGAGAAATTGTGGAGAGCAGCAGCTTTAAGTGGGAATCTCACGAGGAGCAGCTGAGGGAACTGGGGTTGTTCAGCCTGGAGAAAAGGAGGCTGAGGGCACACCTCTCTGGAGGTTGCAGCCAGGTGTGGGTTAGTTTCTTCTCCCAAGAAATGAGTGACAGGACAGGGCAAATGGTCTCAAGTTGCTCCAGGGGAGGTTTTGGTTGGACATGGGAACAATTTCTGCCCCCAAAAGGTTGTCAATCCCTGGAACAGACCTCCCAGAACAGTGGTGGATTGCCCATCCCTGTAGGAGTTTAAACTCCATGTAGGTACTGAGGGACATGGCTAAGTGGTGACCTGGCAGTGCTGAGTTAATGATTGGACTTGATGATCTTAAAGGTCTCTTCCAACCAAAATCATTCCATGATTAAGTAATATGCTGAGAGAAACACTGTAAGGAAGCATTGGTCAGAGATCCATGGCTCTTGCTTTTGGCTGCAATATTATTCAGCCCATTCCCAACTCTGGCATTACCCTTGATTTTAAGCCATCTCTTGGGCACCACCCTGGCCGGGCATATGCTGCTGGTACAGCTGGGCATCCCTGCTTGTTTCCATGCCTGTGGACACAGCTGAAGCTCCTTGTTCACTGTACCATTCTCAGCATCTCCATGGGGCAGAGAAAGCTTGGTGAGCACCAGAAGCTGGTCCCTGTGGACAAGGTTCAGCTAAGAAATCATTTTCTGTTTTACCAGAGGAAGCCTCTCCACTCTCCCAGCCCTGCTCTCATGCTCGAGAGGCTGCTGACTGATTTCCACATCCAGTGTGCTACGCTTGCAGAAACAAACCAACCCTGTTCTTTACCTTGCCCTTTGCTCAATGAAATGCATTGTGCTCACAGATAGAAATCTGAGCCCTGCCTGAATTTAAACTTGTTCTTTAGGTCTGCTTATTTACTCTGTCGTTTTCTTATCCGTTCCCCATCTTTTTTCCTACCTGGCTGCACACATGAGAGGGAGCTTTGGCTGAAGGTCATTTACTCAGGAGCTGGTGAGCTTTGTCCAAGCCCAGCCCTGCAGTGTGTGCCTGCCAGCAGCTTTCAGGACTCTGCATTGTCCCCACCACAGGGCTTGTTCAACATCTTTGTGGGTGCCGTGGATAGAGGCACTGAGTGCACCCTCAGCAAGTTTACTGACAACACCAAGCTGTGTGGTGCAGCAGACAGGCTGGAGGGCAGGGATCCATCCAGAGGGACCTGGACAGGCTGCAGAGGTGGGTACAAGCCAACCTCAGGAGGTTCAACAAGAACAAGTGCAAGGTCCTGCATCTGGGTCAGGCAATGCCAAGCACAAATCCAGGCTGGGCAGTGAGTGGCTGGAGAGCAGCCCTGAGGAGAGGGACTTGGGGTTGCTGCTTGATGAGAAGCTCAACAGGAGCCAGCAGTGTGCACTTGCAGCCCAGAAAGCCAAGCAGAGCCTGGGCTGCAGCAGAAGTGTGGCCAGCAGGGCCAGGGAGGGGATTCTTCCCCTCTACTGAGCTCTGCTGAGACCCCACCTGGAGTACTGCAGCCAGTTCTGGAGTCCCCATTACAAGAAGGATGTGGAGATGCTGGAGTGTGTCCAGAGCAGGGCCAGGAGGATGCTCAGAGGCTGCAGCAGCTCTGCTGTGAGCACAGACTGAAAGAGTTGGGGCTGTGCAGGCCGGAGCAGAGGAGGCTCCCAGGTGACCTTCTTGTGGCCTTTCAGTATCCGAAGGGGGCTACAAAAAAGCTGGGAGGGACTTTTTAGGCTCTCAGGGAGTGACAGGACTGGGGGGAATGGAGCAAAGCTGGAGGTGGGGAGAGTCAGAGTGGACGTGATGAGGAAGTTGTTGAGCATGAGAGTGGTGAGAGCCTGGAATGGGTTGCCCAGGGAGGAGGTTAAGGCCCCACCCCTGGGGGTGTTTAAGGCCAGGCTGGCTGAGGCTGTGGGCAGCCTGCTCTAGGGTAGGGTGTCCCTGCCTATGGCAAGGGGGTTGGAATTAGATGCTCCTTGTGGTCCCTTCCAACCCTGACTGGTTCTATGATCCTGTGAAAACACAGGGCACTGGTGGGACTTGCTGCTCCATCCTGGGCCTGTATCAGTCACCAGCTTATATCAAAGTGTGATGGGAAGATTGAGATGAGGAGAAGGTATTTGAAAGGGTTAAAAAAAGAGCTGTCACAGTCAGCATGGCTGCTGGCTCCCAGCAGAACTCTCCACCTAGGAAGGCTGAAGCAGCAAAATGTAGGACACGACCCTTAGCAGAGGAGACTCTTTAAGAAGTCAGATTTAATTGAAGTCCTTGGAAGCCCTTCAGTTTTCAGAAGTGGGCCACACTCTCCTAACACAAGAGCTCTGTACTGGAAGATGAAATTCAGCACTCAAAAAGAAGTATCATGCTCTACAGTAAGTGCAAGCAGTCACTGAATGCCCTGGAGAAACAGTGACAGAAGGATGGTTTCCTCTGGGAATGCCTCCTCCAGATCTCCTGAATGAGCTGATACTTGTGACTTTAAACATCTGTGGTTTCTGGACACTGATACAACTCACACCAAGTGATTCAAACAGCACATGGCTCACAAACATGAAACATCCTGCTGGAGCAAGGTGTTACTCTGAGCAAACCAGGTGAAGAAATAAAATGCTTAGGGTGGGACAGACACAGAAGTGTTCAGGAATGAAAAGAGCTACTTGGTCTCAGGGCTTCCATATCATAGAATGCACTAGGTTGGGAGGCACCTTTATAGGCCATGTAGTCCTATCCCCAGCTTACTGAGCAACTTAGAGACTGAACATCTTTGGTTAAAACACTGGAAAAGCTGTTCATTCTGCAGGCAGCAGCCACGTGGGGATGGGGTGGCTTGGGCAGTGTTCACTCCATGCCATCCCTGGTGCAAACAAAACTGGGTTTTCATATGGACCTCCTGATTAATGACATTAAAGATCTCCACCTTAGGGATGCAGAAAAACAAGGGTGGGTGCTCAGTAGCTGCTCCCAGTGCATTTGCTTGCCTGTGCTGGAAAGTAGAGTGTAAGCCTATTCTGTCTGGCAATGGCACATCCAAATTCCACACCTCATGCTTCTCTGCTCTCCCCTGTATTCAAGGCAATGTGTTCCTCATCGCCCTATTGCTACCACTCTGGGGGCTCTCAACACCTTGAGGAGAGGACTTTTTCTATGCACCAAACAGATGGGGCCCAGCTTGGCTATTCTTCAACCTTCAACATAACAGAGAGAAGTTTAATAAAGCCCAAGGTCCTCCAGTGAAACCCCAGTGCCCATAAATACCACAGTGACCCTCACCTCATGTGTGCAGGCAGGCAAAAACCAGAGAAACCTAAACAAAAAGCCTCATGGCAGGACAAACCGTGTCCCACACTCTTTGAATGTGCTTCATGTGATAAATCACCCACGCAGGTGACAAATGTGTGCACTTCAAAGCAAACATGAGCTCTGCTCTATGGGGCTGTTCAGCACAGTGAAGCTGCCTGAGGGCAGCAGAGCTCAAATAAGTGTATTGGGAGGTTTTTCTGTGGTCCAGATGAGTGCACAGCAGCAGGGGTTCCCAACCCACCACTCCATTTCTGCTCTACTCTTTCTGCAGATGACACCAAACTGTGTGGAAATGAGATCTGCTCGAGGGTAGGAAAGCACTGAAGAGGGGATCTGGGTTGCATGGATTGCTGAACTGAGACCACTTGCATGAGATTCAACAAGGCCAAGTGCCACTTTGGCCACAACAACCCTAAAAATACTCCAGGCTCAGGGCAGAGTGGCTTGTACCTCCCTGGTGGGAAAGTGCTGGTCAACAGCAGTCTGAACATGAGCCAGAGCGTGCCCAGGTGGCCAAGCAGCCAGCAGCATGCTGGTCTGCACCAGCAATAGCATGGCCAGCAGGACCAGGGAAGTGGTTGCCTCCCTGTGCTGAGAACTGATGAGGTCACACATCAAATAATGGGTTTAGTTTTGGAGGCCTCACTCTAAGAAGGACACTGAAGTGCTGGAGTGTGTCCAAAACATGCTTAGATGTGGCACTTCAGGACATGGCTTAGTGGGCATGGTGTTGGGTTGATGGACTCGATAGCCCAAGAGGCCTTTTCCATCCTTTATGATTCTGTGATGCTGCCCTTCAAGGTCTCCCCTCCATGCTGGTTGGAATAAACACATCACAGCAATGGGTGGTGGGACTGGACAGTGTATCTGGCACACAGGGCTCTGCAGAGCTCCAGGCAGCTGCCAACACCTGTGCTTCTGCTACACCCACTCCCTTCCCAACACCTTCCTCTCGTTACCTGGAAGGTTACATTTTAGAGGAAAGAGAATTACCTGATCCTGTCAGTGGCTGTTTGATTGCTGCATCCCAAATCCAGCTGGATTTCCCTTCCAACAATGACTTTGCTGATGGACAGCCCTCCTTGCTGCCCATTTATAACCCCTTCCCTATTATAACTGCTAGACAAGGTCTGGCACCACACAACAAACACTGCTGAATTAAACCTGAGCTGTAAAGTAAGCAAGCCTTATGATACCCAATTTTACAGCTGGGTAACCTTACATACTGGAGACATTTAAATGACTTTTCCCCAGTAAGCTGGTAAAGGTGCAGAGCCTAGAAGAGCCCAGCTCTCAGTCACTCACTCCAGGCCCTCCTCTGAGGGAACAAATTTATTAAGCATGTGGTTAATGTTAAGCTTTATGAGCAAAGGGGCATTAAGCCATTACAGGACTTGCTTGCCTCAACATGCCAAAAACCTGCTGCCATCCAGCAACGACAGGACATTAATCGTGCCTCCCGCCGCCCCTGCAGTGATTTATCTCTTTGCAACAACAGGATGTGACATTCAGGGCTTCTGACACAGAAGTGGAGGGAAGCATGCTGGGTCAAGGGACATCTGGGACCTGTTTGACCCCAAAACTTAAAGTAAAGCTGCAGGAAAGAAAGCAAAGTGCTAGAAAGTGCTGCTGCTAGAAAGCAGGACAGAGTGGCTTGCAAAATTCAGGTGTCCCTACAGGGCTGGCAGTCAGCTCAGGGTTTGCACAGCCTTCCAGATGAGTTGGCTAACCTGGTGTAGGTACCCGTGCACTCAGCTGCTCAGAGGTGGCAGGCATGTCCATGGTGGCCTCAGCCATACCATCGGCCAGAGGGCTGCCATAGACCAACTCAGTGGTGGAACCAAGCCTGAACATGCAGCACAACTCCCTGGCAGAGCACAGACTTACTTTTCCATATTTCCTCCCACTACAAGACAATTAAAATCCCAACTCTTTTCATCACCATCCTTTCTGATTCCCTGTCTGGCTCTAAACAGATACATTTTCTCCTCTTCAAAGTGCCCGAATCCTCTTGACTCAAGGGTGCTGCCATCTCGTCTCTGTCACACTACAGATCATGGCAGCTGCATCTACAGATGTTGGATTGGAATGGGCTGCCCAGGGAGGTGGTGGAGTCACCATCCCTGGAGGTGTTCAAGAGCAGACTGGATGAGGCACTTGGTGCCATGGTCTGGTTGACTGGACAGGGCTGGGTGCTGGGTTGGACTGGATGATCTTGGAGGTCTCTTCCAACCTGATTGATTCTGTGATTCTATGGATTGTCATTAATGGCATGATGTGGGTTAGAAGGAACCTCTGGAAACCATCCTGTCTAATCCCCCTGCTAAAGCAGGGTCACACATGGCAGGCCACCCAGGATCACAATGTGCAGCAGGGCTCGGAATTTCTCTGGAGAAGATGACTCCATAACCTCTCTGAGCAGCCTGCTCCAGCACCCTCATACCAAATTCTCCTCCTGTTGAGATGGAACCTCCTGGATTCCAGCTAGCACCCACTGCTCCTTGTCTTGTCACTGAGCACCACAGAAAAGAGGCAAATTCCAGGGAGGAACAGCTTCAAGAGGCAACGTCCCCAGGCTGCCACTGGGCAGGCTTGGACTGGATGTCAAGAACGTTTTTTTTCCCAGTAAGAATGGTCAGGCATTGGAATGGGCTGCTCAGGAAGACAGTGGAGTCACCAACCCTGAGTCTGCTTAAAAGTCATTTGGATGCAATGCTTTAGGGTGCATATTGTAGAGTAGGGATATGGGTTGGACTTGGTGATCCTGAGGGGCTTTTCCAACCTGAATGTTTCTGTGAAAAGAGTCTGGCCCCTTCCTCATGACCTCCACCCTTGTCGTGGAAGTGTACTCTGCCACCTACGCCGGTTGTGGCGGAGGGGAGAAATGAACTGATGTGAGAGGGTATTTTATAAATATAGATATAACTATTAACTTCAGCATTTCAACTCTCATCACCCCCAACCACTGACCTTTAGTATTAATATTTGGTCTACATGGTTATGAAGATATTATGGGAGTATATATCAAACATTAATTATTATAACAAGTAGCATACATTCAAGCTATTAACAGAGAGGGTTTTCCCTGTGGCTTAATGCCACTTGGGGTCATATACTACTTGCCCAGCAAGGGCGGGCTGAAAGCTGTTTTCTGCTGTATGGCAGAGGTAACAGAAATTAGAGAGGCATTAAACTGTTTACTCACAATTCTGATTAATCAATAATCACCCTCCAGGGCTACGTCACAGCCTATGCCTAGTGTCCAGTTCTTCAGGGTCTCTGCCTGTGGACTTCGAGGCTGGAATCCTCTGGTTTCAGAGGAAATGACAGTCTCTGACCTTGTGCTGCTGATTTCTTCTGGATGCTCTCTCCAGGGGTACGCAGGCAGGATCTCAGGTGCAGAGGCAGGATGCCATGCTGTCTGAGCACGGGTCTAATGCTGGCTACTCGGGCTCATCGAACACAGGCAGGCAAGCAAGCAATGTGGGGGAGCAAACACGTGAGCCTGTGTACCCCTATTTATTAAATGTGGGCCAAGAGTTAATAGCCCATTGGCCACCAAAATGACCAATCAGGTTGGCAGTCAGCCAAACCTTACCATACTAGGCAAAAGCCACAGGCCTGGACTCCAAATATGGGAATCACGTGGGCCTAAGACTAGGCAGGCACAAGCTGGGTGTGTGGGGCTTACACAATCAGGTGTCCTGGGCAACTGACTTCATGGCACCAGGTCTGTTGTACCCCTTTGTGCTCAATATGCTTACCTCTGGTGCAGGCAGAGAGACATGTCCAGGCAGGGCAAGGCATAAATAAGCCTGCTTTCAGGCCTGCAGACTCTCCACAACAACCCTTTAGAGCTCTTGCTGAACACTGAGAAGATTTCCCTCTCAGGCTGCTCTTCCGCAGGCTAAACAGCCCCAGAGCAAAGCAACTGGTGGCGAAGAGGGTTGTGTTCAGTCATAAACAAGACAAATAGCTCTGGAGAGAATTGCACTAAATGCAGATGCTGCACTGGAGGGAGGAGTGGACTCAGGGGTGTAAAAAGTGATTTT
Organism: Pogoniulus pusillus; assembly: GCF_015220805.1. Taxonomy (NCBI): domain Eukaryota; kingdom Metazoa; phylum Chordata; class Aves; order Piciformes; family Lybiidae; genus Pogoniulus; species Pogoniulus pusillus. The sequence continues at coordinate 5,231,762 of NC_087285.1, read as the reverse complement.
CAGGGTTTGGGGGGGAAGAACCTGCAGGCTGCTTGGAACATTAGCAGGGGAAAATCACCCGCAGTGGGAAACTTCAAACTGAAACCATTCCAATCTGAAGAAACCAAGTTGCTGGTATATTTGGAAACTTCTTGAGGTGGGAAATTACTCTTCAACTTAACCTGGGTTTGCCATCAAACAACACATGCAGAGCCAGAGTGTCACACCTCATTTTAGCAATAGTTAATAACTTGAGATATTGGGAAAACAAGAACTAATCAGACACTAAGATAAGAGAGGCCACTGCACACTTGGAGCAGCAGTACCAGGCTAGACCTGAAAGGTAAGCAATTCATCCTTCAAGATGTCTCCTCAACACCAGACCCTAAGCCCAGCAGCCTCTTGTCTGCACAGGACCTGAGAAGAGGTCATGGGCCCAGGAGCAGTGTTCCTTTCCCCTGGCTGGAGCACACTTTTGCTGTCCTAATTGAGTTTTTGTGCTGAAAATCCATTTCTTCTGCAGGAACGAGAAAAGGGCAGGACAAATCCTGGCTGCCTTCCAGGGAGCTCTAGTCATTTCAACATCATCCTGAGATTTAGACCCCAGAATGAATTATAAATGGACCAATTTCACACTGCTTAATGGAGACTTGTACAAGGCAGAGTGGAGATTCCAGCTCTCCTGCCAGCTGGGACAAAAGCCTTAGAGGTATCAAGTGTTTCATAACTTGGGCAAAACTCATTTGGGTTTTTTAGCAGTAAATTCAAGGTGCCCACAAGCCAGGTTGTCCTCTACCTTACAAAGGAGTAAACCTGAAATATCTTCACTAACCCATATGGAGGAAGGGAAAGGAGAAATGAGGAGAAACCAGATCACAGTGAGAACTTCAGGGGTCTGCAGAGAGAGTGACTTTGTACTCAGCACTGGTGATGTCACACCTTGAGTGCTGGGTTCAGTTTTGAGGCCTTCGGTACAAGAAAGATATTTTGGTGCTGGAGTGTGTCCAGAGAAGGACAACAAAGGTGGTGAAGGGTCTGGAAAACAGCTCTGGTGAGGAGCAGCTGAGGGAGCTGGGCTTGTTTATTGTGGAGAAGAGGCTGAAGGGAGACTTTGGCTCTCTACAGCTCCCTGGAAGAAGGTTGGAGTGAGGTGGGAGTTGGTCTCTTCTCCCAGGGAACAAGTGACAGAACGAGAGGAAATGGTCTCATGATGGATACCTGGAGCAGGCTGCCCAGAGAGGTTGTGGTGTCCTCCTCTAGAGACTTTCAAGACCCACGTGGATGCATTCCTGTGTGACCTGCTCTAGACGATCCTGCTTTGGCAGGGAATCGTTTGGACTCAATGATCCCCTGAGGGCCCTTCCAACCCCTACCATTCCACGATTGCCACAAACTTCTGCCAGATCTGTGAGGCCAGCACTTCACAAATAACCATGCAGAAGTTCTTCAGGCAAGGACAGCTGTCCATCCTGTGAGACTGCCTCCTTCCCCCAGCCATTTCATGGCAGCTATGGAAGAAGGACGAGCATCAACATGGTCTTTGCTCACCAAAACGCACAGGGAAAACTCTCCTCTCTTGGTCCAGAGGACATTTCACCCCATGTAGGGGCTGGGACATGAAGACTTTCTCAAAGCACATTAGAGGGACAAAGGAATGAGCTGCATCTCACCATGTGAACTTTACAGCCAGAGAAATGAAGCAGGCTGTCGGCAGGGCTGCAATTTCATCCGCTCTCTGGTCTCCACAGCATATGGTCTGCTGGTGCTATTCCATTTGCTGGCCCTGCGAGAGCAGTTTGAAACAGAGAGAAATAGCATGGTACATTTGAGTTTATGGGGTATTAAAAGGGCCACACTGAATGGGGGCTGAGGCACCGAAGTGAATTATTTATAGTGCAATTGCACTTCCTCCTGAACTACCCTTCGGATGGGTCAGGACTCGGACGTTCCCGTTAAGGTCTTGTTAAAGGCAGAGAAGCCAAAGCTGCATCCATCAATGCAGATATCCCAGTTTTACACTAAACTGTGTTCAATAAAATTTCTTCAAGGCAGAACCCTGAGAAGGGCATTATTCACTTCTCAGGTTAGGGGCAGACAGAGATTTTACCCTTCCAGTTTACAACCTCCTGCTTCACTGTCTTCATATTGACTCCCATCATCATGCAAACACCATCAATTGCAGTAGAATCTTTGTCCTTCCTAAAGACTGCAATAAATTTTGTATTTCCTTTATAGTCACCTTTCATCAGAACTTTTTCCCTTTATTGTCACCCTTCAATACAATTTTTTATCATCCATCTAATTTCCCCCCCTTTTTGGGGGATGGCATCTCCTAACATCCCATGATCTCTATTCAAAATGTCAGAACAAAACCAGACTCCCTTATTTACCCCCAAAAATACTGAGTATAAGGAGTTAGTCAAGGGATTGCTGTGAGCTCAGGTACCAGCTAGATCCATGAAAATCTAATTTGAACAGGGAGGGGAATGGCACCAGTTCTGCAGTGCAGAGAGCTGTAGTGATTTGCTGCATCATTTTTATCCTGTTGCAATATAGATCTTGTGGTTTGCAGGAGAAGATCTTAGCCTTCCCAGCCTGGTAGTGGTGGGCTTTGGCTAGATGAGATGCCCCCTAAGCAATGCAGAACCCAGAGGCTGCTCAGCTGTGTTAGCTGGAGGCTAGCTGGGATATTTTAGTGAGAGGAATTAGATGATAGGCTGTGAAAAGAAAACAATGCTGATGTCTTCTTCACTCACAGGCTTGCTGAGATATATAAACCCAAGAACACAAACATAGATAACTCAGTTGCTCTCTCTGCATGCACTTCTCTCTCTAACTTGCTGCAGAACTAATCTGTCTTCTTCTTAAACCCCCTGGCTGATTCTCCAAACTTACCTTGAACATAAGGCAAAGTCTGGGATAAGGTAGAGGGGTGGAAGGGTGGTCAGGAGCCCCTCCTGGGGACTCTGTTTTTGGGGAGGGCTGTTCTGTTTCTGTATTACTTTTTAACTTGTATATTTCTGTCTATAGCTGTATATAATGTAAACATTTGCTTGTATGTTGTGCCAAGCTCTAAATACAAAGCTTCATTCTTTAATTTCCAGCTGCTGAGTCGAGTCTGAGTGATCTTAAGTGTGTGTGGGGGTGGGTAACACCCAAACCATCACATCAGCACAACCTTGATCTGTGGGGAGAATTTAAGCCAAGCTAGTAGAAAAAAACCCAAAACCTAACACCAGCCTAGAAAGTTAATCAGGGCTTTCTGTGACTAAGGCACCACAGCAAGGGGATCAGAACAAACCCTTAAGCAGAGTCATGCTACAACTAGTGTTAGAAAACACTCATATGAAAGCCTTACCTCTCAGACTACATTTTTCTCTCTAGTTATGGTTGGTAACAGGTGCTTTGGATCCTTTCTTCAAGGTGCAAATTCATGGCTAGAAAAGGTTGGATTGCATGGTCAGCTTTGGAGGTAGGGTGGAAATCATCACCGTACTCCTTCCTTTGGTCTCCCAGGCATTCTGCACAAATGTCCATCCCAGGTGATCACAGAATCACAGATCTTTGGTTTAAAAAGTGCTTTAGACTCACTGAATAAAAAGTCTTTTGAGCTCACTGAAAGCTGGACTTGATGACCTTAGAGATCTTTGCCAAGCATTAACCCAGCACTGCCAGAAGGCTATAAAAACCATTTCAGAGTTTCCTCCTGAGAGAGCTGAGCCCAAACTCAGTATTCTAACATTTCAGTTGCCTTATTTTTGGTGACACAGTTGTTTTGCATAGCTTTCTGAAGCAACTAGCAGCTTCAGTTGTGACTAGTTGCTCACTGCTCTCTACAACTCCCTGGAAGAAGGTTGCAGCGAGGTGGGAGCTGGTCTCTTCTCCCTAGCATCGTGTGATAGAATGAGAAAAAAATGGCCTGAAGTTGTGCCAGGAGAGGTTTAGGTTGGACATGAGGAACAATTTCTTTGCTGCAAGAGTTGTCAGGTTTTGGACTGGGCTGCCCAGGGAGGTGGTGGAGTTGCCCATCCCTGGAAGTGTTCAGGCAATGTGTGGCCATGGCACTTTGGGACATGGTTTAGTGGCTGTGGTGGTGTTGGGTTGAAGGTTGGGCTTGATGATCTTAGAGGGCTCTTCCAACTGAAACAATTCTATGACAGCACAATGCTACTCCCCCATGAGCTTCCAGTTAAGCCAAGCACTTAATCTCATCATAAGTGAGCAGAAAGAAGCAGCTAAACAGAGGGGAGCTCAGCCTAAGCAAGAAGGTCCAACCAGCACCCATGGGTGACGTTAGAGTAATCATCAAGCCTCTAATCCAGATAACTGGGGACCCTCAGCCTTTAGATCGCACTCCCATTCACCCAGTGTGCACCATGGGGACTCACCAGCAGTGACAGGAGAAGGATCCCTCTGCCCAGTGGGGCAACTTGGGGCTTCTGCCTTTCCTGGGGCTGATTAAATAGGGGAGTGAGCAGGGGGGCAAAGTGGTCACACCTGGGGTTGGAGAAGACTCCAACAACACCCAGGTGCTATGTGTCTAGAGGGAAGAGGGGGGAATGTGGTGCAGGGTGGGAAAGGGACAGATATGGTGGGAAAGGGGAGGTGGTGCTGAAAGAAGGAGATGGATAGGAAAAGGATGGAGATGAAAAGAGGAAGATGGAGAAAAGGGAGCATATGGAGAGGAAAGGAGGAAGATGGGGGAAAGAAGATGAAGAGGAAAGGAAGGAGATGGAAAGAAAAGGAGGAAGCCATCAGAAGGTCTCTCTGAAGCCTTCTATTTTCCAGGCTGAACAACCCCAACTCCCTTAGTCTGCTGTCATATCAAAGAGCTTCCAGCCCTCAAACACTGTCCCAAATAAAGCTGCCACCTTAATTAATTTCAGAAATTGAGTAAAACCCAGAACTAAAAGTAGCCAATACTTGGACTTTCTTTCAACCAATAGTCCAAAACCACTTTTAATTTAATTACCCTCACAGCTGTGAGATCTAAATGGGTTTCATTACACTCCTTTTACAGATGAAATGTGCAAAGAGAATAAAATAAAGTCACAACCTGACTTCAGCTTAGGCCACTTGGCAGAAGAGCATCTGGATATGAAAGCAGAAAGCCTGACCAAGGAGGAGGGAAAAATCTGATGCAAGCTGTGAGATGGGAACATTTCTCCTTCCTGCCCCCTCAGAGAGGACAAGAGGCTCAAGTCATCCCATGCTATGATTGGGTGTCCATGTAATTCTGCAAGACAAAACTACATCCACAGATGGTCTAGACAAAAAAATAACCCAAACCCAAACTCCACAAACCTCCCCCAGCTGATTTTAGCTCAGACAGAACCTCATGCCTGTATCTGGGGGGGATAAAATTAGATGCACTTTATGTACTTCCTAAATTACCAAGAAGAGCTCACTCCATAAATAAATATCAGCCCAAACCTCATCTCATGCTCTCTATGGTGTGGCCCAGGGCTTTTTTTGGTGTTTTTTTTTTTCCCTTTCAAATATCACAAGTAGCAATGAAGCATATTTCTTTTTGTACATCTAGACAGACACATTTTGGGCTGGGTGTGTTTTGGCTATCTTGTAAAATCCTATTATCAGACAGTAATGTGTCCCTGGTACCCTTTATAGATCAGTTTTCTGTTTTTCCAATTCTGTTAAATAATTAGTGGTAATTGCCCTAAGCAAATGGTTACCAAGCAATCCAATAGTGTCAGGAAGCAATCTGTGCATTTCAGATGCCCTTGTCCTCACATCTTTCTGTCAGCAGAGCCCAGGAGAGGACAACCAATGTGAACATCTACTGCAGTGCTCTCAGTCATACAGTCATAGCATTCACAGAATCAGTCAGGGTTGGAAGGGACCACAAGAATCAGCCAGTTCCAAACCCCCTGCCATGGGCAGGGACACCCTACCCTAGAGCAGGCTGCCTAGAGCCCCATCTAGCCTGGCCTTAAACATCTCCAGGGATGGGGCCTCAACTACCTCCCTGGGCAATTGCTTCAGGTGGAAAAGACCTCTAAGGTCATAGAGAAAAAGCATCAACCCAACACCACCACGGCCATTAAATCATGTCCCCAGGTGCCATGGCCACATTCCCTGAACACCTCCAGGCATGGTGACTGCACCACCTCCCTGGGCAGCCTGTGCATATGTCTGAACACTCTTTTTGTAAAGGATTTTTCCTTGCGTCCAATAGAAATCTCTCCTGGCATAGTTTCAGGCCATAAGAGTCATGGAGGATATCCATCTATGCCTACAGGTTCTGGCAGAGATGCCACTGGAGAAAAGGAGAGCAGGAGTGTTAAGGTGAAGGCTGGGGCTGCCCAGCTCTGCTGTGTTCTGTGCTGGATGCTGCTGGGGCCAGGGAGGAGGCGGAGAGGCCATCATCCTGTCCTGCTTGTCAGGTGGTGAGTTGTCCTCATGCCCAAACTTGTACCTGATATTGTCAGAAAAGCAAAGAAGTCTGTGGGCAAGGACTGATAATTCAGTAGGTAAGAGAGCAGAAAAGGCAGAAGGTAGAGCATGCTCCCAGGAAGCAGGTCTAACACGGGCATCTGCAAGAGAGTGTCTCCAGAAGAGACAAGGAGGAGGAGAGTGGGAAGAGACTGTATCTGGAGAGAGATGCTCCACATCCTTCAGCTTTCCAAAACAAGCAGGACAGCTTCCAGCCTCCATACTGACTTCCCAAAATACCCAGAAAACACAGCACTGTGGCTGTCCTCTGCACACCCCTCACGAGTCTGAAATCCTTGGGTTTAACTCACTCTGGTACCCACACAAGCTATAAAGAAAACCAAATCCCCATCCTTTAGCGAGAGTCCACACGTGCTGTGCTTGCCCCAGAAACACTCAACCACCAAGCATGAGCCATGGCAAGAAACCCAGGAGACAAAGGATGTCTGATGCAAACTGGAATGTAAGAAGTGCCATCTAAACATGAGGGGAAACTTCTTTAATTTGAGGGTGATGAAGCACTGGAACAGGCTGCACAGAGAGAAGATGGAGTCTCCAGATCTGCAGAGATTCCAAACCTGCCTGGAGGTGTTCCTGTGTGACCTTCTTTAGGTGAACCTGCTTTGGCTGGGGAGGTTGGAGTGGATGATCTCCAGAGGTCCCTTCTAACCCCTACCATACTGTGTGAACCTCTGAGTGTGGCTGAGCCATTCTGAATGTGGTGCTTTGCCTGCTGATCACACAGCCCAGCAGTGAACGTGCTGGCTGCTTTGAAGAGCCAAATCACTCAGCATCAAGCATCTGGAACTTTTCAAGCCTACCCCTCGGAGTAACAACAGAAAATTACTATTAAAGGTTATCAACTCTTCATGCCTCTGCATACAATACAAGAAATTCAGGCTTACCTGGAATACCTCTTCCTGGGGATTAATTATTTCTATTATGGACAGTGATGCTCGGGTTGAGTCTCAGCAGTCAGCAGGTGTGAGTGGTTAAGTACAGCCTGTTACACTCCAGACAAAAGGCAATTTGCAGCTTTTACACAGTGGTATGCAGAATAATGACACTCTTTATGCTATTTGGTACCTTTCATAGGAAGAAATTGAAGTTTTTTTGCTAACAGTAGCTCTTAAAAATCCATCGGATGGGATACTTTGCCTTTCCCTTGCAGATAGGTGAGCAAAAGCTGTCTTTGGACAGTGATGGTGTCCCCACAGCAATGAGAAGCTGTGATGCCAAACTGTGGCTCAGGCTCCCATGACAACATTATCACTTATAGAGTCATAGAATCATTGAATCATTTTGGTTGGAAGAGACTTTTAAGATCATCCAATCCAACCATTAAACCACCACTGCCAGATCACCACTAAACCATGCCCTTCAGCAACATATCTCCATGGCTTTGAAACCCCTCCAGTGATAGGGACTCCACCACTGCCCTGGGCAGCCTGTGCCAAGCCTTGGCAACCCTTCTGGGGAAGGAATTGTTCCTCATGTCCAACCAAACCTCCTCTAGGGCAATTTGAAGTCCTGTCCTATCCCTTCCAGCCTGAGGGAAGAGGCCAACACCTGATTCCAATCTCCTTTCAGGGAGTTTATCTTCATAGAATCAACCAGGTTGGAAGAGACTTCCAAGATCATTCAGTCCAACCTATCCCCCAGCCCTAGCCAGTAAACTAGACCATGGCACCAAGTGCCTCACCCAAGCTTTTCTTGAACACCTCCAGGGGACGGTGCCTCCACCACCTCCCTGGGCAGCCCATTCCAATGGCAAATCACTCTCTCTGTGAAGAACTTCCTCCTAACATCAATGAGGTCTCCCCTCAGCCTCCTCATCCCCAGACTGAACACTCCCAAGTTCCCTCAGCTGCTCCTCACAAGCTTTGCTCTCCAGGCCTTTCATCAGCTTCATTGCCCTTCCCTGGACCAGCTCCAGCCTCTCAATGTCCTTCTTGAAGTAAGGAGTCCAAAACTGAATCCAGCATATCCTCCATTTGTCACTACAATGTCATTCCTCAATTCCTCCATGCTTATTCCACAACCACATTTTCCCAGGTGCACCAATTCTCCATTCCTTACACCACATTTCAGCAGCTCACTACACCGCACGAGCACCGTCAGTACTTCCACAGCCTGGGCGCTGAGCGCTGCGCCGCGCAACCCTAATTTATGCTTTGACCCTTCAGCTTTTCAGAGATGAAAATCAAAACCTCCTAAATCTCCTGAATTAATTACTGCCTTTTTTTAATAGAGACATGACTAATAGAACTCTAGTCAATTCAGACTGTTCTGAAGCATTGCTCATGGCACCGCTTCTGGATAAAAATGAACGTTCAAACAATTTCATCCTTCAGTACCGAGATCTCCCCGTGATGCATCGTCCTGGATCCACATAATTATGAAGTAAAACTAAAGTGTGATTTTAAAGACCTTCCTCTCATTTCTCATATATGTAAAAGTCTCATCACTCCTGCATGCACAATCCCTGTAATTGCACAAGTGCCATTGTAGCCTCGCTGTTTTGACAGCAGATTCTAAGCAATTTTTCATTCTCAGGGAGATTAGGTTCTTTGCTTTTCTTCCCTTTTTGTATTTTCCCCCCCTTTTATAAGTTAGACAGACCTAATAACCCATTCTGCATGGCTTCCAGCACCACCCAAACCGCTCAGTAACAATTAAAAGGAAGATCTCTACCAGCATCACTCAGCAAAGCAGAGATCGTAGAATCAATCTCAGAATGGTTTGGGTTAGAAGTGACCTCAAAGATCATCCAGTTCCAACCCCCTCACACCATAGCCAGGGACATCTTCCACTAGTCCAGGTCGCTCAAGGCCCTATCCAGCCTGGTCTTCAACACTTCCAGGGATGAGGCATCCACAGCTCCTCTGGGCCACAAGTTCCAGTGTCTCACCCCCCTCACAGCAAATAATTTCTTCCCTATGTCCAATCTAAACCTAGCCTGCTCTACATTCAAGCCATTGTCCCTTGTCCTATTACACAGGCTCTTATAAAAACTCCCTCCCCAGCTCTCCTGTAGCCCTCTTCAGGTACTAGAGCACTGCTTTAAGATCTCCCCAGAGCCTTCTGTTTGAACAACCCCAAACACCTCCAACCTCAGATGCCTGGATGGGAATGACCTGGAGCAAGGACATCCAGCCCTGCAGTCTATCAGGTTTCTCCGAGCTCATGTCTCAACTCAAGGGCAAAGCAACTGCAGTGCTGGGTGAAACAAGATCAGACCTCAGACATGAGGAGCCAGCCAAACACTGCAAGTCCCAGGGAGATGGTGGAGTTGCTGTCCCAGGGAGGTGTTCAAGAAAAGCCTGGATGAGGCACTTAGTGCCATGGTCTGGTTGACTGGATAGGGCTGGGCACTAGGTTGGACTGGCTGAGCTTGGATGTCTCTTCCAACCTGGTTGATTCTATGATAAGTCTGCTCTTGCATCCCAGAAGCAGAGCTACCCCAGGAGCCTGCTAGGCTGGCTGGGCAAGTCCACTATGGCTCTCCTATCACACTTTTTCTTCTCTTCTGCATAATGACATGTTCATTTGTCATATCCACCCAAATGTCCTCTTAGAGAAAAGTGCCAGATGTTCATCTACCTGCTCTGCTCATGCTAACTGCCATGTAGGAGACATCCCCAAAACCTGGGGGGTGTGGAGCAGGAGCATTCCCCTCTACAGTGCTGGTGAAAATCAAGGCACAAACAAATGTTTCTACTGATGCTGGGTCAAGGTGACAGACCTGAGAGCTCCTCTCCCCCGAGCACCCGCACTACCCCATACCCAGCATGGAGGGGGGTCACAGGGTTTAACCACAGCACCACTCTGATGCAGGTTCTCTCTCAACCAAAGCCATCCATCTAGATCAGTATTGCCAACTAGGCAGCACATGAGGCAGGGGAAGTAGCATTATTTCATGCTGATAAGCATTTTACAGCTCTATGTCCAATCTCTTTCTGGGATTCCAGTAAAATCTTATCAAAATAAATAAGTCATTTATATGCAGGAACATATAAACACCCTCCACTCTGTCTTTGTCTTCCTGTGAGAAGCCAGCAGGCTACATTTGCCTCTCAGTTACCTGGATAAACAGATTGCTAATATAACCAATGTCTGTGATAATATTCCTAAAGCATCATTTTACCAAAGGGCAAAATCATTTGACCCAAGCAATTCCCAATATGCTTTTTGTGTTGATAGAAATCTCTCCTGCCTCTCACTTTAGCATAAATGGGAGGGGGAAATAAATAAAAGCCAAAGCCTCATACAACAAAGCAAACCAACTACAACAAAAGCCCTCCAAGATATGTTTTCAAAAGGAATATTTAAAATCTATGAGTCTCCACAAATTACTTCCTCACTGGCATGAACAATTCTGACCTGATCATAGGGGCTGAGAAGTTCTGCTTCTCATTTTAGAAGCTGCTCAGATCTAGAAACGTCTTGAGCTGAGGTTTGATGTGCCAGATCAGCCTCCAGCTCAAGAAGCAGAGAGAGGGAGATGTGCAGAAGTATTTAGGTGCCTAAAAATGAAGGCAGGTGCCTCGTGGGATCTGAAATTAATAGGAACCAGGCTATTTTTGTCAGTCTCTGGAAGAACTCACTTGAGTTTGTAACAGCCAGCAGCACAACTGACACCTCCACCACATTCCAACACAGATAGTCCCAACACCCACACACATCCCTGCATGTTCAGCACAGTCTGGCTGCTGGAGCTGATCCTTCAGCTATGTGGCTTGGGGACAGTGTGGAAAAACATGAGCATGGACTCTGTCCACCAGAGTCCTCGAGCTTTGTCATCTCTATAGGAGGTGCCCTGAGAGGTCACTGTCATTGCAGAATGGAAGTGGAGAATCCTGAGCATGGAAAGGATAGAAAAGCTAAGTGGGTTTAACTCTCCCTTCCTCACACACCAGTCTCCAGCCAGCCAGTGCCTCATTGTCCTTAGTAATATCCTGCACATGCACTGTTGTAAATTAGAAAGGAAAATACAGTCAGTCTTAGAGACTCTTCCCCACAAAGAGACTCCTGGAAAGAACCTTCACTGGCTGTGATTTTCTGAAGCTATTAGATCACTCAAGATCATTGGGTGGAAGGTGCAGATTTCACAGAATCATGCAATTATAAAGTTGTCTCAGCTGCATAGACCTCCAAGGTCATCAAGTCCAACTGTCAACCCAACACCACCATGGTCATTAAACCATAACCCAAAGTGCCATGTCTACAGGTTTCTTGAACACTTCCAGGGACAGTGACTCCACCACCTTCCTGGGCAGCCTATTCCACTGCCTGACCACTCTTGCAGGGAAGAAATCACTCCTAATCTTCAGCCTAAACTTCCCCTGCTGCAACTTGAGGACATCATCTTTGTCCTATTGCTTGTTGCTTGGAAGAAGAGACCAACCCTCACCTCACTTCAACCTCCTTTCAGGTAGTGGCAGAGAGCAATGAGGTCTCCCTTCAGGCCCCTTTTCTGCAGGCTAAACACCCCCAGTTCCCTCAGCTGCTCCTCACCAGCCCTGCTCTCCAGAGCCTTTGCCGGCTTCCTCGCTACTGTGCTCTGCTGAGACCCCACCTGGAGTACTGCAGCCAGTTCTGGAGCCCCCACGAGAAGGATGAGAAGATGCTGGAGTGTGTCCAGAGCAGGGCCAGGAGGATGCTCAGAGGGCTGTAGCAGCTCTGTTGTGAGCACAGACTGAAAGAGTTGGGGCTGTGCAGGCTGGAGAAGAGGAGGCTCCCAGGTGACCTTCTTGTGGCCTGCCAGCATCTGAAGGGGGCTACAAAAAAGCTGGGGAGGGACTTTTTAGGCACTGAGGGAGTGCCAGGACTGGGGGGAATGGAGCAGAGCTGGAGATGGGTAGGTTCAGACTGGATGTGAAGAGGAAGTTGTTGAGCAGGAGAGTGGTGAGAGGCTGGCATGGGTTGTCCAGGGAGGTGGTTGAGGTCCCGTCCCTGAAGGTGTTTCAGGCCAGGCTGGATGAGGCTGTGGGCAGCCTGCTCTAGGGTAGGGTGTCCCTGCCCATGGCAGGGGGGGTTGGAACTGGCTGCTCCTTGTGGTCCCTTCCAACCCTGACTGATTCTATGATTCCTTGCCCTTTTCTGGACATGTTCCATGCAGAGAAGTTCAGTTCCAGGTTGTTGTTTAAACAAATGGCCTCAGGTCTTTAGAAGCTAAAAGCAAGAGATCTCAGAGTTGCATGGAAGGGCAGCAGGCAAGTGTAGAAACACTTTCTCTTAGCTTTTGTTTGTATTTCATTCTTGGAAGCATTCTGCAGGATGGTGTGGGTTTTTTTTTCCCCTGGATAAAATGCTGTTTAATAAACCCAAACCTAATTTGCCTTGGCTCCTAACGAGGCTGGCCTGGAAAACTCAATTCCTTTATTCCTGCATTTTCTTAATGAAATAACTTTGTTCTCATCCCATCATCTTTGCTGGGGTCTTTCATCTCCTAGGGAGCTATTCTCGAGCTTTTCAGCCCGTTTTGAGCTGCATCATAGACGTTGTCAGATCAAACAAATGCTGCATTATCACCTGCAATTAAGCAACCGGGCTAAGTGAGCTCCCTAGGGAACAGGAGTGCCTTTAGATCTCTCAGCCTGGTGTCTCTGCTCCCTCCAGCTTTAAATGCTCCTTCCTTGGGCTGCCACAGCCAGTTACAGGAATTCTACCCTGGGCAGAACTGTTGCCATCAGTTATCCCAGGGAGAGGCTAAGGCAGGGGGGGTTCAGTGCCCTGCAACACCAGCCCAACCAGCCTGCAGGAAACTCAGGGTGTGACAGAGCTTCTTCTCCAAATAATCCACACAACCAGGCCATCCCAGCCCTCCACCTGGTCTGTATGCACAGCACTGAGCTTGGTCTGGAGAATTAAGTCACGCAGGAGCGATCGCCAAAGGTCTCCAGCCACCAGACAGCACAACTGCTGACCTGCCTGGCAGGGGAAGAGAGATGAAGGCAGAGTCAATGCTGGCAAAAAGCACCCAGAAGATGGACTCTTGCAGTCAATGGCAGTCCAATGGATTCAAAATAAAGGGGGTTTAATCCCCTTTTGAAAATGCCCTTCAAATGGGATCTTCTCCCTGGGGATTTACATCACACAGGTGTTAAAGGCAGGTCCCACTCTGGGCAGACACACCTTGGCTCTCCCAATGGCAAGGAAAAGGGAAGCCAAGAAGCAGCATGAGGTCACCCCTGAGCCTCCTCTTTTCCAGGCTAAAGAGCCCCAGAGCAGAGTTAAGAGGAGGTGAATAAACCCAGTGACACAGAGCAGACTGGCCCAAATTGGTTACATTTTAGCTTTTTATCCCTCCCAGCAAACCAGTGAATGATAAAGATTTCATCATTATGTTCTCTTCACAAACGATGACCTCATTTCTCTCATTAATATATTCCAATTAGCCTCAAACCACCACAGGGAGGCTGCTGGAGCCCTGGCACAGGCTGCCCAGAGAGGTTGTGGAGTTTCCTTCTCTGGAGCCTTTCCAAACCCTCACCTGGTGCCTGCCCTCGGGGATCCTGCTTTGGCAGGGAGATTGTACTCAGTCCTCTTCCAGTGTCTGAAGGGGGCTACAAAAAAGCTGGGGAGGGACTTTTTAGGCTGTCAAGGAGTGGCAGGGCTGGGGGGAATGGAGCAAAGCTGGAGGTGGGGAGAGTCAGACTGGCCATGAGGAGGAAGTTGTTGAGCATGAGAGTGGTGAGAGGCTGGAATGGGTTGCCCAGGGAGGTGGTTGAGGCCCCATGGCTGGAGGTGTTTCAGGCCAGGCTGGCTGAGGCTGTGTGCAGCCTGCTCTAGGGTAGGGTGTCCCTGCCCATGGCAGGGGGGTTGGGACTGGCTGCTCCTTGTGGTCCCTTCCAACCCTGCCTGATTGATTCTATGATTCTATGATCTCTGGAGGTCCCTTCCAACCCCTAACCCCCTGTGCTCCAATCCCTAACACCCTGAGACTGGCTGGCTCCTTGCAGAACGCATTAAAACGCCTTCTGAAGGGCTGCTGCTGCTGCAAAGCTGCTTCTAACCACCAAGGCTTCTTGGACTAAACACAACAATACAGCAAACATCAGCCATTAATAACTGAGAAAAACTCCTTCCCTGCACCCAGGTTATTGTTCATCAGAATGCTGTGTTATTAGTTCAGAGAGGGAGAGATTTTGTTAGCTGAAGGCTTTTTTTTTCTCCCCTTTTTTGTTTGTTTTGGGCGGGGGGGGGGGGGGGGGGGCAGCAATTTGGCCTTTGCAAATAATGGACTTTACTGTATGCAAAGCCTTGAGAAAAGAACGTTTTGGAGAGCTGCACAATAGTGAATGAATCTGCTTTGGAGAAAGGATTTGCTTTACAGTGTGGTAGGCAAATAGTGCCATCTTTTGGGCTCTCCAGCTCTGCCAGCATGCTGCCTGGGTGTCGAGACACCCACACAACCTCCTGTCTCCTCAACAGCTGGACATAAGCCTGGCTGTTGCTGTCTGGTTACTCCTAAAAGCACAAAACCCTCTGGATTCAGCACATATGCAAAGCAAAGAGCATTTATCCTGGGGGTGAGGGCTCTGCTCTTTGCTCTCTCTGTTGCATCCATACTTCTACCTTAGGCATTGGTTTATGTGCTCAAAAAGTGCAGCAATAATGGCCTAGCAAACTGCCTCCCTGGGATCTCACCTGACTGAGACTCCGCTGTAAACCCGGAGGGCAAATTCCATCAGCACCTGAGCAGGAGGAAAAGACTAACAGCTGTCTACAAGTGATTGGGACATTAAAAACAGACCAAAGGTTTTTCCACTGCCTATCCATCTCTGTATCATGGAAGGGACCTCTGAGGATCATCCAGTCCAATCCCCCTGCTAAAGTAAGGTCACCCGCAGCAGCTTGCCCAGGATCACAATGTCCAGGCAGGTTTGGAATCTCTCTCCAGAGAAGGAGACTCCACAGCCTCTCTGGGCAGCCTGCTCCAGAGCTCTAGCACCCTCACAGCAAAGCAGTTTTCCAGCAGGTCATGCCCTCACCTGCACTGGTGCAGAGGGTTGCTCCTCCCCAGGTGAAGATGTCTGCACCTGCCCTTGTTAAACTTCAGGAGGTTCCACCCACCCCAGTTCTCCAGCCTGGCCAGACAACAGATCTCCAGCCACACAGCCAGGTGCTTTGCCATCTGTTTGACAAGACCATCTACCATCCCTCATGGCCTCCACACCAAGAAACCAGCTTCAGAGGGTTTCAAACTGCTCACTTTCAGCCCAAGGTTGACAAATTGCCAGGATTGATTCCAGTGCAGGGCTTTGGAAATCAAGGGAGAGTGTCTGAGCTTCAGCTCTACATTCAATTGCTGACTGATTAAGGGTAGTAGCAGCTCAATAATCAGCTACATAAAAAGGTTATGCTCCCTAAGCACAGCACATGATACTGAGATAGTTTGGCTTCATCTCTTAAGTACACTACCTGTACACTGCCTTTACCTTTACGGTCTCACAAACGAGAGCCTTCAAGCAGCTGCTTTGGCAGGGGTGTGGAGTTGATGATCTCATGGGGTCCCTTCCAGCCCCCACCATGATGAGATTCTGTGATTCTTTATCCCAGAATGCCATACAGGATCATCTGGTCCACCCTTCAACCTTTTTATTCTACAACGAATGTAAAGGTTCTACAAAGAACCTTTTTATCCTCTAGAGGTGACTTGTTGGGACACTGGTAAGTGTTCAGCAGTCAGGTGAGAAGACACACTTCAAAGTGCTCTCTCCAGACCAGTAATCATTACACAATATTGTTGGGTCTGTTTCCTAGGGTCACAGGGAAAACAACATTCTAGCTGTGTGACAAAGACTGGTTGTTACTTGACCCAGAAAGTAAAAACAGGAGGGAAGAAGGAAACGTAGGTGAGGCAGCACCCAGACAAGTCCTGCAATTAAGATCTTGAGTTACTGCCTTTACATTGACATCAGGGAGCATACTAAATGCTGCTGTGGGCAATATGTATTTGACATTGTGCAGGTGCACAACACACTGGCAAAGCATCCCAACGAATGACAAAACCCTACAGAGCTGCAAAAATCCCCTCCAGCTACAAGAGCAGGACAAAGCTACATCTTGATTAGTCAGCAAAGGCTGCTGGTGGAGAGGCAGCGCCAAGGCAAATCACCCTTCAAAGGCAGATGACATCTATTAAAAGGCCCCCAAGTACCCAAACAAATAAATATGTATTGAATTCTGTAGATATACATCTAGATATAGCTTAAAGACAGAACAGCTGAAGGACAAAAGCCAGCATGGCTTTAATAGAGGTATTTCAATGGCTGAGCTTGATAGAGATGTTCATATTCCATAGGGGAAAAGAACAAACCAAATCAAAACAAAACCTTCACAATGAAGGTAGGTTATGAAGGAGAACTTAAATCCTGCTTTTGCTTCTCCTGGGTGGAGCCAGGTGGGGTCAGTCTCTTCTCCCTCTTAACAAGTGATAGGACAAAAGGAAATGGCCTCGAGTTGCCCCAGGAGCAGTTTAGGTTGACCATGAGGAACAATTTCTTCCCCCAAAGGGCTGTGAAGCAAGGTTATAGAGGAGAATTAGAACGTGCCAGTAGGGCAAGAGAGGTGATTCTGCCTCTGTGCTCAGCACTGCTCAGGCCACACCCTGAGTGCTGTGTCCAGTTCTGGGCTCCTCAATTCAAGAGAGATGTTGAGGTGCTGGAAGGTGTCCAGAATAGGGTGACAAAGCTGGGGAGGGGCCTGGAGCACAGCCCTGCGAGGAGAGGCTGAGGGAGCTGGGGGTGTGCAGCCTGCAGCAGAGGAGGCTCAGGGCAGAGCTCATTGCTGTCTACAACTACCTGAAGGGAGGCTGTAGCCAGGTGGGGTTGGTCTCTTCTGCCAGGCAACCAGCAACAGAACAAGGGGACAGAGTCTCAAGTTGTGCTGGGAGAGGTCTATGCTGGATGTTAGGAGGGAGTTGTTGGCAGAGAGAGTGATTGGCATTGGAATGGGCTGCCCAGGGAGGTGGAGGCACTATCCCTGGAGGTGTTGAAGAAGAGCCTGGATGAGGCACTTAGTGCCATGGTCTAGTTGACTGGATAGGGCTGGGTGCTAGGTTGGACTGGATGATCTTAAAGGTCTCTTCCAACCTGATTGATTCTATGTGATTCTGTGATTCAGCTGGACATTATGAAGCACTTAAAACCTGTTGCTGTTTCTCACAGAACTCAGATGTTTCAATGACAAATATAATCTGCTTTTACACAACTCAGGGGTTTGGACTGTGTCCCCCCATTTTGATGCTCTTATCTCAGTTTCAGACATCAGCCAGGGAGGGTGATAGGGCAATAAATGGTGCAGCAAAAAGAGAAAGCCCTTCTTGGTGCTGTGTTTTGATGGAGATTTTGGAACTGGGAGCCATAACACTGAACTGAGAGTGCTTTGGTATCCAGCCTGGCCAGTCTCCTGGCAGGCATGAGGATGGTCATCAAGGTTCAGGTTCCCAAGGCAACAAGCCAACGAGTTTCTCCGTGGTGTTTGAGCCCCGTGGCCATGGTGCCAGGTCTTTTGGGCATGCAGCAGACTTCCACAACACCTTTGGTCTTGGTAGCTGCCAGGTTTGATTTTGGAGAGAGGGTTGTGATTTCTGCATCCGTATTGCTGCTTATGTGCTGAAGCACTTCTGGTCTGAAACTAAGTCATGTCTGAAGATGGGACCTGAGGTTCTTACAGCTACTTAGATGTGCTACCCCATTCTTAGTGTTTCTCTTTCTAAGTAGGCTTTTTTTCAAAAGACAAGAGCCTGTTGCTGTGGTAGCTCAGAGATGAGGTTTGTGAGCAGCACCATCTGCTGCCCGCAAAAAGGCTTCCTCTGCCGAAGAGGCAGAGAGCTCCCACGGGCTGGTGCTGGGCTGAGATGCCATTATTCTTCATTCCTTGCTGCTAGTTGTCAGTGGTCATATGAGTGAGAGCTGCAAATGCGAGATCTGGAAGTGGTGGAGGACCTCAGTAGCCATTAAGTTTATCTTTTCTACTCCTAGAGAAATAAGCTCTGGATAGAGAATGCAATCTTTTTACTTTGCAGCATCTCCTGTGAGCGCAGGGAATGTGCTTGCCTTATGGACAGGATCCACCATAAGCTTCTTTTCCAGTTAGGCTGATGATATTTGCCATGCATGAGAACAATATTTGATCTCTACCTGGGGTCTTTTTCATTCCCCAGGAGATACACCTCTCATGTTCATGAAATTCAAATGCACAGCGAGTCGAGCAAAAGGCTTCTGTGGCACAAAGTTTGTGTAGAGCTTAGAGGGAAGTTGTTTAGGATTTGCTTCCAGATCATGAATCTAATCCAGTGGAGATGCTTTTTAAACGCTGCCACTTCTAAAAGGTGTTGAACAAACAAACACCTCTGACTTGTTCTAGCCAAAGAACAAACAAAAGGGTGCAGTACCTGAAAGGGTTATGTTCTTGATGCAGCCTGGGCTTCACAGAATCCCAGCATCATAGGGGCTGGGTGGAATCTCTGCAGATCATCCAGTTCAACTCCCCTTGCTAAAGCAAGGTCACCCACAGCAGCTTACCCAGGATCACAATGTCCAGCTGGATCTGGAATCTCTCCAAAGAAGGAAACTCCACAACCTCTCTGGGCAGCCTGCTCCAGCACCTTCACACCAAGGAAGCTTCTCCTCATCTTCAGATGGAACCTTCTGGGTTTCAGTTTGTGTCCATTGCCCCTTTATCTGTCACTGAACACCAGTGAGACTATTCTGGCTCTATCTTCTTGCCCCCTACCTTTTAGTTCTTGCTGAGCACTGATCAGATGCCCTCTGGAGCTGCTCTTTTCCAGGTTCAACTTGGCTCAGGCCCAGAGCTCTCAGTCTTTCCTCCTCACAGAGATGGTCCATACCGTTCAGCATCTTTGTAGCCTTCAGTGAACTCTCTCCAGTAGTTTCTTTTCTCTCTTGAACTAAGGAGCCCAGAACTGGACTCAGTGCTCCATATGTGCCCTCACTAGGGCAGAATAGAGGGGGAGGAGAACCTTCCTCAACCTGCTGCCACACTCTTCTCAATGCACCCCAAAAGATCATTGCTTTTCTTAGCTACAGGAACACGTCGCTGGCTCATGGTAGACCTACTGTCCCCCAGAGGTCCCAGGTCTTTCTCCATGGAGCTGATTTCCAGCAGGTCAGTGTGATGGATTATGCAAAATTAATAATCTGTATTAATGTTGATATCCAGGCAATGAGGTGGTGGAGTCATCATCCCTGGAGGTGTTCAAGAAAAGCCTGGATGAAGCACTTAGTGCCATGGTCTAGTTGACTGGATAGGGCTGGGAGATAGGTTGGACTGGATGATCTTGGGGGGTCTCTTCCAACTTGATTGATTCTATTATTGTTAATAATTATGAAAGCTGTTTATTAACATTAAAACTCTCCAGAGAACTTATTCAGAAGGTTAGAAATGCACAGGTTGGAATTTCATACATGCAGGGAACAGGCAAAACTAGAGCATTTATTTCTTAATAAGTGGTAAATGCAAATATTATCCTGGAAGAGGCTTTCAAGTATTTGCTCACAAAATTATTATTACCTGACTCACAGGGCTAGCCACAGTCCTACACAGTACCCAAATGCTTTCAGGGAACTCTGTCTTGTTGGCCACTGAGACTTAATTCTTCCCAGACTTCTGGGGAAAGGAGGCAGGCAATCTCTGACCTTGTCTCCTGGCTCCTCTGGATGATCTGTGTATCTCCAGAACTTCTGTCCTGGCAGGAGATTCTCAGGTGCAGGCAAGATGCACTGAGGTGTGCAGTCTCAGCACGATGTCACGCTGGCCATGCAGACTCATTGCCTGCAGGCATTTAGAGCCTGCTCCTGGCAGGCTCTCCAGGCAAATTCAGGATGCAAAATGAGGCAGCAGCAGCCCCTGTGCTACCTGCATGTCCCTTTCATCAATATCCAGCCCGAGCCTAATGGGGCATTGGACACAGATTGGCTGGTCAGAATGGCACTTTGCCAAGCCTCACCACATTAGGTGAAGCCAGGGCTTTCGCCCTCCCCTCCCACAGTTGCCTCCCCCAGCACAGGAGGAGCAGGGGAACGTGTCTGGAACATGTTTGCCCTATCAGGCCTACCACCACAGTTAGCCCCTCACCTGCACAGCTGCAGGGGGTTGTTCTTCCCCAGGCTCTACACTTGCTGATGTCCAGCTCCGTGGCATTCCTCTCTGCCCAGCTCTCACTGAACGGTAGCACAGCCTGGTGGGGTGTCAGTCACTCCTCCCAGCTTGCCTACGTTAGAGGGTCCACTCTGTCCCTTCAACCAGGTCACGGACAAAGATGCTGCAGAAGAGTGAACCCAGTAGCCTGATGAACACCATGAGCTTCCTCTCTTTCCTTTCATATTTTAGTTCTTCTGATTTCTGCTCTTTTTAAAAACTGCTGATGGTTTTGAAGCCTCAAATTGTTGCACTTGGGAAAGAAAGGTCTGGGGAGGAATTTTAATACTGCTTTTTCTAATTGCAGGGAAGTGAAGGTTAAGGAAGATGATCAGGCATTGGGTAGGGCTGGCAGATGACAGCTGTTGCTGATACAAAAGTCTGGCTGTGATAGGGTGCAGCCCTGTAGCAGCAGTGAAAGCAGCACAATGTCATTAGAGTCTTTATAGGACAAACATCTCGGAAGCCAGCTCCATATCCCACTGATGTCTGTGCAAACACTGCTGCTCACTTTCAGAGCTTGAATAAAATCTGAGATGATTACTAAGCCAGTAGGAAAGTCTCCAAGGTCAGAGGAAACTCCCTGGGTGCGCATATCTGTGTAAAAGGCAAAAGAAAACACTCCACCAAGAAAAGCCAAACTAACCCTGGTGCCCCAAACAACAACCAGAGCAGAGCCTCTCATTCTTCTTCACAGCAGAGCTTCACAACCCTTTTGGAGAAAAAACTGTTCCTTATGTCCAACCTAAATCTTTCCTGGGGCAACTTGAAGCTGTTTCCTTTTGTCTTATCACTTCTTAACAGGGAGAAGAGACTGATCTCCATCTGGCTCCAACCCCCTTTCAGGGGCTTGTAGAGAGCCAGAAGGTCTCCTCTCCTTGCAGGCTTCACCATTCAGCTGTCTCCCTACCCTGTCCTTGCCAAAGTGTAGCCACGTCAGGAAAACCTTCACATATTTGCACCTTACTTGCTGCTGCTTAACCTGCAATGTATCTGAAGCTAGGTGACCCACAAAGCATACAGGAGAGGCTGCTTGCCTTCAAGAAGACAACAACAACAAAACATGGGATGAAGATTAGAATCTTCCTATTTTGTTAGAAATGGCTTTTGATCTTTCATCCTCTTGGGGAGGAAGGACTGTGGATGGGTGGCACTATGGTGGAAACTGGTCCCATCTCCCGTGCCCATTCCCAAGTGGTTGGCAAGTCCAAGAGCTCAGCATTCCCTCAAAGGGGTACTGCTCTCCCACAGCATTTAATATTCACACTTACTGTTGTGAGATGATGACAGATCTCAGCCATTCAGGTCTGGTGGTTGTTTCAACAACAGGTCAGGCTCCATGCTCTCACCAACCCCTCGAGCTGCCCATCAGTGAATTATTGATCTGAAGAACTTGTGCTGGCCACACAGCATTTGTCCACTGAAAAAAACTTGGCACACTACTGACAGCCACCACAAGATGTCCTGGCTGCCAGAGGCATCAGTGGTGATGGAAGACCTGGTACCCAGCTGCCAAACAAAGCAGATTCAACCCAAAACCAAAGTCAAAGGCAGAGCCACAGGCAAACCTAAGTTAACATGCTCCATGGGTCTCCCTCCCACAGCCACTCTTCTTGCTTGACAAGAGGAGATGAAACATTTAATGATGTCCACAAGTCATAGAGTCATGGAATTGCTTAGCCTGGAAAAGAGCTTTCAGATTATCAGGTCCAACATGAATCCAGCACTGCCAGGTCCACAGCTAAACCTCATCCCTCAGCACCACATCTACATGATACTGAAACCATCCAGGGATGGGCACTCCACCACTGCCCTGAGCAGTCTGGTCCAGGCTTTATAACTCTTTCAGGGAAGAATTTGTTACTCATGTCCAACCTAAACCTCCTCTGGCACAACTTCAGGCCATTTCCTCTTCTCCTGTCACTTGCTCCTTGGGAGAAGAGGCCAATCCTCACCTCACCACAGCCTCCTTTCACAGGGAGCTTCAAACGCCCAGAAAGTCTCCCCTCAGCCTCCTTCTCTGCAGGCTAAGCAATTCCAGTTCCTTCAGTCACTCTTCACAAAACCTTCTCTCCATACTCTTCTCCAGCTTTGTTACCCTTCTCTGGATCTGCTTCAGCATCTCAAAGTCGTTCTTGGAGTGAGGGGCCCAAAACTGAACCCACCATTTGAGGTGCAGCCTCACCAGTGCATGGTCATTCACTTTGACATCACTTGTCCACACCCTCCCTGGGCAAACACCTGGGACCCAACACTGGTGCACAGAGCACAGCACTGAGCTTCTTCAACTGCCAGGTTAACCATCTGTGGAAAAACAACAGAGATTAAAAATCACTGAGATTAAAAAGCTGAAGCAGAGCATTTCTCAGCCTTTGCTGCAGCAAACCTTCTGCACCGCCACTGCTCTCAGTTTGGGCTCCTTCATGCCCATGCAATAATAAATACTGCAGATAAAACACATTCCTCAGCTTCCATGTTTGAAGACCTGGGCTGGGCTGCACGTTTAGCACCCCATGAGGGTCCATCTCACACCTTTCAGGGTGACATTCACGAGTTCAAACATTCCAGGGCTCTGGACAGTGAAAGCCAGCACTGATGTCCCCATCCCCATCCCCAACCCTGGGGCTCCCTCTGGCGGCAGGTGACATTTCCACGTGGCAGGAAAGGGCACAGGCAAAGCCAGCAGCAGGCACTGAGTTGTTTGGTGTGTATTTTCCCTAGGTTTGAGGAGACCTTTATTTATGCCACATTTAGTCTTTTTAAACAGCTACTTTCGACCGAGCAGGTTCCTGCACTTCTGTGATGGTTTGGGTATTCCCTGCCTCCCCCCCCACCTTTAGAAATCACCCAGACTAGACTCAGCTGGCTCTGGAAATATGAATGAAGCTTATATTTACAGCTAGCACAATGGACAAGCAGATATTTACAATATATACAGTTATAGACAGAAATATACAAGGTAAAAGGTAACACAGAAACACAACTCCCCTCCGAGAAACCTGAGTCCCCAGGAGGGGCTCTCAACCACCCCTGCACCTTCCCCCTACCCCTCTCAACCTTACCCCAGTCCCAAGGAAGAATAGAGGTGCAGCCAGGAGGTTAGGAAGCAAAGTGGGTTAGCCCAAAATGGAGGGTGTGTTAGAGAGATGCAGTTCAGCCAGCAGCCCGAGCGAGAGCGATGCCGAGAGTGTCATCTAATGCTTCTATTTCTTGTTCCCATACTTCTCAGCAAGGCTGTGAGCAAAGTAGACACCACCATTGTTTTCCTTTCACAGCCTGTAAGCTAGTTCTTCTCACCAAAACATTCTAGCCTGCTTCAGACTAGCACAACTTCTGAAAACTAAACCATCAGCAGAGGCCAGAGCTTCAGCATTAAACTCTGCGATTAGCAAACAGCTACAGGGTCCTGGAACAGCAGAGGTTGGAAGGCACCTTTCAAGGTCATCTGGTCCAACTCCCCCTGCACTTAGCAGGGACATCTGCAACTACAGCAGGTTGCTCAGAGCCCCAAACAATCTCACCTGGAACAGTTTCAGGGATGAGGCATCTCCCACCTCTCTGGGCAACCTGGGCCACCAGGTTCTCACCACTCTCAGTGGAAAGAAAAGTAATTGATCTAATCTAAATTTCCCTCTTTCAGTTCAAACCATCACCCTTGTCCTGTCACAACAGGCCCTGCTCAGAAGTCTTTCCCCAGCTTTCTTACCAATCTCTTTAAGCACTGAAAGGCCACCAGAAGGTCTCCCTGGAGTCTTCTCCAGGCTGAACAAGCCCAACTCTCCCAGCCTGGCCTGACAGCAGAGGGCTTCCAGCCCTGCCAGCATTGCTGTGGCTTTCTCTGGCCCCTCTCCAACAGGTCCATGTCTCTGCTGAGGACTCCAGAGCTGGTCTCAGTGCTGCAGGTGAGGTCTCAGCAGAGCAGAGTTGAGCAGAGCAAAGCAGACCAGAGGGGCAGAATCCTCTCCCTCCACTTGCTGCCCACACTGACGGAGATCAGCCCAGCACATGCCTGGCTCTGGGCTGGGAGTGCATGGTGCCAGCTCATGTCCAGCTTGGCACCCACCAGCACTAAGAAGTCCTCCATAGAGCTGCTCTCCAGGCAAAAATATCCCAGAAGAGTTTTCCCAGGTTTGCAGAAACCTTCCCTGATGTTGGAATTGCCAGAGGACAAGTGAAACACCAGCACCTTCTCCAGACGCTCAGCTGGCCACCCCCTTCCTTGGGGAGCCATGAGCTACACCCAGGCATCAGCATCCTGCTCCAGACACACTTTCCATCCCCAGGAGTCTTGTACTGTGGTCCTGTTCAACACAAGTTG
This sequence comes from Pogoniulus pusillus, assembly GCF_015220805.1. NCBI lineage: Eukaryota > Metazoa > Chordata > Aves > Piciformes > Lybiidae > Pogoniulus > Pogoniulus pusillus. Next base: position 5,206,843 of record NC_087285.1, on the reverse strand, counting down.
TGTTTACTAATAAATGAGTTTGACTTTAAAATAAACTTGGTGGGGCCTAACTGATAGGTCTGGGGAAAACAAAAAGCCAATTATCTGACACTCTCAGCTCAGATCCTAAACCAGATGTTTGAGTGGATAAAACAAAGTCATGAAGTTGGAAATTGCAGGCACAATTACAGCCTTCATCTTTTATTGCTGCTCAGAAGTGTTAAATGCAGCCACATCTACATTTGGAATTTGGTTATCACCATTTTTCTTCATCTCTCCCAAGCCAAGATTGACTTGCAGCATTGTCACACTGGTAATTACTCTGCTCCTTTGATGAGCACAAGGAAATGAGCAGAAGTGTTTGTGGAGCTCATTTAACATTCATCTTGTAACAAATAACTTGGTTCTTCCAGTAAAGCTGGGTCACTCAATAAAACACCCTAGCACAAACTCTGAAGGCAGTATACTCTGGGGAAAGATGTTTTTAGGTCAATGGGGCTGTGGGAAGGCAGAACTGGGAGCCAGCAGCCTCAGGAGACCCAGGAGGAGGTTAAATAAACATGGGTCTGTATTGCCTTACCACTTATTTTCAAAGAACACCTTTCAGAGTTTGCATTTTTGGGGGTTTTCTACACAGCAACCAGAGTTTCTCTACATACCCCCAAAATGTCATCAGCTTTGTGTCACCATCTGCCTCCAGGATCCTCAGGACAGCTAAAAATACTGCAAGTTCTGGGGCAAACCACAGGAACTGATGGCACAGCCCTTTAAGGACACGGTGGAAACATTACAGGCTCTAAGCTCTCTTCTTGAATCAAGATGGGATGAGGAGAAACACTTCATCTTCAGCCTCCCAAGTGCAGGGATCTAGCACACAAGAGAGCAGTGCAGAGGCAGGTTTCAGAACTCTCGGTGCTCTCAGAAACAGCCTCTCCAGCACATTTTACTCTGCTAAGAAACGACAAATGGCTGAAATCATCAAACTGATGCTGCCTGCAGAGCTCCACTGCCACGTCGTGACCCTGCAGGTGATAGGACAGCTCAGGCTGCTGGTCCCACCACCACCGGATCTCCTTGCTTCTCCTTGAGCAAAGAGAAAGCAGCTTTCTCGCAGCACCATCTGCTACATGAACCACCTGTGCCACAGGATGGGATCAACTTCTCTTCTCATATTTACTTGACCTCTCTTCAGGCACATACTTCATGGCATCACTGCAACCTGACAGGCAGCTGCTAATCCTGTCCCAGTACAACCTGGCTGTCACTTTTCCAGCAGAAAATCAGTACATAAATACTTGGGTTGAATGCCCTCAATGAATGCAACTCAGCTTTAGGACAGCAGCTATGGTGTGATGCCCCAACTGCTCTTTCAGGTGACCTGGAGCCCTCAAGCACACAATGTGTATGAACCTCTGTCAATACTTCTCACTAGCAAGTCTGATTCAAAGGCTTGGGAATGGAGAGATGAGGATGAGGAGAGATGCAGTGGGGGGTTCACACTCCATGACAGGGGATGGAAACCTTCACAGAAGTTCAGGCTGAAGATGCCAGGTATAGGTCCCATGAACTCCTCTGGGGTTCAGTGCCCATTTTAGATGGGTGGTCACCCACAGCCACCTCCCCCACCAGGCCCATGCCTCCCTCATGCTGAGCCCAGCACAGAGGATGGTGATTTTTGGACTGAAGTCTGTTGCTAAAGAAATTTTTCCACACTCTCCCACAGCCCAAATTATGTACATCCTCCCTCCTCAGGCACAGGGGTGAAAGCAGGACAGCATCAGACCTGGGCAAGGCTGAAAAGGCATCAAGGTTCAAGGTGCCTGCTTCACCTGTTCGAAGTCATCTCAGATAAACACAAATTGAGCTGAGCTAAAGAGCCTTGAAAGCCACTAAAAGGAAGAAAAGAAAATAAACTAAACTAAAGAAAAAGTAGAAGAAAAGCCCCAAATCAGGGTAAGTCATTAAGCAGGAAGGCTCGTTAATGGAATTGCTTCTCCTTAATTTGATTTTGCACCACAAATTGCTTGCTGCAGCATGGCCATAATGACTCTGCACGTCCCAATAAAACCTGAGTGCTACCTGCTGCCTTCCCAGATTGTCCCACCAGCTTGCTGATGCTTCTGCTGCACAGATCGGAAGGAAGGAGAGCTTTACAACCTCCCACCCCGGAACAGCCTGCCGAGGGACTGCAGGCAGATGGAGATGGGTGGAGAAAAGGGCATGGGGTAAGTACTATGGATGAAAACAGAGCACACAGAGAAGAGAGGAGGAAATCGGGACCAGTCTTGAAGAGTCCTAAATTCAAAGTAACCTGCTTTAGGTCAAGCATTGGAGCAGGCTGTTCAGAGACATGTGGGAATCATAGAATCAGGCAGGTTGGAAGAGACCTCCAAGCTCATCCAGTCCAGCCTAGCACCCAGCCCTATCCAATCAACTAGACCATGGCACTAAGTGCCTCATCCAGTCTTTTCTTGAACACCTCCAGGGAGTCACTGCCCCAGGAGATGCTAAAAAGCCACCTGGACATGGCACTCTGGGATGTGTTTTGGTGGGCATGGTGGTGTGGGGTTGATGATTTTTGAGGTCTTTTCCAAGCCTAATGATTCTGTGATTCAATGCCGAGACAGTATCACAGTATCACAGTATCATCAGGGTTGGAAGAGACCTCACAGATCACAAAGTCCAACCCTTTACCACAGAGCTCAAGGCCAGACCATGGCACCAAGTGCCACGTCCAATCCTGCCTTGAACAGCTCCAGGGACGGCGACTCCACCACCTCCCCGGGCAGCCCATTCCAGTGTCCAATGACTCTCTCAGGGAAGAACTTTCTCCTCACCTCCAGCCTAAATCTCCCCTGGCATAGCTTGAGGCTGTGTCCTCTCGTGCTGGTGCTGGCCACCTGAGAGAAGAGAGCAACCTCCTCCTGGCCACAACCACCCCTCAGGTAGTTGCAGACAGCAATAAGGTCACCCCTGAGCCTCCTCTTCTCCAGGCTAACCAATCCCAGCTCCCTCAGCCTCTCCTCGTAGGGCTGTGCTCAAGGCCTCTCCCCAGCCTCGTTGCCCTTCTCTGGACACGCTCAAGCATCTCAATGTCCCTCCTAAACTGGGGGGCCCAGAACTGAACACAGCACTCAAGGTGAGGTCTAAGCAGTGCAGAGTACAGGGGCAGAATGACCTCCCTGCTCCTGCTGACCACACCATTGCTGATGCATTATTTTTTTCAGTGCAGGCAAAGACTCTGTGATTTCCTGCAGAGGTTCAGCCCTCAGGTTTGCTTACCCCACGCTCTAAAACATTTGTCTGCACAGACGAACAGGAGGTAGGGACACACCACTTTTGTCCAGTAGGCCAGGAGCTGTCTCAGCCAAAGCTGACAGAAGAATGTTCTGGTAGAGCCATTTCAGATGATCCCCTTACCTCTCCAGTCTTCATTTCTCTACCACATTACCACAAAGCAGCCACCCCCGAGGGTCCGGGGGCAAAGCCCAAGATGCCCTCAGTGCCAACGCCGAGGGCGCTGGGTGAGCATGGCAGAGGCGACCTGCGCCGGGCCCGACTCCGCGCCGGCGATGGGGCAGCGGCGCCGGGAGCGGTGCAGGCAATGCTGCCCTCTTGTGGCCGCTCCTCTCGCTGCGCCTGCGGTAAGAACGGGGTCTGCCCCAGGCTCGACAAACGCCAGGGAAAGCTAACACCGCCCGGAGAGCTCCTGACATCTCTGCGAAACAAACCCGCAAAGCCTCACCTGGGGAAAGCGGAAGCTCAGTTCTCATCTGATCTAGCAGCAGCTGCAGCTGCAGCTGCAGAGAAAGGAGCTGCACCAGAGGATAAAAATGTCATTTTACAGAGGCCCAGCATGATGGGGTTGGAAGTGACCTCTGGAGATCATCCAGGCCAAGCCCCCTAAAGCAGGGCCCCCAAAGAAGCTTGCCCAGGATCGCAATGGCCAGGAGGGGTTGGAATGTCTCCACAGGAGGAGACTTCACAGCCTCTCTGAGCAGCCTGCTCCAGGGCTCAAGCACCCTCACCCCAAAGACATTTCTTTCTCCTGGGTTCCTGTTTGTGCCTGTTGCCCTTTGTCCTGTCACTGGGCATCAGACAAGAGTCTGGCCTCATCCATCCGCTTGCCTGCCCAAGAGATGTTCTCCTCTGTAGCCTGAGGTAGGATGGCAGAACCTGGGGGAAAGAAATCCCTGTGAGCAGAGCCTCCTCGCAGGTCCACACAACCTTTGGTATCCCAGAGGCGACTCCCTGCATCACATTCCAGTGAGGGCTCCAGCAGGTGCTGGGAAGGATGGAGTTGGACAGTTGAGAAGGGATGGCAGCTGAGAACAGAGACCTTGGATAGGAGGGAAGGAAAGTAAGGGGCTGCCTGCAGAGCACCTACACAGGCAGGGAGACTGCAGGACAATGGACAAGCTACTCTGGGGGTGGGGGACAGGCAGGGAGGATAGTAAGGTACCAGAGAAGGAGCAGTGGGGTCCCAGGCTCCAAAGGTGCAGCAATAGCTCCTTCCTTGCATCTCTTCTGGTGCCCATTTTTCTGACCTAAGGAAGCTGCTGTGACCAGTGGGTTGGCTGTTCCTTGCTCCCCTAATGGACTAGGTTGCTGTCCCAGCATCCCAGCCACTGGAGACAAACACCAAACTCAGCTGGTCTCTGCACAGTGCCTGCTGTGACACCAGTTTAGGGACAAGGAGTCAGAATGTTGCAGCCACCACTGCTGTCACACACACCACCTCCTCCCTGCATGGCCAGAGCCTCTGACTGTGGCAGGATCATCCCCCCAAAACACAAAGGGCCCACCAGGGCTTGCTAAGTGCTGACAAAGATTAGCTCAGCACCCCCAGGCATTAGTTAGGCCTCACAGCCCAGAAGTACTTTTGTTGCTTGGAGAACTCAGCCCTCCAACTAAGAAACTGACCACAGCCACACTCACCAAGGGTACCAATGCAGCCCTGCTATGGAGAGTAAGGTCTGCTCTCTCCACACAGAAGCAGCCTGGCACTCAGACCTTCTCCCCTTGGAACAGGACCTCATGTAAGGAGCCCTCACCCCCCCTTGGTGAGCTTACCTGGATATGTCCTGGGTAGCCATGGGGAGATTTTCCTTTTGTGTGCACATTTTAGATCTTCTCTCTGAAGACAGTTCAACTTGTTGTGCAGCAGGACATTCCCAACTGACATCCCAGTCTGCGAGTTTCTTGTGGCAGGAGGAGAGCAGATTAATTGCAATAAAACCACAGTTTTCAGGTGTCTGCTGCTGTCTGTTTTGGGGGTACTTCCATGACAGACACCATCAGAGGTACACCCACACCCAGGTGTGTACAAGAGACGCTCTTCCAGCTGCTCCCCTGATAGTGCAAGTTGATCTGGGGGAAGGCAAAGCCAAAACCTGATGGCCATAGAATCACCCAGGGTGGAAAAGCCCTCTAAGATCACAGAGTCCAACCATCGACCTAGCACCACAATGGCCACTAATAAACCATGGCCCCAAGTGCCACGTCCACACATTCCTTGAACACCCCAGGGATGGACATCCATCACCTCCCTGGGCAGCCTGTTCCAAAGCCTGACCACTCTTGCAACAAAGAAATTGTTCCTAACCTCCAGCCTAAGCCTCACCTCGTGCAACATGAAGCCATTTCCTCTTAGAACCAACCAGGTCTGAAGAGACCTCCAAGATCATCCAGTTCAACCTATTACCTCTTGCCTTGTTGCTTGGGAGAAGAGACTAACCCCCACCTTGTTCCAATCTCCTTTCAGGGAGCTGTAGAGAGCAAGGAGGTCTCCTTTCAGCCTCATCTTCTCCAGGCTGAACACAAGACCTGTACACTATGCACCCTTCACCAGCTTCACTGCCCTTCTGAGGACATGCTCATTGTGAGAATGGAAAGTCACCTGGTGGCTGCTTCCTGCTTGGAACTCTGCACCACCTCAGCTCCCATCCTCTGCTAGCTGCCAGAGGATCACCGCTCCAAACGAACTAATATATGTCGATTGTTTATTGATTCCAACATATTAATAGATTGGATAATAAACAGTACTTTTAAACATTCTCTTAACCAAAAATATAACAAATATTTACAATCACTCAGTAAAAATACAAAAAAGCATACAGAGGCACTGTCTTTCTAAAAGACATAAGTGTAAGAGGTATCAAAAAATAGGAGACAAACATTGCTTGTTACAGAATACTTTACAATCACTGACTTGTGCAGTACAATTGCTATTGGAGTATCAGTACATCTGTGCAGTTTTGCCAATATGCTCACATATTTAGAATCTCATGAATACCAAGCTAAACTGCATTCCAGGTATATCAAAAATAAAGATAGAACGATAAAAAGCACAACAGAAGCCAAAGCTGGGTTGGGAAGTCAAGGGAGATTACCCTCTGTACAAGCGCTCTCAAATATAATGTGTAAAGCTTCTCTAAAGAGAGAGTATCCCTTTCTTCTGCTGTCTGGGAGGCCACTGCCAAGTTGATCCAAGTAGGCCACTGCTAAGTTTAGCCATTTTAAAAACCATACTCAGATTCTAATGTTGTAGTAATGCTTGAACTGGCAGGTTCCTGCTTCCACCACTACCTGCGATGAAATGACTCGGGAGAAGCTGGAAGAGGGTTTGCGGCAGCACTGATGCCACCAGCCCCTGGGAACTGGGGACTCTCTCCACCTCTGATGGGTGCAGGGAGCCCTTGGGGCACCCCCATCCTGAGCTGTGGGCTCTGACCATCTCCCAGGGAAGTGTCACTCACCTCTGTGAAATTCCTGGCGGGAGTAAAAGCAAAGCCAACGAGCTTAGGAAACTGCAGGTTGCAAACATCCACTCGCTCCTACAGGTGGTCCCTGCAGACACATGCACTGCAGACACCTGCAGGTGGTGCCTTTCCATTTCCTCGGGTACAGGGGAGATGAAACCACTACTCAGAGGCTCAATGATCTCATTTTCCCCTTTCTGCCACTGGAGAGGCCAAGTGGAGTTTACAAAACTTCACTGATTTTTGGGGAATTGGTTGTTTTGGAACCGATTGCTTGGAAGTTTTGAGACTGATGAAGGATAAGGAAACAGTGGGTGGTTAAATAGCTGAAATCCAGCTTTTACCCCTGCAGGTCAGGAGCAAACCAACACAAAAGCAAGGAGCACACTGAGGTGTGGCAGTGGAATGATGTGACATCAAAATCAGAGCCCACATCAGAGCAACCTGCTGGAGGGACCAAGTCAGGTTCTGCGATCCAGAAGACATCTCATCAATAAAGTGGAGCAGAGCAGGTACACTGAGCACCTTCCCATCTGAACTGCTGAAAACAAGGGACAATGTCTCTTCAAATCCATCACCAGACACACTACATTTGGCTATCGGCCCCGATCAATGTGATCGGTTGATTTAAAAACTAAGCAAGAAGGAGCGAGCCCAGCGAGGGCAGGGCAGGCAAACCACAGCGTGTGAGGCAGGAGAAGCAGAGGAGGAGCTCGTGTGTCCATGGCTGAGGCATGATTTACTTACACCAGCTGTGCTGGCTAGTAGGGAAATAGGATTAGCAAGCCTTTCACTCGCTTCCAAACCTTCTCAGTGTCCTGACACTGCTGATGTACAAACACCATGCTTCCATGGGCCATTTATTCATTGCTCCTGTGGCTGCTGGAGGGGACCCCAGCCCTGCTCCTTGGAGGAGCTTTAGGCTGTCCTTCCAGACAGCACAATCAGTGTTTTTGGGGAAAAGGAAGTCACTTCAGTAACAAGCCCTCATCCCTTGTACTTTTTGTTCAAGAGGCTGAAATAAAAGCAGAGCTGGAGGGGACGGGAGCCAGGTGACTGCATTGCCCTGGCACAACACGAGAGGAGTTTCGGACAGAACACGCTGCACGCTCCACGGGGACGTTAACAAGCAACTACAGCTGAGGGTGGGACTGGGAGGACTCGGGTTCACATCCCACAAAAACATCAATTGAACAGTTATATGATCAACATTACATGTGCTGAAAACCATCCCTCTGCCCTGCATTGCTCTGACACGTTACCCTTTACTCATTAAGGCCTGTGCAGGTTCGTTATGTTCATTAAGGCCTCAAAAAAAGCAAAACTGCATTTACTGTGATTTACCTCAACTGATTCCTGACATCTCCTTTCAACCTTTTTCTCCTCAGATACTTGTGCCAAGAAAAAATACCTCCTAGAGCCTACCTTCTAATTGAGGTATCCCTCCCTTCAGCATCGCTGCTCATTTACGTCGCTTACTCCAATCCGTATGGGTGAGTCCCAGGAATACTGAACCTGGCACCAGCAGGAGTGCAGGCTAAGGCTCTGCACATCAGTCCCAAGCTGCTGTGGGGAAAGCACATCAAAAGGCTTTGGGTTGTTTTTTTGGTACTTGTGTCACTTTCAGAAGATGTTGTTGCATTCACCTTGCACCCTCTGCACACATACAGGAAACAAAATAAATCCTTAAAGCTCTTCACAACTATGGATATAGAAATCATCTCTGAGGCACTGGAAAAAGGACAAACACCTTCGTTCTAGCTTAGGCTGTAAACATCACAACAGAGATTTACAAGTAAATGTTTAAATACATATTCACACATTCATGTCCAATTGTAACACTGGGGTGGGGGCATCATGTGTGGAATGGAGGAAAGAAGGCAAGAAAAGAAAAACAAAACTGAGAAAAAGAAGAACAGAGGGAAAAAAGAAAAAGAAAAACAAGGGAAAAAGAGAAAAAGAGGAGCAGGGAAAAAAGAGAAAAAGAGGAGCAGGGAAAAAAAAGAGAAAAAGAGGAGCAGGGAAAAAAGAGAAAAAGAGGAGCAGGGAAAAAAGAGAAAAAGAGGAGCAGGGGAAAAAAAAGAGAAAAAGAGGAGCAGGGAAAAAAAAGAGAAAAAGAGGAGCAGGGAAAAAAGAGAAAAAGAGGAGCAGGGGAAAAAAAAGAGAAAAAGAGGAGCAGGGAAAAAAAAGAGAAAAAGAGCAGGGAAAAAAGAGAAAAAGAGGAGCAGGGAAAAAAGAGAAAAACTAGGGGAAAAAAGGAAAAAAGGGAAGAGGGAGGGAACGAGAAGAAAGGGAGGAAGAGGGGAAAGGAAAAAAGGAAGAAAAGAGAGGAAGAAAAAAAGGAGAAAAAAGAAAAAAAAACGGGGGAAGAGACAAACGGAGGGGGAAGCAGGGAGGAAGGAGGAAAACAAAAACAGGGCAAAAGAGAAAAAGAAAAATGGGGAAAAGAGAAAAATAGGAGCATGGGGGAAAAAGAAAGAAACTAGGAAAGAAAGGAGAAAAGGGAAGAGGGAAGGAACAAGAAAAAGAAGGAAGGGGAGAGGGGGAAAAGGAAGAAAAGGAAAAGAGAGGAAAAGGGAAAAAAGAAAAAAAAAGATAAAAAGAAATACAAAAATAAAAAGGGAAAATAGAAAAAGATAAGAGAAAAAGAAAGGAGAACAATAGTGGGAGGAAGAGAAGGAAAAAAGACAACAAGGGAAAACAGTGAAGTTGAAAAGAAAGCTCAGGTATTTCCAGTTCTACCCTCTGTGCTCTGGCTGGCTAAGCAAAATCCAACAAGCAATTTTTTTGACCATAGTCAAAGCAGAGGCTCAGGTGTTAATGCTGGCTGGCTGCAAGTCAAAACTGCCACTGACATCAACACCAGCAGGATTTCTCACCTAGGATTTAAACCCAATCTGTATTTGCCAGCTGAAAACGCCAGGATCTTTTCTAACCCAGGGTAAAATGCCTTATCCCCTACAGAAGCATCAGGTCATGTCACACTCTGCTCCACTAATTTGACTGTAAAATGGAGGTGATTTAGAATTAATTTAGGTGTGGGGATTTTTTTTTTTCAGGTAGTCTTTGCACCTAAATCCTGTGCAGCTCTGGCAAAAGGCCAGGCTGTGTGGGATGATCTTAAAGCCCACAACACACAGGTTTAGGTTTTGGTTTCTAGCAACAGCAGCTTTGCATGCCGAGCTCCACAGGGCGAAAGCTCGCAGTGAAAGCTCTTTAGGGGAAACTTCAAACCTTCTCCATCCCAGTTCCCTGCAAACCACAGCTTCCACACTTCAAACAACAACTTTCCAGGGCAGGAGAGCACCAACTATTGCCTCAGTTGGCTGGTAACCAAAACACACCCAGAAATCCTTCAGGGTGGAGGGTTTTGCTATGTCTGTGTAGGAGGGGAGCGGTGGACATGACCCATGCTGCTCTGTAGGGCTTTGTGCTCTATTTAATCTAAAACCACCCTAAAATCCAGCTTATTTCTGCACCTGGTAAGCTCCCATCTCTAGTTGCCTGTGTTTGAGAGCACCACAGTTTGCGTGGAGCTCATTTACCATCGCACCCACTAAGCATTTCCCTTAGCCAACCGGAGCACTGCCGACACGAATAAAGGAAATTCCCAAAGGAGAAATAAAAAAGATTTAAATTAATAAATTACTTTTCAGATAACTTCAGCAATGTCCTTTGCTTTTGCTGACTTTTTGATACATTTTTGCTTGTTTCTTTCTTTTGAAGTCCATAACACTTTCAGAATGGCCACGTAGAAAATAACGACAATGGGAAACTACTAAAGGATTCTATGGTATCGTACAGAAGAATGCGTCCAAGTTTCAAGCGGTGGTGACAAGTGGTCCTCCTAAATGAATGAAGCCTGGTCCACCTCCAGACACCAGCGTGGTGGCTAGCTGGGGCTTTCTATTTCACAGGCAGTGGCAGAGTGAAGGAAGGTAGAGAGAGGTGACCCAACCCGTTCTGTCTCGTGACAGAGGCAAACACAACGTCTGAGGTTAGCAGCAGCAAGTTGTTAGCCTTCGCTAACAGAATCCTTGTGGTCCATCTCCCCACATCCCCTGTGTGAAGTGGTTGATACCACAACCCAATGGTTAAACTGCTGATACTTGTTCATCTTCTGTAAAACAAGAAGGGGGAGGGGGGGGGAAAAGACAGTTAAACACTCCATCAGCATCCTGCCTTGGATGCAGAGGTGCAGAACAGCACCACGTTATCTGGTGACAAAGGTTCAGCCTGATGGTTTCACTCTCTCAATCACTGACCACACCATATCCACTAACACCATTTATCAGACCCTTAAGCATCTGGAGGCATTTAAGTCATACAATCAAGATATATATTGCAATACAATCCCAGATCCTCCAAAAATTACCAGCATGCAGCTCTCCCAATATCCCAAACCCTACAGAGATTTGGGAGAAAAGCCAGTAAATTCCTTGCCAACATGCAGGGAGCACTGGAATCCAACTAAAAACAACCAAGCATTCTGAGAAACAGGAAAAGAAGTGTGTCTGAAAGTGCATGGTTAAATTTGGCTTAGAAAAATTTGGATTCAAATGTTTGAAGCAATTAGTATTTTTTTCCCCCCATCAAAACCACCTAAATATCAGAACTGAATTAAGAGAAATTTGGATTCAAATGTTTGAAGCAATTAACATTTTTTTCCCCATCAAAACCACCTAAATATCAGAACTGAATTAAGACAAATTTGGATTCAAATGTTTGAAGCAATTAACATTTTTTTCCCCATCAAAACCACTTAAATATCAAAACTGAATTAAGACAAATTTAGACAAATTTGGATTCAAATGTTTGAAGCGATGAATTGTTTGGTTTTTTTCCATCAAAGCCACTCAATGTCACAACTTGATTTTACTGCTGGGTATCTTTCACGTTCCACTCTTTGAACTGCAGTACTCATGGATCTGCTAAATGTTGTTTGCATGTTTTAAAGGGTCAGGATAAGATCATTTTGCATCAGGAATGGTTTTCATCTAAATCCACGCTCATGTTGCGGCCAGACTGAAATGGAAGGAAGCGACCACAGCGTTCTAAGAATAAAAACTGAGCTCACTAGCAAGGGGTACAGCAAGATCATATCAGTGCACAGGTACTGAAAGCAAATCTGCAGATGAACAGGAGAAATTCTCCTGACTCAGAGTCAGTTTTGACACAACATTAAGAGCAGTCTTTGTGAGAGCAAACTCTTGCATTTGGGGCCCGCCATGCTCAGAGCATTGGCTGTTGCTTCAAACAAAAGCATGACAAATTAAAGTGGAAGAGACACTGTCAGGCTAAGTGGGGCTGAGAAGTCAGGTTTTGCAAATGCACTCTTCAGGAGAGCAGGAATCCACCACTATTTTGTTCGGTGTTTTCAAACTCCATCTCCAAGAGTTGCTGAATGAGGCAGCTTAATGCTGGCACCTGAGAGTGCAAATGTGGAATGAGTTAAGAGTTGTGCAGCACCCACCAAACCCAAATTCACTGCATAGTTTGGGTTGGAAAGGATGTTGAAGGTCATCTAGTTCCAACCCCCCTGCCATGGGCACCTTCCACTAAGACCAGGCTGCTCAAGGCCCAATCCAAACTGGCCTCGAACGCCTCCAGGGAGGAGGCATCCACAATTTGTTCCAATATACTCCTTTTCAGATCAGCATTCTGATGCCAACCTAAACCAGCAGGACATCAGTTCATCAACCCAGAGAAGCTGGGGGAGATTTTTCATATGTGATCTATAGCCTGGCAGTGTCCCTTAAAATCATCATCACCACTGAGAGGAGACAGATTCTAAAGCAAAAAACCCAAAACCAAACCAAATCATAGCTACATGCTCTTGAGTGTCTCAGCTGTGCTTTGGGAGATCTCACATATGTTTACATGTAGATTTATTTCTCTGTAATTTAGAGTCTGGTGGGTGCCAACATGCTTTTCTAGAAGGGAAGGCATTCTTTGCTGTTTTCAGAGGTGTATATCCATGCATACATTCATATATACATGTGCATACAGCCACACAAACAGGAGTTGTATCTCTAGAGATTAACCAAGGTGTAATCTCCAAGAATGACCAAGAGAAAGCCCAGAAGATGGGGTTGGGAAGGCAGAGAGCAGATTCACACAGCAAGTTCACATCTCCCGAGGCAGGTGTTGCACATACCATCCTCTTCACTATCTGCGTCAGTCATATCTGCTAGCTTGGGGCTGGACGGCTGCCGGCTATGCCACTGAGGCATCCTCGATGAGATACAGGCCACAGGTTCACTACTGAGAGATGCTGATGAAAGTCTAGAGAGGTCACTGTGCAGCATCTTTGACCTCTGCACTGCCACACTATAGTCTGGAGGTTTTAGGTGTGGGTGGTGGGGCGATCCTTCCTTTATGTCCGCTAAAGAAATCCCCATATATCCCGGAGGGGTGGGCGGTGGTTCCCTATACCTATCGTCCTTCTTAGGTGAGGTGACACAGTAGACTGGGCACAAGAAATAAGCAATGGAAATGTTAAAAGAAGAAAAAACAAAAAGGAAAACAAAACGTTAAAAAATCATGAAATGTTACAATGGCAAAACAGAAACTGATAACAAAATGCAAATGCAGAAACACTGGTTATAACGGCAGCAGCAGCTATTCACCCTCTCAGTTTAGCTTTTCTACTTGGTTTAAGAAGTTAGAGGAGCAGCAGCACCTGTGAACTCATTAGGTGAGATGCCAGCTGGAGTGGAAACAGAACTAGAACCTTCTCTTCATTCAGCTTGCAGTTGTAGTATTCATTATAGTCCCTGCTCCCACTCTGTGATATGGATGGAGAGCGAGCAGGGCAGTGCTGCTGGCTGAGCCTGCTCTTGGTTTGGGTTGAGATACCAGAACCCAAGAAACTGGGTCAACAAGCCCCAGGTTCTGTGTGCTAGAGACTGATAGCAAGAGCTGTTGGTTGAGTTCAACAACATCCCCTCCATCACCCATCAGTGGCTTAAGAGAAATTCATTATAGCACAGCATCGCTGTAACGACTGATGGGTGATCAGACATGAACCCATCCAGTCAGCTACATTATGGAAGGGAAAACAGCACAACACCACATGAAACTGCTCCTGTGAGGCAAAATGTACAGAGAGCCTGCATTCAGTGCTCTCACAATAAAGAGTGGTTTCCCATGCCCAGAGCTTCCTGCCCCTTTCAGCAGCAGCAGCAGCACAGGTCACAATAGTCTCTCAAATCCAGGCATGATTTCTTTTAGGCTCCCTCCCCTCCCACCCACCCACCCCCCAGGTCTGGGGTTCATATGCATGTTAAATTGGGCTTTTGCCACGTGCATGTTGCAGCAGAAGAGTCTCAAAGCGAGGGCAATTTTTAACACCTGTCAGTTGAGTGACTTTGCACTCTTCCTCTGGATGCATCTCAGCCAGTGCCTGTTGATCACAGTGTTGCTGCCTGCAGCACCTGTACTAAGTTCTTACGTGAAAGGGTGAAAATAAAGGAGTGGTTGTTGTTGTGTTGTGGATCTGCAATCCTGCTTTTAGAGATCCTGGTGCTGGCATCAGGAACGAGAGCTGCTTCACACCTGATGGTTCATGCATGGGCTTACAGGAAACAAAGCTGAATTCACAGGGTCTGTGTTTTTGCAGGTACAATGCGTCCAGGCAGAGATCCATACTGATGATTTATAGGAACCATTTCCATTTAACTGGGCTCCAGGAGAAAGCAGGGGAGTGAAGGAGGCTTTCTTCTGCCTGAAGGGCTGGGGAAGGGCTGGGTCCTCCAGGCTAATCCTCAACCTTCACTCTTGGTTGGGTTTGTAGGACCCGATGAGGGTGGAAATATTCTCTTTTAAAGGAGAAATCTTCAGGCTTCCTAGAGCTAGTACCTAGCTTACTGCAATAACACAAGTAGGAATAATGTGCCCTGTTGTACAGTCCCAGTTCATATTTTACAAATTCTATCAAAATAAAGCATTCTAACAGCATTTCATGCCCATCATTTGTCACCCACCAACAGCCTCGGGAGGTTACAAAACCTTTTCACAGGGTTTCATCCTTCCCAAGCAGATGATTACTCAAATACTCAGTCAATAAAGAAAATGAGGTGAAATTCCACACAGTGGTTGAGGGAAATGCAGGCCAAAGGCAGCAATGAAAATTCTGATGTCTGTAACAGGTAAAAGGATTGGGAAAAACTTTTCCCTTTGGATGTACAGCAAGGGCACATCACACTTCCATATATCCTCTGTTGGTAAAGCAAAGGTTGGACCAGAAATATTTGATGTTGCAGAGGGTAGAGGCGTACATAAAGTTATGAAGACATCACATCTACAGATTCTGCCACGAGTATGTGGGAAACACCTTTCCAGCTCCATTTTAAAGCTTTTGGGCAAAAACATGTCTCTTTTGGACAATTATTCCACACCAGCACTCAGTGATAAATGAACTGAAGATTCCTGTCTGTGTTTGCAGTTCCCTGAGTTCAGAGAGTCATTACAGACTCTGGCAACGTGCTGGTTGTAGAGAAGAACCAAACAGTGAAAGAGAGTGAAAATCTCTTTGGCATATTGTATGACACTAAGAGACTTGCATTTGAAAAGCAGAAATTCCATCCACCTGCAGCAGATCTTTGCTTAAGAAGGTGCACATTCTGCAGAAGCATGTTGCTGAGTGTTCCCTGCCAGCATGCTGTGGCTGCACAAAGGAAGACAGCTACACGGTGCAGCAAACTGAATTAAAAGTTGCAGCAGCTCGAGAGAGGTGATTCTCCCTCTCTGCTCTATTGAGACCTCATCTGGAGTACTGTCCACCTTTGGAGCCCCCAGCATAAAAAGGACATGGACCTGCTAGAATGCACTAGAGGAGGCCACGAAGGTGGTCAGAGAGCTGGAGCACCTCCCCTGTGAGGACAGACTGAGAGTTGGAGGTGTTCAGCCTGGAGAAAGGAAGGTTTCAGTGAGACCTTAAAGCTGCATTTTAGTATCTGAAGGGGATCTAAAAGAAGACTTTTTAGAAGGGCCTGTGGTGACAGGACAAGGGGCAATGGCTTGAAACTGGAGCAGGTTAGATTTAGGTTGGACATCAAGAGGAAATTCTTTGCAATGAGGGTGGAGAAATAGTGGAACAGCTTGCCCAGGGATGTGGTGGAGGCCCATCCTTGGAGACATTCAAGGTCAAATGTGATGGGGCCCTAAGCAGCCTGATCTAGTTGGAGTTGTCCCTGCTGACTGCAGCGGTGTTGGACAAGATGACCTTCAAGGGTCCCTTCCAACCTCATGCAATCTATGACTGTGAAAAAGGAGGGGAAGAGCTGTGAGCAAAGACAGCACCTACTGAATACTACCACACCACCTCCCAAAGCAGCTCAGGAAGGCTACAAGGGCAGAGCACAGGCACAGAGCAAGCTGTGAGCAAGTTTTCTGCAAAGCTCCACCATGCTGCCTTTCTTCTGCAGAGCCAAGGAGGAGGAATGCAATCCAAGACCTCTACTCTACGTGTGATGTTTACCTTTGATAACATAAACCCCTCCAGCAATCTACTCAGTAATTAAATTGCATTTTAGCTGCATCCCTTGATTTGCAGTCTAGAAAGCTTTGCACTCTGTTTCATCCTGTTCCTACCAGTTCTTTCAGGTTTGGCTGCTGAACTTACTAAGACAAGGGCACATCTTGCTTGGTAGAACTATGGGTCTCTAAAAAGCTAATTTATGTGTTTTTCTCCTTTCAAATACAGCCAAACTGCAGCTGTACAACTGAACAAAGATAGGAAGGGAATCTGCCTTGCTCTTGAGCTTCCAGAGACCAAAGCCCTGTGGAGGAAAGATGGCCAAGCCCCAGAGAAGTGGGAAAGCTTAGTACCATGCAGCAGTCAAGCTGGAAAATCTGTATTACAGGGACGTCAAGAAGCCCTCCATGCTCATTGCTGCTTGCCAGAGGAACACCTACACTGATGAGTGCTTCCAAGACCATCCACAACAAGAGAAGGTCACGGTGCAGAGGAGAGCTGCCTGGCATTCTTCTGACAGCAGTTCTCCTGAAGTGTCTGGGATGTGGATTGCTGAATTATTTCAGTTGTCCTAATGCAAAAGAAAGTGGCCTGAAAGCACAGAGCCTGCCTGTTGGTGTGGTGGTTAAAACTGCAGGCCAAGCCCAGTTTAACATGCTGTGCAGCCCCCAGACCTGCTGAAGTGGTGTCTTACCAACCCGGTGCCAACGTGAAAGCAGGCCCAAGCTGCTGGCTCGGCTTACCTATCAGGCCTTTCTCCGTGCTGGAAGTGACAGTCTTGTAAGCGGTATCAGCGCCGGCTTTAGAGTCCAAAGCCTCTGCCTGCTCTGCTGGGGAGTTCTCCAGCCCCCTGCGCTTTATTGTCCCATAGTTCGTTTCGTAGGTGTCTGAGAGTGAGCTGGAGGAGGCCCAGCTCTGCCGGGACTGGTCGAGCTCCGCGCTGCCCTTCGACTGCCTGTTGGCTTTGGAAAAGGCTTCCGAGTACAGATAAGCCTCCTCGGAGTAACAGTTTGTGGGGTCAACTTCAGCTATAGGTCCGTCCAGCTGGGTGTGGCGGTAGGAATTGAGCAGATCCCAGCTCTTCTGGTTTGGGATATTCTGGAAGTTGTCATGAGAGCTACTTGAGCATGAAGTCCAGCTTCCCCGGCCGCTGTCTGCCGCCTCTACCGTGATGTGCTCGTGGGAGATCTCCTCGCTGCTCATGGAGGACGTGAAGGCCATGCCCCTGATGAGAGCAGGCCTGGTGACTGACCAGCTGCGTTTGGGAACAGCAGAAACCACAGGAAAAAACGTAAGTGGCAGAGTCAGAGACAGCTGGTTTGAAAGACACCTGTCGTAAAACAGCAAGGCAGCAAGGCTGAGGCACACGGAGCACTGACAAGAGACACAGCTATTCCCAACTCACTACTGCACGTGGCAGCAGGGATGTTATTCCCAAGGGAGCAAGAAGTCTCCAGGAGGTACAGAATCGTAGAACTGTTTCAGTTGGCAGAGACCTCTAAGATCACCAAGTCTAACTACCAACCCAACACCACCACTGCCATTAAACCATGTCCCGAAGTGCCACGTCCATGTGTTTCCTGGCATTTGCAGGCTTGATCCCAGAGCCATAAAAATCTGATCCACAGAAGCTGCTTTCTATAACCTCCAGCAAGACTGTCTGGAATGAAGCAGAGGAGGACTGATCTCTTAGTTTCAGGCTGCCACCACCTTCTTCTCTGCATGTATAAACTGAGACAACACCACCAAAACATTCAGAACAAAAAACCCAAGATTTTCACTGGCAGCAACAGAACTGGCTGTGCCAGGGGAGGTTTGGGTTGGACATGGGGAACAGTTTCCTCCCCAAAAGGGTTGTCAGGACCTGGCCTAGGCTGCCCACAGCAGAGGTGGAGTCCCAACCCCTGTAGGGGTTTCAAAACTGTGTGGATAAGCTGCTGAGGGACACAGTTTAGTGGAGACCTGGCAGGGCTGGGTTAGTGGTTGGACCGAATGATATTAAAGGTCTTTTCCAACCAAAGCAGTTCTGTCATTCTGCAGTGGTTGGACTGAATGATCTTAAAGGTCTCTTCCAACCAAAGCAGTTCTGTCATTCTGTGATTCTACAAAGCTGTTTAGACTGACTGGAGGCAGTTGGATTTTCAAGAGCATTTGGAAATACTGAACATAAATAACAGTTGTGGAAACGATCTGGAGTGATAGATTCTGAAGGCCTCAGTACACAATTTCTTGTTTAAGAAATGGATGCTGAAAGCTGTAATCAGTGTCAGTGCATAATTAAGGGGGGGAGGGAAAGAAAGCCAGGTTTGTATGCATTTAGAATACATGAAATTATGATTGTTAGACATCATTCAAGTCTCTTAACTACTTCTGGTTATGACACATGGGCAGCGCGTTGGAATTCCACACAATCCCTCAGCAGTTTACTGACACATTGTGAAATCGAGGAACACATCTGAGAAATGTGCAAACAACTTTGTTTTTTTCCTTGATTTTCTCTACATAAAGTGTTTTGCTACATAAAAATGTCTTTCTTCCCTCCACTGAAACTAAGATGTAAAGGAACAACCACAAAACATGAACAATCTGCTTTTGATTCGCAGAGAAGTGAGTTAGGAGAGTAGCAGAGGTCCTTGGTGCAACCACAGCCACCACTGAAGGTGGCTTTTGATGGCCACTGAAGGGGCATTTTGCTCAGCATGCTGGTACTGTCCTGACCAAACCCTCAGGTGTGTGTTTATGCTTTTTACAAAAGAGAATGATTTTTATTTATGAAATCTACCTTGAAATTCTCACCTTAACCCAACAAAATAATCAGAATCGATGATTGCTGAAGAGCTGCAGCACTTCAGCTAAACACACCCGAGAAGCTCTTGTAGAGGAGAGAACATCACAGAACACTGATGTGTCATCATCAGTTACACAGAACAGCATCACCCAGCTCTTCAGAGTCCAGTCAGAAAGCCCTTACAGTGCTTTAGAAATGAGCTATAAAAATCAGTGAGAAGCAACCCTACCAGCTTGAACCTAAGAGCAGAAGACATTATCCCAAGAAATCCTTAATGGCTTCATGCCCAGTAGGACCAAATAAGAATTTTCCAGTTCAAACTGACAGCTCAGGACATGCTCTCACTGCACTAAAGCAATGAGACCTTGCATCTGGAAGCTCTGAGGAAGACTGAGGCAGAAAGCTTCCAGCTCACCCAGGCAACAAAAGCTAACAAGGAAAATCCTTTCAAATGACATTAGATTCTATTAAGTGAGTGGCACTGCTGACTCAGAGAGAGCTGAGAATATCCTGTTCCTGTCCTGCTCTCTCTCACGTCTGCACTGATTTCTTAGACGTCATTCTAGCTATTAAGACATTTAGAGTCTCCTGCAAGAGATCTCCACCTGAACCCCACTGATGGGAACAAGCCATTGTCTACCCAGGGGAGAAAAATTCCTTGGGAGAACAGGTTCTTCTCACACAGAGCAGCCAGTTCTCCAGGCAAAGGCTTAATGACCACAGCAGAGTCTATAACTGGCCAAACCTCTGTTATCCCTTCTGACACCTGGACCTGTTGGAGCAGGTTGAAAAGAAGCCATAAAAACCATCACAGCTCTGCTGGGAGGCCAGGCTGACAGAGTTGGGGTTGTTCAGCCTGGAAAACAGAAGACTTTAGGGAGAGCTTCTGGTGGTCTTTCAGTACTTCAGGGGGCCAATCATAAAGCTGGGGACAGACTTTTGAGGCGGGCCTGCTGGTACAGGACAAGGGGGAACGGTTTAAGCTAAAAGAGGAAGATCTAGACTGGAGAGAAGGAAGAATTCTTTTCCACTGAGGATGGTGAGACTGTGGCCCAGGTTAGCCAGAGAAGTGGTAGATGCCCCATCCCTGGAACCATTGCAGGTGCAGTTATTAGGGACTCTAAGCAACCTGCTCCAGTTGCAATGTCCTTGATGACTGCAGGGGGATTGGACTAGATGAAGGACTTGAAAGGTCACTTCCAACCTAAGCTGATTCTGTGACAACAGGACACCAAGTCCAACCCAAATCCAAACCAGTTGTGTCTTACCCTGGGCATGGCTGGCCATAATCAGATAGAGGTTGAGGATGTTCTTTTCTCTCTGCCCCTGCTGAATCCACCACAATGAGAGACTGTGACAAACTCCTCTCGTCCTGCAGCGCCGCTGACATCGAGTCCACTGAACAGTTGCTCACGATGCTGGACCGGGATGAAATCTCACTGTGACTGGAGTCTGAGAAGTTATCAGATTTAGTGGAAGGTATGAGGGCATAGCCTGAGGGAGAGGAGAAGAAAACATCTTGGTCAAAGAGTAATTGAAGCTTCCTAGGTGTAACAATGAAGTACAGACACCCACATTTCAGAAACTTCAGCCAGACCCTGTTTGCACACGATCAGGCCACTGCAGCATCTATCAGCACCTAGCTCTGCAATTTATTAATGCAAGTCTGGTGACACCAGTAACCTGCTTGCAACTCCACTACCACCTAGACCAGAAGGTGAAACCTACATAAATAGCATGAAGAGTGGGTAGAGAGCTCAAGCCACTTCAACTTTCCAGGAGCTGAGCTCTCTACCATAACTGCTGTGCATTTCCCACTGTGCCTCTGCCCTGCATGCCATGTGAGACTCAGGAGAGGCTTTGGCAGTGGACAAGGAGAGGCTGACTAAGGTAAAAGGCAGCTATTAGCTCTCAGGGATTAGCCATATGGTCTTCTTCATTTTTACTATCCGTTCCAAAATGAACAGAGAAGGAAGCAAAAGTGGGAAATTGAGCTTTGGCAGGAGCTGGACCAGATGCCACTACTGTAGAAGGAAACAGCTGAAGACCTCTTCACTTTCAGAGCAAAATATCTAATGTATTTCCTCTGCTTGGCTTACCCCTACCCTCACATCACTTCTTTCAAACACAAATAATGCACACGGCCACATATGTCCAACACCTCCTCTTCCCAGTACCTGGGGTGAACACAGAAGAGACTTCCACGGGCTCTTACTACATATAGCCTGTAGACATTACTGTTGGCAGAGCTAAAGTGACTCCAGATGGGACATCTGTCCTCAAGACTGCATCAGAAAAACCCTCAGCATGGACAACTTGCCTAAATCATTTCTTTTTAAGACTTCAGGGAATCAGGGAAAGAACTGAACTGAACAGAACTTGGCAAAGTTCATCTGGGCTGGATTGAAGGAAAACACACTCTGAAGTCCTTTGGGTTTAGTGACTGGTCCACCTCCACACAGAGCAATCTAAAAGCTGAATTGTCCAAGAGCATTGTCTGAATGCTTCTTGGACATTGAAAGGTTTAAAGCTATGACTACTTCCCTGGGGAGCTTTTCCACTGCTTGACCAGCCCCTTGGTGAAGAACTTTTCTCTAAATCTGAACTTCCAGCTTTAAGTCATTCCAAGGTAACCAATCACCACCCACCAGAGAGAAGGGATCAACACCTCCCCCTCTCCACTCCCTCTCATGAGGAAGCTGAAGACAGCAATGAAGACATCCTTCGGTCTCCCATGCTCTAATGTGAGCAGATGAAGTGACCTCAGTTTCTCCACCTAAGTCATGTCCTCAAAAGTCTTCTCACTGCCCTTGTTGCCTTCATCTGTACGCAGTATTTTTATATCCTCTTCCACTGTGGAGCCCAGAGCTGCAGCAACCAAAGTGAGGCCTCACAATGCCAAACACAGTGGGACAATGTCCTCTCTTGACCAGTTCACCACATGTCCTAGGTGCAGATCTTCCCTGGGCTGAAAAGGTCAGCAGAAGATGTCACCAATGCACACGTGACAATGAGAGGAAATTGTGCAAGAGGAGGTTTAGGTTGGAGACTAGGAAAAAATTCTTTGCTGCAAGAGTGGTCAGGCATTGGAACAGGCTGCCCAGGGAGGTGGTGGAGTCACCATGCCTCGAGGTGTTCAAGAAACCTGTGAATGTGGCACCCAGGCACATGGTTTAATGGCCATGGTGCTGTTGCACTGATGGTTGGACTCAATGATCTCAGAGGCCTTTTCCAAATGAAACAATTCTATGATCTACACCAATACTGTGAGCATTTGATTTATATCATGAGAGGGACTACCTGGAGTCTAATGAAGAGAGAGTGGCAGAACTTACTGTTTGGTTGGCATTTGGGAAACACTGAATAACAGAACTGTCACTGTACCTGTTCCTTGGCTCTCTAAACTTCACATTACTGCCTTCACTGCACTGTAAGGGTGGGTAGCTATAAATAACTGACACAAATATCTGGAAGGGAAGCACATCAAACAGCTTAAACATGTAAATGAACAAGGCTGAAATAACTCAGAATCAGTCTGTCTGACATGAAGTGGACACCACAGTCTTTCTTCTCAAAACACATCATATGGTCTTCCTTCTCCTCCTAGACTTCACGCACAGGCAGTAGGGTGTCCGCAGACTGCTGTTGCTATAGATACTTGTGGTACTCAGAGCATCACTGTCTTTCTCCTTTTGCTTTTCACTCCCTTCTGAGGCTTCACTGTGCTCTGCTTCCCTTTTTGCAGCAAAAGCTGTTCTTTCCCTGGAGAAGCTCCTTTCCCTAAGTCTTCTAAACAGGGGTTCCTTTGTTTTCCTGCGCTCACGCTCAGCTTCTGCCTTTTCACTCTCCTCCTCTCTTTCTCCCTTCTCCTTTATATCAGAATTGTTTCTTGCTTTGACAATCATCCAGATTTTCTTTTGTAAGTAAGCCCCACCTATTCCATAGCTGCGCTGTCCACTGTTCTTGTTGCTGGTTTCACTGGCGAGCGACGAGGACGAGCCAGAGAGATTCATCTGACTGCAGTTATCCGACCTTTGGATGTTGCCAACTACAACCAAGAACACAAAAGGCAGATCTTGAGAAGTGCTGAGATAAATAATAGGGAAAAAAAAAGTGTCCTGATTTTAAAACCTTTTTTTTTCCCCCTCCAATCCTATTTGCATATCACTTGGGTACAGCTCAAAAGAAAATGACATCTAAGATTAAGTGGAAGGTGTTCATGCCTCAGATGATGTCTGACTGCTGTCTGTGAAGCACCTAATTTTAGTCCCATGAGCTGTTAACACAACAGGGTATGCATCACCTCAAACAAAATTACATCAGTGCTAAAAATACACTGAAAGCAAGTTGAATCAATGAAATAATCCCAAAGAACCAGCTGCAAGTTAACAAAAATCACAGGTTTGTGAGCGATGCTCAAAAAACCATCCCAGTGGAGCTAAGTTTGGTGACCTCAGTAATTAAGCTCATATGTATATGCTGTGTTTAAGGAAATTAAGTGGCATTCTGCTAAAGGAAACAGCATCTTGTGAAGGCAGAAGTGGACAGACCAGCATGATCTCCTGCTGAGAAAGGTGAGAAGATGCAGCAGGTCACTGTGCCATGCCATGCTAACCAAGTGGCTTTGAGCTGTGTGTCGAAAGCAGCACAGAAGGGAGGGAAATGCCTTACGCCATTGGACACTGACCACACTGGCTGACTACAAAGTGGTGTTAAGAGATTTCAAATGAATTCCCATCCAAAGTTGACTAAAGATGAAGTGATGCAGGTCTTTTAAGATGAAGACATCAAAAATAAAGGGATTCTCAGGGCATCATGATAGACAGGGGTGTATACAAAGCCCTGTGCACAAGAACAACAAATATGAACAGTGACTTGAGGATTTAGATGGATTCAATACTCTTGCAGCTATCAAACCCATCTGTTGTGAAGAACTACAACATCATTTTATTTCCAGCTCCATTTCAGCACCTGATACTCCAGCTGCCTTAGGTGATATTCAAGCTGTCTTAGGTGATATTCAAGCTGCCTTAGGTAAAAACATCAGATGTCTCAACAGCCTCAGTTTCTGCACAACATTGGTGTCTTCAAGGCATCCCCAGATTTGGGAATCCCACTCATGTAAGTGGCCACCTCAGTCTGAACTGGTCACCACCAAAAAATACTCCATGCAGTTGCCATTGGAATGGGCTGCCTAGGGAGGTGGTGGAGTCGCCATCCCTGGAGGTGTTCAAGAAAAGGCTGGATGAGGCACTTAGTGCCATGGTCTAGTTGACTGGATAGGGCTGGGGGATAGGTTGGACTGGATGATCTTGGAGGTCTCTTCCAACCTGATTGATTCTATGATTCTAAGTATTTCTGCCACTGCCCACCCCGGTTTTGGTACAACATAGACCCCAGGATGCTGACACATGCAAGATGAATGTTCATGCCTCACACGTACCTTTGCGTGGAGAGCCCTGAGGAGAAGCAGGTGGGCTGGAGTGCAAAGAAGATGCCATGGACATAGTGTCATCTGTTTGTTTCTTACTACTTACTTCCTCAGACAAGCTTAACGACTTCTGGGGGGAGCCCGTGCCTACAAAGCCAACAGAACCATTTACTGCTCAGAATCGCTCTCTGGGGCTAGTGGTATCTCTTCAAACAACACATCAGCATCACATCGGCCAAGCCCTGGAGCGTTCAGCAAAGGCAGGAGCAGCTGTTCAGGTGAATTCTGCATGTGAAGGTAGTATCAGTTTCAAACTCAGACCACATCTAAGTGGTCACCTCTGCTGCTGGATGCTCACCTGATGTGTGTTGAAACACACAGATCTTCTCAGTGCTTATCTGTATCTAATGGACAGAAGGCATGAGAATGAGGCCAGGCTCTTTGCAGTGGTGCCCAGCAGCAGCTCAAGGGGCAATGAGCACAAACTGCAACCCAGGAGATTCCATGTGAACCCAAGGAGAAAATTGTTTGCCATGAGGGTGCTGGAGCCTCGGAGCAGGCTGCCCAGAGTGGAGTCTCCTTCTCAAGTGCTAAGTTACAAGGAACGAAACTAAATCGAGAGCAGATTTGGAACCAGCACCTTATAATTAGCTGTTTTAAGAAAAGTTATTACAAACTGAGCAAACAACTAAGTAAACAGCACACCCTCTAAAACCACAGCCACAGCCTTCAGCTGTTTTCAAGTGCAAGAAGTCAGTGAAGCACAACAGTACCTCCAATAACCCACCCAGCCACAGACACCTCCTCCCTCCTAGTTACTTCATCTACAGAACTCTCCAGACAGGTGAGCTGAAGATACTCACTGAATGTGACATGATCCTTTGTCAGTCCCTTTTTCCTGCTGGGGTATAAATTCACAGTTGGAACCTGAAGAACTTGACTCATCCTGTTCTGTTGATGTTGATGGGATTTGGTGCTTTGGCCAATTGACCTCATGGGTACTGGAGACATTTCAGAGGATTTTCCTCCTCTTCGCTCACTTAAATTCTTTGTCACTGTTATGGAAAAGTTGAATACAAATATTGTGAACTTAGAACTGCAAGATTATTGCAGGCATCCTGAGTAACCAGACAAAGCAACCAGGGTATGAAGCAGAGAAAATGTATTTGAAACCATTTCTGTTCCAAACACACCTATCTTGTTGCACTGAAGAGGCTCTTACCTGAAGCACTACTTAAAAGAACAACTCTAATGGAGGTTTAGCAAAAGAGAAAAAAAGTCCTTTATTTCTACCACAATTAAAGTTTGCACCAAAGGTGCAAAAGCACAACAGCACCTCCTTCAAAGTGACATCACGCCACCCAGATCTTCAGGCACAGCTGTTCTGCAGCTGGCATCAAGCCTTTCACTAGGTGGCACAATTGATTTAAAACACAAAGCCCTGAGTCACTTTCTGCTTTAATCACCCAGCAGTTAGTAAATTCTGGAGTTAAGGCCAGCTGACTTCTCCTGAAATTCCCGTGGAAACCTTAGGATTGCAGCATTATTCCTCCTGCAAGCAAGGCCGTGAGAGTCTTACTGCTGAGGAAAGGCTGGGTGGGGGCTGCACCTCCTGCCTTTCTGGGTATGTGCAAAACATAACCTATCTGCACCACTGTGCTTTCTCAGCTGGCCAAGAAGGCCAAAAGCATCCCAGCCTGGATCAGCAATAGCGTGGCCAACAAGACCAGGAAAGTGATTGCATCTCTGTTCTCAGCACTGGTGAGGCTGCACTTGGAATACTGGGTTCAGTTTTGGGCCCCGAGCCCTGGGAAGGACATTGAGGGGCTGGAGCATGTCCAGAGACAGGCAATGAAGCTGATGAAGGGCCTGGAGAAGTGGGCCAGTGAGGAGCAGCTGAGGGAAGTGGAGTTGTTTCATCTGGAGATGGCTAGCACCATACAAACAAGACTTTAAAACATTTACTTAGAGCAACTGAAAACCAACCATGGAACAACAGCCTCTTAACTTGAGGCCATTTCCTTCTGTCCCACTACTTGTTTCTTGGGAGAAGACTCCAAGCTCCACTTGGCTCCAGCCTCCTTTCAAAGAGCTGCAAAGAGCCAGAAGGTCTCCTTTTAATCTCCATTTCTCCAGGCTGAAAAACCTCAGTTCCCTCAGCTGCTCTTCAACAGCCCTGTTCTCCCGACCCTTCACCAGCTTTATTGCCCTTCTCTGGACCTGCTCCAGCATCTCAGTGTCCTTGGAGTGAGTGATTCAAAACTGAACCCAGTATTCAAGGTGTGGCCTCACCCAGCAGTGCCAAGAATTTTTAAACAAATTACCTTCCATGGAAGCAAGAATGCCTAAGGATCAAAACAAAGGGCAATCCCCAGCTCTCACCTGTGAAGAAGAACATCCTGTTTGTAAGCCAGCTGGTCAGGCAACAGTTTGTTCAGTGGGACAGCTGCACAGGAGTTCAAGTTCTGGAAACTGTCCTGCTGCAGCCCTCAGTTTTTGACTGTCAAGCCATGTCAATCCCATCAGTCAATATTGACCTAACTTCTGCACAATCTTGGTTTATTCCAAGCTGTAATCCATTGCCATTTCTATATTGATTTTGTCTCTTTTCATTTTCTGGCTCTTCATATGGTAAACGTTACTTTTATCCTTCCTAATGCTGCCCAAGGACGGCAGGGCAAGAACAGAGCTAATGTACTATTGAATTTCCTTCCAGACTGATGGAAAAACACAGAGCTTCAGAACTAAAGGTCAAAACAGAAAACACCACTGAAGTTTTCTGAACTCAACCAAGATCTGAGGACAAATGCTGCTTTGCTAGAGCTGTTAGCACACGAACTGACAAACAAGCACTCAGCCAAGATCTTAAATGGAGTATTTTTAGGGAAGAAAAAAGATGCTTATAGATGTCTTAGATCATGACACTGCTTTATGTCACTGTACTTACAAGTGCTATAGGCAGGCTCACACTGAAGTGACAATATCTGGATCTTCTCTTCATCTGTCTCTACGTTGAGGTTGGATAAATACTGCTTCACCTTCCTGGCCATCTGTGCGTCCTCATAGAGCTTCTTGGCGTTCAGGAGCGAGCTGCGTCGGGCACGTTTCTTGTGAGCACCTCCCTGTACATCCAGCATGTTGGAGTTTGTGCTGCCCTGGCTCAGGGATCTAGAAAAGAAAAGAGCAAAGTGGTCAGTTCTTAGCTTTTGACTGCAACAAGGAGCTACAGCAGCACATGGCAAAGCAGATTAATACCAATCATCTTCAGTTAGGGCTAAGGCATGCTGATGCAAATGAGTTAAAGAGATGAACAGCATTAAATCAACACTGTCTTAAAGTACTCTGATAAATCAATAGCAGCAGTTGGAGTCTAGAAAAGGATTGCACATGGAAGTGTGGAACTTGCAGGGATGAGGCACAATGCCGCAGGGAGCACCCATCTAGCTCTGCTCATGAACGGGTTTGTGCTGCAGACCCCACTCTGCTTCAGCTGGTAAGAGTGGACAGACTTGATGACTTTGTTGTTTAAAGGCACTTGGTGCCCAGTTTGCATCAGCCTTACAAGAGAAACCTCCCCTTAGAAAACTGAGCTTCTGACCTTAAGTAAGAGGGGAATTTTGTTCAAAATGGAAAAAGTCCATGTTATTATGCAGCCAGCTTCTTCCTCCCATTTAAAACATTCACAGA
Organism: Pogoniulus pusillus; assembly: GCF_015220805.1. Lineage (NCBI taxonomy): Eukaryota > Metazoa > Chordata > Aves > Piciformes > Lybiidae > Pogoniulus > Pogoniulus pusillus. The sequence continues at coordinate 5,178,719 of NC_087285.1, read as the reverse complement.
AGAGCAGCTCGGTTAAAAAACATCTCCCAGTAGAGGGCCAGAAGGCAGTGAGAATATACAGATGCCCAGACCTGTATGAGCTTGCATCTCTGAAAGGTGATGCTCTTCAACACTCCCAATTCTGAGCTGCCAACTCTACCAGCAGCTGAGATAAAACCAAATAACCCCAAAATGGTTCTTGCACAGCAGTTACTCTCCCTGACAACCACTCCTAGACCAAACAACTGATCTTGGAGTAGTTCAAATACACACATCAACTTTGCTTCAAACTCTCCAAAGCCTCCTGTAGTCTGCTCTGATGAGGCTACACTTTGAGTATTGTGTTCAGTTTTGGGCACCTCAGTACAAGAGGGATGTGGAGGTGCTGGAGTGAGCGCAGAGTTGGGCAACGAAGCTGGGGAAGGGCCTGGAGAATAAATCTTATGAGGAGTGACTGAGGGACCTGGGGATGGTTAGTGTGAGAAAGAGGATGCTGAGGGGAGACCTCATTGCTGTCTACAGCTACCTGAAAGGAGGTTGTGGAGAGGTTGGTGCTGGTCTCTTCTCACAAGTAAACAGCAATAGAGCAAGAGGGAATGGCCTCAAGCTGCCACTGGGCAGGTTTAGACTGGAACATTTTTTTCCCCAGCAAGAGTGGGCAGGCATTGGAATGAGCTGCCCAGGGAGGAGGTGGAGTCACAAACCCTGGAGGTGTTTAAAAGCCATTTGGATGTGGTGCTTGGGGATATGGTTTAGGGTGCACCTTGTAGAGTTGGACATGGTGATTCTGAACGGCTTTTCCAATCAGAATGTTTCTGTGAAAGTCCTGTGACCACACCACTTCTAATCCATTCATTATTAATTGGAGATCACTGCCTACATTACATGTGAAAAAGGAAAGTGTTAATAAAGTTGTTTAAAGCTGTTTATTTGTGGGGCTCTTGAAGCAGTCCAAACGAATAACTTCAGTTTAAAAGGCTAAAATTCTTTATGAAGTTGTTTACAAAGATCTTGGATGCATTTATAGAATCACAAGTGGCAGAATAAACAATCTCCAGCACAGAAGAGCTAAAAGGAGTCACAGTGAAACATACTGTTTGAGGAAGTTTAGGGAATGGAGCACACTGAGCTTAGAAAAATAGGAAAGAGTGGGAAACAGCTGACCACAATGTTTTCAGATGTTAAACAAACCACAGAGAAAACAGAAGCCTGAGAAATGGCAGAAATGTATAGCTCAATTAAATAAAATAGAATGCTACTGTAGGCAAGAAGCAGCAAAAGGCACAATGGTTTCACATCTATTCAAAGCAAGAGATGTCCTCTCCTGCCTCCTCCAGGTAAGAACTCATCCACTATCTATGTAATCAAACAGAGAACCACATAATGTTCATTTTTAACGACAGAAACACTTCTTTGCTTAGCTACAAACTTTTCCTTTCCAGTATGGACTTGCTTTTTAAAGCAATTTCATTCCACTTCCTTTAAAAAGGATTCTTCCTTATTCATCTATGTTCATGGTACTCCCAAAGGTTAGAAATCACAGTGGGTCCCCCTGAGCCCCAGGCATTTGTCCCCATGAGCTGCACTGCGAATGGTTGATTATCAGCTACCCAATGTCATCAAGCAAGGTCTCCTGCACCAAGGACACCCACGTGTTGAACTAGATGGTCTTGGCTGACCAGGCTGGATGGAGCCCTGAGCAACTTGGTCCGGAGGAGTGTCCTTGCCCACAACAGTGGGGTTGGAACTAGACGATCTTTAAGGTCCTTTCCAACCCAAAGCAATCTATGAGTCTTTAAGGTCCCTTCCAACCCAACTTCAGTGATTCTATGTTGCTATTTTCCCATCAGGGACCAGTAGCCAAACCTGCTCTCCCCAGTTTGTCTAGCAGAAGTCTCAGGTTTGGCACATAGACTCAAGTATAAAGATAACAGTTTATAGGCAAAACCACACATAAGAGATAAAATACAGCTGCAATGTCATCTGGAACTCCCTGCTATGGGCCAGTCAGTCCTAGCACATTTGTAGTCAGTTCACTATTCAGTCCTTGCACAACCAAGGCTTCCAGTGAAATCACTGAGGATTTTAGGGTGTGAAATGAGAGACACATTTCAAACATACACTAAAAAGAAATATTTTGAAGCTTGAACTCAAACTTCAGGTAGGAAATTCCTGCACCATTACCACAAAAAAATCAAAGTGTCTTTATGCTTTAAAACATCAAATGGCTTAAACTTTTCTGTTACATGTTCAAATGCAAGTTCTGGATTTTCCCTGCCAGCAGGATTTGTTTTTTTTAAGCATGAAGCCACAACTCAAACAACTCATCTAGTACACAAAAAGCAACTCAGGATTTGTACAGCTGCAGTATCATGTTGACTGTAACCCCTTATTCTTGTGGTCCAAAAAACTAGGTATTGCAGGGTTAATAAAATGCATGCTGTATTTCAGATGCATGCACTAAGGAGGAGGATGCAGTATGTTAAGAGTTGCATAATCTTTATTTATCTTAGTTGCATTCATCTCTACACTTACCCCAAACTTCTCCACCTCTTCTTCCTGCAAGCAAGAGCCATATACATTGAAGCATGTATTTGAACAGAAAAGCACAGGAAAAAAAATAAAACAGTTGAGAGTCAGGAAGAAAGATGTAGACAGGAAAGAACAGAAAAGAAAAACTTTCCATACAGCACAATTCTTCTCAAACCTTAACACAATGTTCAAATGGGATGCAAGGGCAGGGCTTGCTCAGATACATGGATATGGAAGAACATCTATCAGTTTTTTATTTGGCCTTAAGTCTAACCTGTGACTTCATCAATCAAACCCATGTTAAATTTTCCTGTTAGGTATCTCTCACATAAGTCAAAATCAGTTTTGATTTTATTCACCTTGCAGAAAGTGTGATGCAATTAACTCATGCTCTGCATTAGGGCTGTAGCAAGCCTATGAGAAATCAATATTCAAGTTGGAAGATGTTGTTTTCTCCTGCTGGAAAACAAGGCTAGTTGTCCAATGCATGCTGAAGAACTAGGTGCTCTATTTAATGGCTAAGGAAGTTGCTAGCAAGTCTCACACACATCTCTTCCTGTTCATTTTTCATCTTCAAAAGCATTTATTGGTGCTTCAGAACACAAACTGATAGATCAAACACCAGAGGCAATGAAAATGAATATAAACAGTGTGAAAACAGGGAATTGTTGCCTTTTAATCTTCAGCACTATCTCTAAGATTAGATGCCTAAGCATTTTATGGCAATGTGTACCATTTAAATTATGGTCATTAAAGCCTGTTCTGTAATGCTGGAGAACACAAAGGTAACTATTTACTCTTAAATTTATTTAATGATCAGGCTTCATTAGGTCTCAGAAAGCATGTGGGGGCATCAGGGAAATTTATTTATAGACTGATTCAGTCTGTGAATATCAAAGTTTCTGACAAGCAAGCATCACTTAGCAGTAAGTAGCGTCAGAACTTTATGTTGAAAGGGAAATGTTGCTAATTCAAACCCAATAGTGTGAAGGTGAATCTCCTTTTGAAAGTAATCCATCTTTAAATAACCTGAACAAGGCAGCTCCTATGTTTGTCTCAAAACTAGATTAGACCAATTCTAAAACAAAGAGCATAGAGGTAGCCAACCCTGAAAACAAAAAAGCAGGCAGGGCTCTTGACTGTCTGAGGACCCTGACTGCTGCAGACTGCACCGAACCAACCCCCTACACTCTTCTGTACACCTAATATCCCTGCACATGCCATTGCCTTCCACTGCACACATGTCAACAACCAGCAGGTCCAGGGAGGTTCTCCCCCTCTACTCAGCCCTAGTGAGGCCACAGCTGGAGTTTGGTGGCCCAGTTTGGGCTCCCCAGTCCAAGGGAAACAACAGGATAGAGACTACTGGAGGTTGCAAAGATACTGAGGGGCCTGGAGCATCGGCTGAAAGCCCTGGGGAGCAGTTGAGCCTGGAGAAGAGCAGCCTCAGTGGGGATATGATCAATGCCCAGCAAGAGCTAAAGGGTGGGGTGCAAGAGGATGGGGCCAGACTTTCAGTGGTGCCAAGAAACAGGACAAGGGGCAGAAAACACAAGAGGTTTCATCTGAAGACAAGGAGAAACTTCTTTGGTGCGAGGGTGCTAGAACTCCTGGAGCAGGTTGTGGAGTGTCCTTCTCTGGAGAGACTCCAAACTCAGCTGGACATTGTGACCCTGGGAAACCTATTCTGGATGAGTCTGCTTTAGCAGAGGTGTTGGACTGGATGATCTCCAGAGATCACTTCCAACTCCCACTATTCTGGGATTCTGTGAATTCACAAATCCAAGAGATTTCCAGCTGCCCAGCTGAGCTTTCAACAAGGATTTAATCGGGGCTAGTACAACACACACTTCAACCAAGCAACTGCCCACTAAGCTCCCTCCCTCTGTGCTCTGCTCACTCCATGGTGTGCTGAGAGCCCTCCACTGCTAGCACACACACCTGCAAGACAGCTCAAGAGACCATTCTGAGGTTTTGTGAAATAGAAACCATGTAGTGACTCAGCACAGGCCATCATGCCAGGAGGCTGGACTAGATGACCTTTAGAGGTCCCTTCCAAACTGATCCATTTTATAATTCTGTGATCATCTTGTCACCAACTATCCCCTGAATTCAATCCCAAACGGTTTTTGTTTGGCCCATCAGTTCAAGAGGCAAACTGATGGTGGAAGGGCAGGACAACAGCCCTTTCTTGGCAGGGATCTGCAGGCACCACCACTCTGCAAGGACACAATGGAATTGTTGATGCTTTTAGCTCAGCAAACAGATGCAGGAAATTATTCAGTTGCACTAAATATAATCTAGAGCTAATCAGCACCAGATTAGAAGTTGTGGTGTTTTTATTCTGCAGTTAGTTAACACAGACTCTGATGACATTATGCATCAGGGAAAAGAACACAATGAAAACCAGACAACATCCTCCACCTGCTCACAGCCTGAACGTATCAAATGTTTCGTAGGTGGAGCAAGCTGTGCTTAGAACACATCAGAAATGTTTTGTTTGGGTTTAAGATGTTACCAGCAGGGTTTGGGTTGGTTTTGAAGCAACATTTCAGATTTATACATAGGTGATTTAGGTGTTTTCATGTCTGATTTTCTCCTTCATCTCTCTCAAAACTCTGCTGACACTGACATTTTATTTAGCAAAGATATGAATAACCACAAGCAGAAGCCGTTCTTCTCTGCTATTTGAAGACAACAAATTGGTTTAATTGTCATTAGAAGCAGCTTTTGGGATCACTGATTGCATTGCCCTAATTTGATAAAGATGATGGTTCTGATGGGAGATGTCAATGGGAAGTTATACAATGAAGTATTTAACGATGCAGACACAACCCCAGATCCCTGCCCGCTCTGAGACACCTTCAATCCTACCAGCTCACTAAATTGCTGACCTTTGCCTGAACATCACAGCTGGGTCCATGTTTGCTGAGGTCATCCTGACAACTTGGCGAATTTCTTTGGCAATCATTCTGAGTTTCTCAAAATTCACCAGGCCATCCACTTTAGAGTCATTTCCTGCAGAATGGAAACACAAACAGAGGGAAAAAAGAGAGTCAGAAATCTTTTTGGCAGGCAATGTGTTTCTAGGTCCTTCACACTATCTTTCCTTCTCTAGTCATAAACCTGCTTTACAGTGGCCTTCCAGTATCTGAAAGGGGGCTACAAGAAAACTGGGATGGGACTTTTTACAAGGGACTGTAGTGACAGGGTAAGAAGGAATGGACTGAAGCTTGAGGAGGGCAAATTTAGACTGGAGATCAGGAAGAAGTTCTTTCCAGTGAGGGTGGTGAGACACTGGAACAGATTGCCCAAGGAGGTTGTGGGTGCCCCCTCCCTGGAAGTGCTCAAGGCTAGGCTGGACAGCACCTTGAGCAATCTGGGGTAGTGGCAGGTGTCCCTGCCCATGTCAGGGGAGTGGAACTAGATGATCTTTGAAGTCCCTTCCAGTTCAAACCATTCTGTGATTCTATGAAAACAGCAAGAAAATGTGAAACTGGCAGAAGTGAGACTCCCTCAGACTGCCCAGTATTGCTCTTGTGAATCTATTCCTACAGTAACTAGTAGGAGAAAAAGGCAATAAATGAACTATGTCCAAGTTCACTGCCATAGATGTTAATACAAACACAGAACTGGCATCAGCGTGCTAGGCCAATGGTTGGACCCGATGATCTTAGAGGTCTTTTCCAACCACAACAGTTCTATGATTCTGTGACCCTGAAATGAGTTCAGATAGTTCTGAAACACCACAACCAAGAGTTGGGTGTACTTAGGAATGCTTAATGTTAACTTGGATTGTGAACAGAGCTTTGTGTAAAAGGAACAAAATGGAGATGATTAAACAAACCCCCTTCAAAACACTGAAAGCAAGAGTAGGAGGTGTGACAGCAGAGCTGTCTGGAAGCCACAACATGGAACAAAACCCTCCAAACATTCCAGCAACAAGTTTTCATAAGAGAAATACACTGGAAGTAGCATGGCTATCAGATAGCACTCACCTACTCTCCACCCTAAACCTCAAGGCAGCTGATGAAGGTTTAACATGGCTTATAAAACATTCAAACCATGCATTTAACTCTTGCTTTTTGCCCAGGAGCAGTCTCTTCCATTATACAATCTGAGCTCTGCTTCGTTTTACTCCTAACATCCCACTGGTGGTAGCTCCTTTTAGACACTGGTTGAATAAAGAGCTAAAGCACCTTCAGTGCTGAGCTTCTTATTTCTGCCTGCCATTACCTTCATGCAGAAATGTGATGTCCTTCTTGACAACAGGGAAGAGTGGAATAATTGGTGGCTGCATGCTCTGGCTGCTGAGGATGTTGCGGTATTTTGCCATGTTTCGAGATGGGTCAAAAAGATCTTGAAGGTCTCGGAGATGCTTCTCATACTTGCTCGGGAGCTTTTCCCACGTGCCTCTGAGACGTGCTACTGGAGCTAGGTTTAACCCACTGGAAGGCAGAGAGATGTCATTATTAGCTTAGAGAACAAGTTCACCATGGCCACTCCTGTGGCCAGGGAGGCCATTGGCATCTGGGGGGGACATGAAGAAGAGTGCAGTCAATCAGCCGCTCAAGGGAGGTTCTCCACTCTCTCTTCTCTGCCTAAGTGAGGCCACAGCTAGAAGACAGTTCTGGACTCCCTGGCTCAAGAGAGACAGGGAATTACTGGAGAAACTTCCCTGAGCATCTATAAAGATGCTCAGGGAACTGGAGGAGGAAAGACTGAGAGCCCTGGGGTGTTCAGCCTGGAGAAGAGCAGCCTGAGAGGGGAGCTTCTCAGTGCAAGAGCTAAAGGGTGGAGATGGGGCTGGACTCTTTGGTGATGCCCAGTGGGAGGGCAAGGGGAAATGGGCACAAACTGGAACCCAGAAGGTTCCATCTGGAAATTAATGGGTGACAGCAGTGAGAACAGCACAGAGCTTATCCCAAGCAAAAGTGGCCAGTCTTCAGAGGAGCATCATTAGAGCATTTGTAAACTAGAACCAACAGCCAATTCAAAGAACCAATTCAAAGCAACAGATATGCGAGAACTTGTTCTTGTACCCTCATTCTTATTAAGTAAAAATTATCCAGAATTAGCTGCATGTAATAATTGCAATAAATGAAATCAATCCATCATAATCTGCCATAACCCTTTCTCAAGATATTCTGCTTGTAGCTATAGAACTGGGAAGTGATACTCTCCAGCATTCAGCAGTAAATTCATCATCACAGCATTACTGAATTTGCTGTTTCAAAACCTGATTTTGTCTTTATTTCACTTTATTTTATGCAGACCTCTCTCCCTGCTATTGTCAAACCACAAACAAAGCCTTCTCTCACATGGAAGATTCAACATATGTCACCCTACAGCTCCTCTTTCACATGCAGCATTAGGAAGGTTGCTCTTCCCATTTCATGGAACATATGGCACCTATTGATATGCAGTGCAGGGCAAGGCAAAGAAGAGAATCCCCATGGCATATGCTCAGAAAAACATAATCCCCTGGAAATAAGGGTAAAACAAAAGCTTATTTATTTGCCTTTTTTCCCCCCCTTTTTAACTACTGCAGCCATGGCCTGATCAGACCAAACTGAGAAGCAGGAAAAGTTGTTTCTCCATTTACAGTAAACCATGAGAAATTAGGGAGCAGAATACAGGAATTAGCTTCAGTATTCACTGTGTAATGAGAAGCCACAGCCCCAATGGTTTCTCAGCATCTTTTAAGGGAATTCATGAGTTCTTTAATGTATGACTAAAGAGGAGCCAAAACCATTTGATAAACTGGCTAGACATGGAGAAAATACTCTAAAACAGTATTTTCTGTATCTCTTGGGATACAGCATGAAAATAGATCTTTGCCTTGTGAACCATGGCACCTTTTTTTCTTGTTTTTAAGTAAAAGACAAGAGGAAACACCTTCAAGTTGCACCAGGGGAGATTAAGGCTGGGCATGAGGAACAACTTCTCCTCAAAAGGGTTGTCAAGCCCTGGAACAGGCTGCCCAGGGCTGTGGTGTAATCTCCATCCCTGGAGGAACTGAAAAGCTGTGGAGATGTGCTGAGGGGCATGGTTTAGAGCGCTCGAAGCTGGTGAGAGGCCTGGAGCACAGCCCTATGAGGAGAGGCTGAGGGAGCTGGGGGTGTGCAGCCTGCAGAAGAGGAACAGACCTCACTGCTCTCTACAACTACCTGAAGGGAGGCTGTAGCCAGCTGGGGTTGGGCTCTTTTGTCAGGCACCCAGCAGCAGAACAAGGGGACACAGTCTCAAGTTGTGCCAGGGGAGGTCTAGGCTGGCTGTTAGCAGGAAGTTGTTGGCAGAGAGAGTGATTGGCATTGGAATGGGCTGCCCAGGGAGGTGGTGGAGTCACCATCCCTGGAGGTGTTCAAGAGAATACTGGATGGGGCATTTAGTGCCATGGTCTAGTTGATTGGACAGGGCTGGGTGCTAGGTTGGACTGGATGATCCTGAAGGTCTTTTCCAACCTGGTTAATTCTATGACTCTGTGAGGTGCTGAGGGACACAGTTTAGCACCAAACTTGGTCAAACCAGGTAAGAGACTAGATGATTTTAAAAGATCTTTTCCAACCAAAATGACTCTATGATCCTATTCTGACTCTATAAAACCAGGATGCAAGAAAACTGCCAGTAAAGAAAACATTGAACTCCTGCTGTTGAAGTAGCAGTGCCTGCTATAAATCAGAAAACTCTTCTAAAAATTAAGAAAATAATAATAAAAAAAGAAAAAGAGAAGCAGGCAGGTGACAGGAAAGAATAAAAAGGACAAATAAACTAAACCAAGAGTGATTTGAGGAAGTCCTTACAATGAAAGGAAGAAATACAATAATCTCCTCATCGCATATATGACTCAGTGCACGCCGAAAGAAAGCAACAAGGACTGAAAGAAGAAGGGAAACTGGGTGCCAGCATGATGGAAAATGACAGCAGATTTCTGAGATTCACCAATTAAAGAGTGGTTTGGGCCAAACTTTCTCTTTCCTGCTAGGTAATGGGTACGGAAGAGACAGTCACATCACCCGCCGCACACTGAACTTGGGAGGTTGAGAAGGGTAGAGACTGTGGTGACAACACAGCTGTTTGTACACAGCCTGGCTTTTGAAAAGCTTGGCAGATCCCTCAAACCATAGGTGATCTCTTCAGGATACAGCTTCTTTACTCCCCGTTTTGACTCCCAGAATTGCCTTTGGCAGCGCAAACCAGACCTGAGAGCCGGGAAGAGCTTTACCTTATGACGGCGAACATGGAGTTGAAGTTCTTGCATTCTCGGCAGTGCAGGGCAATTTTAATGAAATGCTTAATGATCTTCATCCTCTTCAGCTGGTTGGGCTCTGCTAAAATTTCCATGGCAACCCAGAACGTCTCTTGATTTATGACATCCTCAAACTGTTTCAGGTGAGCGTTCCCCGTTTTGGAGTCCAGCTTATAAAGGTCATCGATGTACTCGGTCGGCTCGATGTTGCGAAACAACTCAAAGTCCCTCATGGAAAGCTGAGTGGCCACCTCGATGGTGCTCAGCTGGAGGAGGGAAATTTGGCTCTCTCTCAGGAGTTCTTGAGCATCCTCATCTGAGCATAAGGTCTCTGTCTCCATATTGTTTTTCAGATAGTACCTAAGGAATAATGGAGTCACAATGAAAGGTCAGAGACGCTCTTCAGAGGCTTTGCGAGCGCAAAGACATTGAACCACACCAATCAACGCGGCCATTGGTGACACCAGAGGGGTGCTTACGAGAGAGCGTTGCCACGTTGCTGTTGACAACCCAGAGGAAGAGGGAGTAGAAAGGAGCAGAAAGAAGGGGCAGCATAACCTTGCACTTTAGCTAGCACGAAATACCATCATTACTGAAGCAGAAGAACACTTCAAGAGCTGGTTTAATCCACCTCTTTGCTAATGCCTTCTGTTCTGTAGCTGCAACACGCTGCAGCTTTCACCTTTGGGAAAAGGTCACTTACTTCTCCCTTTGTAAATACAGCAGTGAAATAACATTTTAAATACACATTAGTCCTGAGAAATCTCTTGTTAATGTATTTCTCCATTCCTTACACAAACTCAGTGTGGATTCTTACATATATTTAGTGTGGCACATTAATATTTACATAACTCATAGAGGATTCAGGAAATGAAAATGTATCTGGAAAATTCATTTCCACAGTCCCAAGCAGATCACTTTCAGATATACCCAAGTTTATTCCTCATAAATTCCCCCTGTTGCCTAGCAAAGAAGTTTTAAGAATTCTTTATTTAATAAACTTCCTTCTGGTATGGATCAGGTCATCAAATAAAAGTGAAGCACTTAACATTTCAGAAACATTCACAACAGTTTACATAAAAATGGAAGGTTAGCATTGGTTCACTGCAATGTGACATTGCTGAGAAAGGAATTAATTGCATGCTGTAGTCCTGAGCTACCTCAGAAGTGTCAGAATAAATACAACTTTTTTCCTTTCTAAGAGTAAGCCACTATGTAAATTAACCTGATCTGCTCAATTGAGTTGTCATCAAGCAACCTGGATGTAGTCTTGGAGAGGGTTTTCTTGGGTGTAGAAGAGGGGGGGTGAAACAAAGAAGAAAAGAGGAAAAGGAAGGGATCTTGTTCAAGATCTTCATTGATAACCTGGATGAAGGACAGTGTGCACTCTTAGCCAGTTTGCTGGTGATACCAGACTGGGAGGAGCAGCTGATACCCACCTCAGGCTGTGCTACAGTATCACAGTATCACAGTATCACCAAGGTTGGAAGAGACCTCACAGATCATCAAGTCCAACCCTTTACCACAGTGCCCAAGGCTAGACCATGGCACCAAGTGCCACATCCAACCTTGCCTTGAACTGCCCCAGGGACGACGACTCCACCACCTCCCCGGGCAGCCCATTCCAGTGCCCAATGACTCTCTCAGGGAAGAACTTTCTCCTCACCTCCAGCCTAAATCTCCCCTGGCACAGCCTGAGGCTGTGTCCTCTTGTTCTGGTGCTGGCCACCTGAGAGAAGAGAGCAACCTCCTCCTGGCCACAACCACCCTTCAGGTAGTTGTAGACAGCAATAAGGTCACCCCTGAGCCTCCTCTTCTCCAGGCTAAACAATCCCAGCTCCCTAAGCCTCTCCTCGTAGGGCTGTGCTCAAGGCCTCTCCCCAGCCTCGTCGCCCTTCTCTGGACACGCTCAAGCATCTCAGTGTCCTTCCTAAACTGGGGGGCCCAGAACTGAACGCAGTACTCGAGGTGTGGTCTGACCAGTGCAGAGTACAGGGGCAGAATGACCTCCCTGCTCCTGCTGACCACACCATTCCTGATGCAGGCCAGGATGCCACTGGCTCACCATTGGGTGAGACCTGGCCAGGCTGGAGAGCTGGGCAGAGAGGAATCTCATCGAGTTCATCAAGGGGCAAATATAGGGTCCTGCACCTGCAGAGGATAACCTCCTGCACCAGTACAGGTGAGGGCTGACCTACTAGAAAGCAGCTCTGTGGAGAAGGACCTGAGAGTGCTGATGGACAACAAATTCCCTGTGAGCCAGCAATGTGCCCTCATGGCCAGGAAGAGTAATGGTGTCCCTGGGTGCATCAAGAAGTGTGTGGCCATTGGGTTGAGAGAGGTTCTCCTCTTCTACTCTGGCCTAGTGAGGTAACAGCTGGAGGACTGGGTCCAGTTCTGGGCTCCCCAGTCCAAAAGAGACAGGCAATTACAGCAGAGACAGGAAGTTCCAACTGAACAGAAGGAGAAACTTTAGTGTAGGGGTGCTGGGGCCCTGGAGCAGGCTGCCCAGAGAGGTTCTGGAGTCTCCTTCTCTGGAGATTTTCCAAGCCCACCAGGACACTGTGATCCTGGGCAAGCTGCTGTGGGTGCTACTGCATTAGCAGTAGGGTTGGACTGGCTGATCTGCAGAGGTCCCTTCCAACCTTCATCATGCTGGGATTCTGTAAGTCACTAACACTTACTAGTTCTAATAGACACCTGCCTAGTTCCACGTTGAGATACTGGAAGGTGTCCAGAGAAGGGCAACAAAGCTGGTGAGGGGCCTGGAGCAGAGCCCTGTGAGGAGAGGCTGAGGGAGCTGGGGGTGTGCAGCCTGCAGAAGAGGAGGCTCAGGGCAGAGCTCATTGCGGTCTGCAGCTCCCTGAAGGGAGGCTGTAGTCAGGAGGGGGTTGAGCTCTTCTCCCAGCAAGAGAACAAGGGGACACAGTCTCAAGTTGTGCCAGGGGAGGTCTAGGCTGGATGTTAGGAGGAAGTTGTTGTCAGAGAAAGTGATTGGCATTGGAATGGGCTGCCCAGGGAGGTGGTGGAGTTGCCATCCCTGGAGGTGTTGAAGAAAAGACTGATGGGGCACTTAGTGCCATGGTCTGGTTGATTGGAGAGGGCTGGGTGCTTGGTTGGGCTGGATGAGCTTGGAGGTCTCTTCTACCCTGGTTGATTCTATGACTAAAGCCACCCTCCAGGATGATTCTTTTGCATGTTTCACTCCGAAAAGTCAAATAAATCCAAACTAAAACACAACAATTGGCATTTACCTTCCATTGAGTTGGATCCTGTCAGCCAGTTTGGAGAACTGATCTGGGAGCCTCCTCTGTTTGATGACTCCCTCGGGGCTGACAGACACCTCACACAGGGAGTAGGTGTCCGGGGCTCCTGTCAGGTTGAACTCGTGGACAGCATGGCTCACCACTTCTTTTGCTGTAGTGTCTTTGCTGATGATGATGTAACAGCTCTGTTGATCTGCTTTGAAAACTCGTATGACTTGATCTGGAATATCTAAAACAACAGAGTAATACCTTTCAGGGATGGATTACTTCTTACACCAGGTCATTTGCTGTCATGTTGGAGAGCCAGAAAACAAAACACAGGCAGCAAGACAAAAAAGAGCCATGCTGGACTTAAAGCAGCCATTAAAATAGCCTAGCAGGTTTCACCTCAACAGGAGGAAAAAAATCTTTCCTGTGAAGGTGCTGGAGCCTTGGAGCAGGCTGACCAGATAGAAGATGGAGTCTCCTCTGGAGACTTTCAAGCCCTGTCTGGACGCATTCCTCCATGACCTGTCCTAGGTGATCCTGCTACAGCAGGGGGCTTGGACTCAATGATCTCCAGGGGTCTCTTTGTACCACTCCCATTCTCTGATTCTCTGATTGCTAAGCTGTACATTGCCCTTCTCAGCACGTCCCAGACTTGGGCAGCGTCATTCCTTCTCTGCCTCTTGTGTCTTTGCAAGAGCCAGGCTCATGCTGTGTGCCAGGACACCCTAGGGATGGGAAGCTGTAAACACACATGGATAGGCTGTGGGTGGGAAGATGTGAAGGAGAAAGGAGATTTGGTTGCTCCCAGAAGTAGATGTAAGCTTTTACACTCGCTCTATCACCCTGAAGGAACAAAGCTGCTGCCAGCAGTTAATTCTTTGGCTACTGTACTTATTTATAGCACATTTTATGTATTATAAATGCACTAGAGAACAGCTTTATCCAAAGCAGCCTACAGCAGGAAATAAATATCTAAAGAAGCACATGTTTAATCTACAGCTTGATGATTGAAAATTATTTGCTCCATGAGTTAGTACAGAAGGCTTGGTTTTCAAAATAAAACTGATTAGGGGGAGAAAAATAATCAAGAGTCAGAGTGGTCACTGATTTAAAAGTCAGGAGAGCAAAGTTCTTCCCCACACTCAACTCTGAAGAGTATTCTGCAGTTCTGAATAGGTGGGAGGATCTCACTGAGCCCTCAGCCACCCCTTCAGATCATGAAGCTGTTGGAAAGCCACCTCAGAGGTTGATGTGCCAGTAGCTGCCACACCAGAGAGTCCCAGTGAGAGACACAAAGGGCTGCTGTTACAGCACCACCTCCCAGCCCTTCCCCTCTCTCACTGCAATCTGACCAGCCTTTAAGAGCCTCTGCAATAAGAACCAAACCTGCGGGTGGAGGGATGTGACATGTCACCAGAGAGCATGGGGATCAGAGAGGGAGTTAAGGGGAATCATCTCCTGGTCTGGGCACCCAGCTCCTTCCAGCAACACTTTCCACATTTTGCTTACCCTATCACTTCTGCACTTGTTTTGCTCTCTCAAAACCCACTGCTTAAGGGAGAAATTAAGATCTGTCTTAACATGGTAGTGACCTGGGGGTTACTTTTCCTTGCATCAGGGTTTAATGGTGTCATGGAGGGTGAGCAGTGGGAATCTCAGAGTAAAAAGTAAGCAGGTCATTTAAGACCTAACATCTGATGGTTTTGCTTGCTGGAAAAAGGAAAGCTTCAACATCAGCTGTCAATAAATTTGAAGATGGAAGCCAACAGGGTATTAAAAAACAATTCTGACTTAAAACTATTCTAACAGTGTCATTATTATGACCACCACTTATCAGAATGGGCTCACCAACAGCTGGGGACTAGTTGAATTGGAAAGGCTTCTTGGGGGGCAATAAAAGCTAAAAATAAGTAGTATGCACTCATTTCAGAGTGAAAAGTGTTGAAAATGACACACTGGGCAAATTTGGGAAATGCTTGCACTCATAAAATCCTAACAGATCAAGAGGAGAGGCAAACATCTACACCTTGATATCAACATTTCTAGAAATCAAAGCATATTCAAAGTATAAAACCAACAAATGAATGTCACTGGGAGGAGAGGGGGGGAAGGAGAGAGGGAAAGAAAAAAGAATCACCATGCAATCAAAATGCAGGTATCTTGTGACAGCTGAGGGAAACACATTGCAAGCACATGTCTGTCTTCCAGGTCTTTGCTTTTAAGCAAGTAAATGTTAATTAAAATTATCTTCTTATGCATTATCCAGTTTCTGATGCCAACACAAATCAAGTTTCATGTTTGCATGCATGTAATTTTAGTTCCAAACTTCAACAAAAGAAGAAATTAAATGTCAGGCTATGTCATAACTTAGACTTTCAATTTCTGTAAGAGGGATGTAAAAGCAGCTTCAATCCTTTAAGTCAAGGTCAGAGAGAGGCAAAGTAACCTGCCAAAGGTCATTCTCTGTTGGTGGTAGGAGAGGCAATGAAATCTCAGCCTGAGTACAGTACCCACGATGAGAACTGATGGATTTGGTTCATTGAAGGGAAAACTGCAGGGCACAGAATTACTTAATGCCCTCATAGTAATAATTACATCAATGCAAGGGATGGAAGTGTTAAGTTTAACAGGCAAGCCATGCAAAATTAAGGTCTACAGATCAGGATACTTACAGTAAAACCCAACAGCTGCCAGCAGGAATAAAAAAAAACAAACAGAAGGAAAAAAAACACAACTCTGTCAACACCAAATCAAGATTTAGATGCTTACAAAACTTATCAAGTGTATGCAGTGCACTGAGTAAATTATTTGCTTTTCTCTGCCATTCCAAATGCCACTGGATGCCTTATAGTGAACTTAAAGGCAAGAAGGACTAGCTCCCAACATTTCATATTCTGCAGTAAGTGGTACAGTGTTAAGTAAAGATCCTCCCAGAACACATGTGCAGCTCTCAGGCAGCCAGCAAGAACCTGGCTTGGCAGCAAAAACAGAACTTAACTGCTGTGGATGTTTATGCACTTGATAGGATCTATCTGTATGCATCCCTTTTAAAGGGGAAATCTGCAAGTTTACATAAAAATAAGCCACGAGGCACTTTACAGAGCATGTAATTAGGCACTGAACTTACACTTGAAATGGAGAACCATGATTCTGACTTGACATGTTTACAGGCAGCTGTGTATAACAACAAGTGCCTCCTGCAGCCACCCAGAAATGTACTCCTGCAGCAACAGCAAGGAAAGCACAGACTGCACATCTCAAAACCTTTTTGATTTCTTCTGTACAGCTGAATATCCATGTTTGTGAGATATTAGACATCAGCATCAGTACCTTGCTACCATGGCAGCCCTAGTGTGTCCAAAACACTGCTTGAAACATACATTCGAAGGTGGTGGATGGACAAGTTAAACCACCGAGAGCATTGGTACTGGGAAGAGATGACAAGAGGAAGGTTCACACAAGGACAATCTGCTCTGGTAAACTCCAGTAAATCAAAGAGGTGGCAAAATCCATCTCTTTGTGAAAAACAAGCTGTGTCACATTCCAAGCAATCAGGGGAGAGAGGTTCAGGCAGTTTGGGTTTTCACTGAGTCTCCGGTTCGGTGCTGTTAGAGTCACAAGACGAGCAGGGAATGGCACTCAGCATGTTTGAGGCTGGGCAAAGATGGGATTGTTCCCTCTTGTCACCGAAGCTGCTGGCTTACCTGAAGGATTAGAGAAATCCAGAATGCTGGTCGTGGGCTGCAGCAGGTCTGGGCTGCTGGACGAGAGCGTGCCCGGGATAGGCATGATGGCCAGGCTGTGGCGGCACTGCCGCGTCCCCACGATGCTGTCGTCCTGCGACTGGCTGACGCTGCCGTCACTGCAAAACAGCAGCGCTTCAGTGGGGCACTCCAAGCTGCCTGGGTGAGGGCAGCTAAGGCAAACAGTCATAGAATGGGTTGGGTTGGAAGGATCAAGGATCCTCCAGTTCCAACCACCCTGCCACAGGCAGAGACACCTCCCGGTAGTGGATCAGGTTGTTCAAAGCCTTATCCAGCCTGGTCTTAAACACTTCCAGAGATAAAGTGTCCCCAACTTATCTGGGCGACCTGTTTCTGTGCCTCACCACTCTCATAGTAAAGAATTTCTCCCTAATCTTCAGTCTCAATCTGCCTTCCTCAAGTTTCAGTCCATTCCTTCTTGCCCTATCACTGCAAGCCCTTGTAAAAAGTCTCTCCCCAGCTCTCCTGTATCCCCCCTCAGGTACCAAAACACTGCACTAAGGTCTTGCCTGGGGCCTTCTCCAAGCTGAACAGCCCCAACTCTCTCAGCCTGTCCCCACTGTTACTTGTCCTGTTACCACAGACCCTTTTTTGTCTCTCCTCAGCTTTCCTGTAGCTTCCTTCAAGTAGCAGAAGGCTGCTCTAAGGTCTCCCCAGGGCCTTCTCTTCTCGGGGCTGAACAGACACAACTCCTTCAGCCTGCCCTAGAAGTGCTCTAGCCCTCTGATCACCACCATATGATGGCACTCAGATGTTTTAGTAACATGTTGTAGATGGCTTTCAAAACAAGGACAGAGGGAAAAGGGTATTTGAAAGGATTTGTTGGGAGAGAAAAGATACTTTGGTCTTGTTCTGCACTTAGGGGTCAGACTTGGTTGGACTCAATCTTGAAGGTCCTTTCCAACCTGAATGATTCTATGATTTGCTGCATTTTCATAACAAGACAAACCACACCAAGACTGAGGATTCTAAGCAACTGAAACATGACAACTTACTGGGGAACCAACAATTTCTGACCAGCAGAGCCTGACAAACCTGAACAGCTTTGGAGGCAAGATGCTGAAGCGGGTCTTGTCTAAGATTTTCCTGATTCTGTTTCTCCCACCAGACACAGTGTTTGCTTTCAGTTTCTTGTTTCCTTTTTCACGGGGAAACATCTGTTCCACATCTCCAGGCATATCTGGGATGGAATAGCGGTTGGTTTTCTTTTCTGCAATCTTTGGGATGTGTGGAATTCCATTTTTCTCCTGGCCTATCCTGCAGAGCAGCTCCTTAAACACTGCAAGAGAAGACAGAATTGTTGTGGATTCACCTTTCCACACTTCAAACCGTACAGTGAGTTCATCCTTCCACTCAAGCCTTTTCCTGCCCCATATCCCTCTGGAAAAGTGAACCAGAGTTCCAAATGAGGCAGCACGTTGCATTTTAAACTAGGGCTTATCCCATGTCAGCTTTGCTCTTGGTTATCTCAGTAGAAAGGCTAAACTGCTACACTGTTCAATGAAACTACCAAACATCCTGCACAGCAGAGCTCTCCCAACCGCTGCGGAAATCAGCACAAATCGCAGCACATCTAACAGACACAGCTTACCCTTGTGGGAGGTAGAACAAGGAGCTGGGCTCCCCAGTTTAAAGAGAGACAGGAAACTACTGGAGAGTCCAGTGGAAGCTGTGAAGATGCTGAGGGGACTACAGGATGTCTGTGAGGAGGAAAGGCTGAGAGCCTGGAGAAGAGCAGCCCCAGAGGGCATCTGAGCAATGATCGGTAAGAGATAAAGGGTGGGGGACAAGAAGGTGGGGCCAGACACTTCTCAGTGGTGCCCAGTGACAGGACAAGGGGCAATGGGCACAAACTGGAACCCAGGAGGTTCCATCTGAACAGAAGGAAAAACTCCTATGGTGTGAGGATGCTAAAGCCCTGGAGCAGGCTGCCCAGAGAGGTTGTGGAGTCTCCTTCTGTGCAGAGATTCCAATTCCATCTGGACATTGTGATCCTGGGCAAGCTGCTGTGGGTGCCCCTGCTGCAGCAGTGGGGCTGGACTGGCTGATGTCCAGAGGCCTCTTCCAACCCCCACCATGCTGGCATTTGGGGATTCTGTGAAACACTGCTTTCACAGCCATCAGCTCTATGTATTTATTGACTTTTTTTGTCTGCATCTCTTAGGTAATGGAGTGCAGCTGCTTCCTCAAAAATAACTTCCAGACAGACTGACAGTTTCCAAAACTGCCTTTGTTTCCTTTTAGTAATATTGCTGAACAGAAGCTGCATCAAATTTCCTATTGCAGTTATCAAGCTGAGCCAGTTTATTACCAACACTGACACTGCCAGAGAATGAATTCCAGGGAAAAGATGGAGTTTGAGTTCTTTATGTTTCCTCCCACATGTAAAAAGTGAAAATTAATTGTTCCAATGAGTTTATCAATAAAAGAGTGTTTTGTAAAGAGCTTTTAAAAACCTTTTACAATCTTCTTTTAAATCACTCAAGTCAGAACTTCAGTATTTTCTCTTGAAGACATGATGATAGCAGGAAAATGCAGAGCAAATTACTCAGATACAGAGCAAATTACCTAAGATTATGCCCATGAACGAGGTAACCAGGACTTTCTGCATAGAGAGACCCATTCAAATCACATTTTTCTCTTATATAATGAACTCTAAGGCTCTAAACCTTCACAGAATAGATTCAAATATAAGAAAGGGAATTGTTCATCGTCAGCACCAGGTGCTCAGCACTCAATTAAAAAGGCAGGATAAGAAGTATCACTGTTGGAAAAACAATAAAGAAGCTTCCAGACATGAAGTTATTCAAATTCAACAGCAAAATCACCTTGAAATTGTATCAGCTAGCAGGAAAAGATTAGAACCCACTTGTAAATGTGCACTGCTTACATTTATAATGCAAATGAATGATCTGACACTGTCTCAGCTACAGTTATGCTTTATTTCATGTCATTTCACATCAGACCAGATCACCCAATTAAGTGCTTTTGGGGGAATTATGCTGCTAAGGAGCTGCTGGGACCTTGGACACTTTTTTACCTGCAGAGTGATAACAGAAAATGATGATTGCAAAGCAAATCGATAGGGAACGAGGGCAGGCAACTGGAGGAAGAAAATGAGAGAAGGAAACCCTCAGAAAGTCTTGGCTCCAACTCCAGAGGAAGGAGCTGTCTCATGCACAGGCTCATTCTTTCTGTAGCTGTAGTTATTTTGTTGTCTGAACAGGATTATGGAAAAGGACCAGCTGATTTGACTGGGATTTTAAAGAGGTATTTATGTGTTTATATTCACTCTGACAATTAAAAGCCAACATTTATAAGCCATTCCACGTTTTATATCCCCTTTCCAACCTCAGGCATAAAGGCAATTTCTCCTATTGCTCTTACAACCATTAGAAAAAGTTTTACAAAAGCCCAGTTTGACTTTGGGTTTTTTTTTTGCTGTTTCTTGGCAGAAAATATTTTGGCCCAGATCCTTTGGCTCTGGATCAGCCATATCGCATGGAGGGACACTAAAGCTGCTTAAACAGTCATCTGAGGATTTCTCAGGGAGTGAAGAGCTGCCTGTGCTGGCTTGGTGCCACTCAGCATGCAGCCGTTGGCACACAGGGACTTTATCTGAGCAAATGGAGGCACAAGGAGGGGAGTTCTGCACACATTTTCACTCTTAGAGCATGTTGGGGAAAACAAGGCGGGGAGAGGAGCGGATTTTATTGCACTTGTAAAGCCCAAAAGAGTGCAGTCTTACTTTGCATCCATTAAATAACATCATCCACACCAGCCTACTCACCAAAAATGTTTGTTTTTACAGTAATGGAGAGATGAGTGTTGTTCCTTAGGATTTCCAGAGCTTTGGCAAAGGTAATGTTCTCAAAATTCTGCCCATTGACTTCCATTATCTTTAAGAAGAAACAAAAAATGGACTTTTAGAAGAACACCAGGTTTAACAGGCTCACCAAGGTGATAATCCAAGCAACACAAAGAACTTTCCAGAAGCTATCTTCAGAGCAGTTGCAGAATGAAAACATTCACTGTAAAACAACTATTTTAATCATGCCAAGTGAAAAGAGATCCGGTAAACATGCCAGGAGCTTCATTTTACCTGACAAATGTGTTAAACAGATTTATTCTCTGGGCTAAAAAGACATTCTTGCAGTCAAGGACTGATGCAAAAGTGGTGGATCGTGGTAGAGCTTATACTGCATCAAAGCCTGCATCTTCAGCTGGTGTGAACTGCTACTGCTCCACCAGCCTCAGTGAACTGGAATGATTCACACCTGGTGGGAATCAGATTCATAACATGGTTTGGGCTGGAATGGACCTTACTGATCATACACTTCCAACCCCACTCTGCCACGGGCAGGGACACCTTCCAGCAGCTCAGGTTGCTCAAGGCCTCATTCAACCTGGTCTTGAACACCTCCAGGGAAGGGACATCCACAACCTCCCTGGGCAACCTATTCCAGTGTCTTATACTACCCTCACTGTGAAGAATTCCTCCCTGACACCCAGTGTACTTCCAGGCTTGGAGCCTCCACAACTTCTCTGTTCAATCCAACAAAACAAGCTGTTGGCTTTAACCACGCTTCTGATCAGAAAGTTCCTAAAATAACCACAATTTGGGTTTCTCTACCCAGTTTGATTTTAAAAGAGTTAAGTCCATTACAGCTATTTACTAGAAACTCATCTAACACTTGCCAAGTGAAGCTGAACTGTGGCATTCACAACAGGACTACCAGCCAGTTGTTTGCTGTTAGTAATCAGCACCACCTTTTTGTTGACAGCACAACTGGCTGAAGGAAGGTAAAAATTCATTACAAGAATGAGCCTTTTTTACCTGATCACCACGCTTGAGTCCAGCTTCTGCTGCTTTACTGCCCACTTCCACAGTCTCCACAAAAATACCAAAGCCTTTGTCACTTCCTCCCAGGAGGCTGAAAAACAGTGGTGAATCTCTAGAAGGCTTCTGCAGGGTGATCTGTCTCCATTTTGCTTTGGCAGCACAGGCAATATTCAACAGCCTGAGATGCCCTTTCATTTTCTGTAACACAGAAGACACAACACGGAGTGTAAGAAGGGGTTTTTAACCAAAATGTAACAAAACAGTTGTGAAATAACTCCCAAATGCCAGAAAAAAAGGATTTTTGATGCCATGTATCCAAGTCTTACTAAATAAACCTCTTTCCCTTTTGCAGTAATGCAGAAACATCAACAAGTGCTATTTAATATTGAACTTCATGTGGTCGGTGGCCCCAGGCCAAAATCATGAAGTTAAACAAGATCAAGTGCAAGGTCCTGCATCTAGGTTGGGGCAATGCCAAGCACCAATATAGGCTGGGCAGTGACTGGCTCAAGAGCAGCTCTGGGGAGAGGGACTTGTGGGTGCTAGTGGATGACAATCATAGAATCAACCAGGTTGGAAAAGACTCCCAAGCTCATCCAGCCCAACCTATCACTCAGCCCTGTCCAGTCAACCAGACCATGGCACAAAGTGCCTCAGCCAGGCTTGGCTTCAACACCTCCAGGCACGGCGACTCCACCACCTCCCTGGGCAGCCCATTCCAATGCCAATCACTCTCTCTGCCAACAACTTCCTCCTAACACCCAGCCTAGACTTCCCCCAACACAACTTGAGACTGTGTCCCCTTCTTCTGTTGCTGCTTGCCTGGCAGAAAAGACCAACCCCATCTGGCTAAAGCCTCTCTTCAGGTAGTTGTAGACAGCAATGAGCTCTGCCCTGAGCCTCCTCTGCTGCAGGCTGCACCCCCCCAGCTCCCTCAGCCTCTCCTCACAGGGCTGTGCTCTAGGCCCCTCCCCATCTTCGTCACCCTTCTCTGGACACAAAGCTCAACATGAACCAGCACTGTGCACTTGCAGCCCAGAGAGCCAACCAGAGCCTGGGCTGCAGCAAGAGAAGTGTGGCAAGCAAGCAAAGGAAGTGATTCTGCCCCTTCACTCCACTCTGGTGAGACCCCACTTGGAGCACTGCATCCAGCTCTGGAGACCCTAGCACGGGAAAGATCTGGAGGTGCTAGAACGTGTCCAGAGAAGGGTCACAAGGATAGTCAGAGATGGAGCTCCTCTGCTAAGAAGACAGACTGAGAGAGTTGGGGTTATTTGGTCTGGAGAAGAGAAGGCTCCAGGGAAACCTTATTGTGGCCTTTCAGTATCTGAAGGAGGCTTACAGGACAGCTGCTGAGGGACTTTTAAGGAGGTTGGGTAGTGATAGGACTAGGGGGAATGATGCAAAACTAGAAGTGGGTAGGTTCAGATTGGATGTTAGGAAAAAGTTCTTCACCGTGAGGGTGGTGAGACACTGGCACAGGTTGCCCAGGGAGGTGGTGGAAGCCTCATTCCTGTTGGTCTTTAAAGCCAGGCTGTATGTGGCTCTGAGCAACCTGATCTAGTGTGAGGTATCCTTGCCCATGGCAGAGGGGTTGGAACTAGCTGATCCTTGAGGTCCCTTCAAGGCACAGTTCTTTAGATCTAATTCTATATATTTAAGAACAAATGTCCATGTTAAAAAGCCATCTATTAACTGTTAAGACAACGTGTTAGCCACTGGTGTTGGATAGACATGTGTTAAATCACTGGTAACACCCTGGAGAATGACAATGGGTAAGATGAGGAAGCCTGGCAGTGGTTTTTTGCTGCTCCTACCGTGTCCTCCAAGTTCTTCTCAAACTCTTCCAGAAACCGAGTCATAGCAGGATCTCCTTCAAAGTCATTGAAATGATTGTTCACCCACAGCAAGACCACTCTGGTAACCTGGAAAACACACGTAGGAATTATGTTTATACATAAAGGTATCCATCATTCTGCTCCTAGA
The DNA here is from genome assembly GCF_015220805.1 of Pogoniulus pusillus. Taxonomy (NCBI): domain Eukaryota; kingdom Metazoa; phylum Chordata; class Aves; order Piciformes; family Lybiidae; genus Pogoniulus; species Pogoniulus pusillus. The sequence goes on along the minus strand of NC_087285.1, from coordinate 5,155,112 downwards.
GGCTTTCATCTACAAGCAAAGAAGGCTGCATGAGGACATGGCAGAGCAACAAATGACAGAGTCACAGGTTCACAGGATGCTAGGGGGTTGGAAGGGGCCCAAGGAGATCAGCCAGTCCAACCCCCCTGCCAGAGCAGGACAATGCTATCTAACATAGATCACAGGGGGAACACATCCAGACAGGCCTTGAAAGTCTCCAGAGAAGAAGACTCCACAACCTCTCTGGGAAGCCTGTGCCAGTGCTCTGGGACCCTTACAGTAAAGGAGTTCCCCCTTGTGTTGGGGCAGAACCTCTTTTACTGCAACTTACACCCATTGGTGCTTGTCCTGTCCCAGGAAGCAGTGAGCAGAGCCTGTCCCACCTGCTCCTGGCAGCCCTCAGATACTTATAGACATTTATCAAATCCCCCCTAAGTCCTGCATCTGTTAATTTCACACTTGAAATCATCTTCTCTTTTCTTTCATTTGTGGAAACTAATGAAGAAATCAAAGCCAAACATAGCTGCATCTAATTGCTCCCATTGTAGGGTACTCACTGCTGCACAAATCTAACTTTGGTTAGCTCTTCCTTATGCTGTCTATTAAACTTTTTAAAGCATCCTAATGATCAAGGAGGGCCACAAAGATGATCCAAGGGCTGGAGCACCTCTGCTATGAAGACAGGTTGAGAAGGTTGGCCTGGGGAAAAGAAGGCTCCAAGAAGACCTTAGAGCAGCCTTTCAGTATTTGAAGGGGGCTGCTGGAGAGCTAGAGAGGGACTTTTTACAGGGGTGTGGAGCAACAGGATGAGGGTGACAGCTTCAAACTGGAAGAAGTTTGATTTAGACAAGATACTAGGAAGAAATTCTTCCCCATGAGGGTGGTGAGGTGCTGGAACAGGTAGCCCAGAGAAGCTGCAGATGCTCTAAGCCTAGAAATATTCAAGGCCAGGCTGGATGGGGCCTTGAGCAACCTGGTCTAGTGGAAGGTGCCTCTGTCCATGGCAGGGAATTGGAACCAGATGATCTTTAAGGTCCCATCTAACCTGAACCACTCTATGATTCTATGATCTTGTAAGTTGTAGGAAGTATATAGTGATAATAAAGAGCTTTATTTTCAGAACTTTTAGTTTTAACCCTTTGGGTTGCTTCTGTACATGCCAGAGCTACCAGTATCCATGATGAAGTGCATTGGGTTGCTCCTGTATATGCCAGAGCTACCACTATCCATGATGAAGTGCACTGGGTTGCTTCTGTATATCCAGAGCTACCACTATCCATGATGAAGTGCACTGGGTTGCTTCTGTATATCCAGAGCTACCAGTATCCATGATGAAGTGCATTGGGTTGCTTCTGTATATGCCAGAGCTACCAGTATCCATGATGAAGTGCACTGGGTTGCTTCTGTATATCCAGAGCTACCACTATCCATGATGAAGTGCACTGGGTTGCTTCTGTATATACAGAGCTACCAGTATCCATGATGAAGTGCATTGGGTTGCTTCTGTATATGCCAGAGCTACCAGTATCCATGATGAAGTGCATTGGGTTGCTTCTGTATATGCCAGAGCTACCACTATCCATGATGAAGTGCATTGGGTTGCTTCTGTATATACAGAGCTACCAGTATCCATGATGAAGTGCACTGGGTTGCTTCTGTATATCCAGAGCTACCAGTATCCATGATGAAGTGCATTGGGTTGCTTCTGTATATGCCAGAGCTACCAGTATCCATGATGAAGTGCATTGGGTTGCTTCTGTATATGCCAGAGCTACCACTATCCATGATGAAGTGCATTGGGTTGCTTCTGTATATACAGAGCTACCAGTATCCATGATGAAGTGCACTGGGTTGCTTCTGTATATCCAGAGCTACCAGTATCCATGATGAGGTGCATTGGATTGCTTCTGTACATGCCAGTTACCACTATCCATGATGAAGTGGGTCTGACAACTATATTTATCCACCCATGGCATAAAAAAGAAGTGAATTTATAGCAGTTTCACTCCTAAAAATAAACCATTTCCTCTTTTATTTGCTGAGACAGTTTGCTTCTTACACTTCCCTTTTCCCAAAAGCCAGCAGTTGCCAAAATGAACAGCATGGAAAAAGGTAACAGGAGAAGGAGTAACCACAGCAAAAGACTGCAGCCAATTTCCTACGCAAGAAAACAGAGCTTGTTGAGCTCTGTTGGGTTTCCTACAGCTCAAAGCCTGCACACATAAAACCACTGGCTAGGAATTTTACTGCCCTAATTTGCAACAAATTGGACATGGATCCAAGTGCCAGAGGATGAACATTTTTCACGTGTATGTGCATACATTGAGTGGAACCTCATTCTATTTATGGAAGCATTTTTATGGACTGCACCTGTCCTGAGCAGAGTTTATTTTAAGTACTGAGTTTGTAGTAAGTTGCTCAAATAAAACGTGCTCCATGCACTGAAAAGCTCTAGAGTGGAAAGCCATGGAAGACAAGCACAATGCTGTTGTGAGCAGAAGGAGACTATGAACACAATGTCCCTACATTTCTGATGAAACAGGGTTTCAGAGACTGCCATTTACACCTTTCAATCCAACAGAAAGCAGCATTTACAGGTTCACAGATTGCATCATGTTGGAAGGGACTCTCAAAAGGCCATCCTGTCCAAGCCTCCTGCACTCAGCAGGGACACCTGCAACCAGATCACACTCCCCAGGGCCACATCAAGTCTGATCTTGAATGTCTCCAGAGATGAGGCCTCAACCACATCCTTGGGCAGCCTGTTCCATAATTTTACTACTCTCATTGTAAAAAAGTTCTTCTTTACATCCAACCTAAATCTCCCCTGCTCCAGTTTTAAACCACTGCCCCTCGTCCTATCACCACAAGACCTTCTAAACAGTCTGTGCTAGTCTGAGCCTAGCTGGGATATTTTAGTGAGAGGAATTAGCTGATAGGCTATGAAAAGAAAACAATGCTGATGTCTGCTGCACTCATAGGCTTGCTGAGATGTATAAGAACAAGAACATAAACATAGGTAGCACAGTAGCTCTCTGGCTTCTGGCTGCCTCCCTTCTCTCCCTAACTTGCTGTCTAACTAATCAGTCTGCTTCCTAACCCCCCTGGCCAATTCTCCAAACTCACCTTGAACGCAAAGCAAAGTCTGGGATAAGGTAGAGGGGTGGAAAGGAGGTGGAAGGGCAGTTCAGAGCCCCTCCTGGGGACTCAGGTTTCTGGAAGGACTGCTGTGTTTCTGTACTACTTTTTAACTTGTATATTTCTGTATCTATTTTAAGTAACTGCTTGTAAATTGTGCTAAGCTGTAAATATAAAGCTTCATTCTTTAATTTCCAGCTGCTGAGTCTAGTCTTAATTTAGACAAGATACAAGGAAGAAATTCTTCCCCATGAGGGTGGTGAGGTGCTGGAACAGGTAGCCCAGAAGTGGGAGGGGGGCCAGGTAACACCCAAACCATCACACAGTTCCTCCCCAGACATCCTGTAGGCCCCCTTCAGATATTGAGCTGTAGCTACAAGGTCTTTTTATCTTTCTCTGGAAGAGCAGCAGTGTCAGACCTACTGTAGGAGAGTTCACTACACACATACAACTCACTGGAGAATCTTTCTTGATACTAGTGAAAACCACTTAGCTTTAACCTAGCTCATATAGAACAGCTGGAGCACGATCCTAGTTTATCAGCACCACAAACAGGAACTGATACCAAGACATTTTCACCAGAAACACTCATCCCTGCCACTCAAACCAACCTTATCCCTGAGGCTGTCCACTGTGAACCATTCCAAGAGTTTATTTCCAACTTCCAGAGGGCTGGTGAGAAATGTTCTGTACGTTAGGAGGAAATCCTCGATGTAGGTTGGGTCCACAATAGAATGCTCTTCTATTAAGTGCATGATGAGTCGCTCGGGTGTTGCCTTCAAAATGAAACACCAAAAACCAACTCATCTCTCTTGTTGCCATTTCTCCCTAGGGAGCATCTTAACATAAACCCATGTGAGCTGTACAGCCTCTTTTAAGATTCAGTTATGGCAAATTCAGGACAGAATATACTGAAGTGTTTCTGAATTGATATCCTAACGTGGTTTTAAATCACATCTTCACCCTTCTCTCAGCTCAAATGTTTTCTATTGGTAACACCAGGCAGAAACAATTAATAACTCTCATTTTATTTCAGGTGAAACAGTTTCAGGTCCTCTTTCCAGATTACAAAGCACAGGTTGATACATAAAGCTGCACTAAGGGTGCTCCCAAGAGAAGACTCAAGGTATGTGCTGAACAGCTCTAACTTTACTGAGAGATGGAAGTTCATTTGTAAAATAGCATAAATTTCTTCCAATCATTTTTTATTTTTGAGCTGAGACAGACAAAATTGAGCAGGTGTTCTACAAACCAAAACCATACTTACTACTAAAGGTCTAATAGATCAATGGAAAGCACAGAAAGAAATTCACCTTGATAACTATGTGTCCTTTCCTGGTCCCGCTGCGATCCAGCTCTCTGTGCTCCTTTACCATAACAATTTCTCCTTCCTCCTCCACTTTGTGAGTGTTTTTTTCCACATGGTTCAGAATCCTCCAGTAGTCTTGCTGGGCTATACACACAAACTGTCCCCAAACAACACAGAATTGTTAATGGATACCCTAAACAGGGATGTAGCCTCATCTCTGGGCTGCTTTGGCACAATCACGCTATTGGATACCAATCCCACTCTGTTCTGCTCAACTACATGGAAGTTTGCAACAGCAGACAAACAGAACTGGTCAATTTGTGACATCCCAAAAAGGTTGTTTAAATGGGTTAGATATAGAGGACAAAGGCTCCAAGAAGTGACAATTGATTATTTTCTATTTATCTCTTGTTACTGCACATCAATCACACACACACACACACAGAGCACGACTAGGATGGACTAAGCTGACATCTTAGCACAAAGCAGATGCTCCTGTTCCTCACCTAACAGCAGCGGGAAACAAATCTCAGCAGCTAATGACTGTACAACTAACTCAACATTAGAAGAGCCCTGGACCCACAAAGTACCAACCTCCTTTTTACTGCTCCTGGAATAAAGGCCATAGCTTAAGATGAAAGCAGCCTGGTTGATTCCACGTTTCAAAACATGAGGTGCTTGTACAGAATTGTCATCTTACCTGACAGTCATCTACTTTTGTCCTGACCACTCCATTCATGTACTGCTTGTCCAGAGAGGGAGTAATCCCAAAACTATTTCCCATACAGAGGCTCTCACTCTTCCCATCAGGATAGCTGATCTCCACTGTGCCATTTAAAATAACATACCACGAATCAAGCTGGAGGAAGTAAAACAACAAATGTAAGAAGTGAAGCTGATTCAACAGCTTTTACAAGCTCTTCCACTGCTCTTAGCAAAGCTCATTCTTGCAGCCTCCAGTTTGTTGCCACCACAGTTTCATTCACTAAAAAATGTGCCCTGTAAGGCAAGCAGCAACGAAGATGAGTGAAGCAAGAACCCTTCACAGAGTTCTTCATTCATTTCATCATTAATGCAGCAGGGAGGAAAGCTGATGAAGAGATTGCTTTTTAAATCAGTGGGCTAATTGCTACAACGTATTTATGCCATTTAGTGAGATGGAACACTCCTCCCTGGGGTGTCCCTTTGGTCACTACCAGTGACAAAAGTCCACCTAGTCGTCTTTTTGGGGAGGGACCTGCTATGGCTATTCCAGGTGTCCTGATCCAAGGGTAAAGAAAGATTTCAAGGCAGTGATCCAGAGCACCTCTGCTGGGAGCCTGACCACTAACTAATCTGAACATTTCTTTTCTCCCACTGATTATGTATGAAAACTGCTCCTAATTTAGATGTTTATAGAATCACAGACTGGTTTGGGTTGGAAGGGATCTTTGAAGGTCCACCTAGTCCAACTTCCTTGCAGTTAGCTCTAGTCTGCAGGTTACTCAGAGGCCCAGCTTGACCTGGGATGGGTCTAGAGATGGGGCAGCTCCCACCTCTCTGGAAACATTCAAGATCAGGTATTATGTAACAATACCTATATTTCTGGGCTAGATACCTCTCTATGTTAGTATTTAACCCCCCCTCAAGTCTAAGAAGATGTTGTATCAGTAGAGATGAGACATTCTTTTATGCCACAAAGAATCTTGGAAATAAACTCCTCAAGACATCAGCACTTCCCTGATCACAACAGACTGAGTGCTGCTTTGTGTCTGCACTTGCCCATGCTGAAGTCTTGAACAAGGCAGAATCTGCCAAAGGGTTTGGATATGGGTCACAGTGAGAGAAGAAGTTTCAGGTGTGGAAGCAGCAAGGAGATTTTCCAGCCCTTCACCCTCAGCTACTCTTGGCTAACCCACTGCCTACAGCACTCAAACTGCCTGCTGAGCAGTAACTTACTTCTTGGCCGTCTTCAAGTATGATGGCTCCTGCTTGCTCTACTACTTCGAATATCATCACCGAGCACAGTTCTCTCCTCACAGACATCGTCATGTTTGCAAAGGCAGGCAGCTGATGCATGAACTCCAGTAATTGCTCTGTCAGACAAAGGAAACACTGGTATGAAGACTGCAAAGCACAGGGGTTCCTTAGATACCTTACCCCTGCAGATGTAACAATCCTCAGTTACCTTCATGGAGCAATACCATCCCCACCAGAGCCTGTAACTAAAGGAGCCCAGTGTGCACTGTGTCATCAGCAACCACAACTGGGTTCTACAGTCCCACCTGTGTCCTGACTGACTCTAGCCAGAGTGCATAAGCTCTTCAGGCCCAAACATTTAGAACAATTCAAAATACCCTTCTGGTACAGGAATTCTAGGCTTGACAGGAGCACAACACGATTTTTCCAGTGTTTAGAGGATAAAACCAAGTATAGCACAATGCAGAGTTTACTGTTAGCACTAATGGCAGCTTCTAGTTAAAGCCTGCAGTAAATGATTTTTATCTTAAATGTGCTGCAGGTTACAGTTCAGCACATCCATGCCACAGTCATGGTGTGTTTCTCCTTGACATTTCTGAACTAATTCAGCAGTTTCAGGCAGTCAAAATTACTTTGTTGCCTCTTCCCTCCCTGCTACCAACACATCCCATGACTGTCATACTCAACATCTTAAGCATCTCCAAGGCTGTTTTCTAAAGTGCTTAGTTTCTCAGAACAAACACTCTCTCGGATAGTAAGAGGAGAAATCATTCAATTAAGAGTCTCACCAGAGTGAAGTCATCTCTGGAAGGCATAATTCATAATTATGAGGATGTATATTTAGCATTAACTCATTAAACAGCTTTCAGATGTGCTTCTCTTGCAGATGTTGCAAGATATGGTTTTACAGAGGATCACAGAATACACTGGATTGAAAGGGATCTTTGAAGGTCCTCTAGTCCAACCCCCCCCTGCAGTAAGCATGGACATCCCCAACTAGATCAGATTGCTTAGAGCCCCATCCAGCCTGACTTTGAAAGTCTCCAGGGATGGGGACTCCACCACCTGCCAGAGCAACCTCTTCTATGAGGGTTCTACCCTCCTAGTAAAGAAAGCTGGGGGGGTTGGGGTTTTAATCCTCACCAATATCATCATCAGTTTTATCTGCAGGCTCTTTTTCAAGGCACTCTCGTACAACGTCTCGCCCTAGAAGTGGATCTGAAGTTCTGTCAATATCTTCATCCTCCTCTTCTTCTTCATCTTCAGAGTCTACAGGTGCTTCCGGGAGACCTGTTAAGTCGACGTCTCCCATCTCACTCTCTGTAGCCTGCAAAGCAAACCTCCATCAGACAGAGAGTCCACTGAGCCCAGCTGTGCCATTCATGGCCTCACCTTGGGCAGGTCACACGAGAGGAGAAACTGTGAGCAAAAACTCCAACCAGAATTTGGAACAGGTCCCTTTCTGAACACTGAAAACACCACCTTAAGGTGAAATCTACACCTACAGGACAGTATAAACACAGACCCTTAGCTATTGAGGTGCTGCAGCAGGTCCACTGAAGGGCAACAAAGCTGGTGAAGGGTTTGGAGAACAAGGCTGGTGAGGAGCAGCTGACAGAATGGAGGGTGTTCAGCCTCAAGAAGAGGAGGCTGTCAGGGGACCTTCTGGCTCTCTACAACTCCCTGAAAGGAGGCTGGAGCCAGGTGAGGGTTGGTCTCTTCTCCCTAGTATCAGGTGACAGAATGAGAGGAAATAGCCTGAAATTGTGCCAGAGGAGGTGTTTAGGTTGTATATTAGGAACTATTTCTTTGCTGCAAGAGTGGTCAGGCATTGGAAGAGGCTGGAGTCATCATCCCTGGAAGTGTTCATGAGACGCACGACCAAGGCACTTTGGGACATGGTTTAATGTCCATGGTGGTCTTAGTTTGAACCCAATAACCTCACAGGTCTTCTCCAACCAAAACAATTCTATGTTTCTACGACACTGTAGATCATCAACATCATGCTAGAAGAATTATGTCATCAACATCATGTTAGAAGAATTATGATCACAACTTCTGAGGAGAAATTGAATATATTGAGACTCTTATTCTCTGCCTTCACTTTTCTCTCTCCTCCTCTGTGATGAAATACAGGAAACATTAGCAGCGTGACACAGGGAAAAACCAAGCAGCTTGAGCAGCTAAAATGAAAGGGATTTGAGCTCACTTTTAATGCTGGTATTAGAATGTGGATTTTAATCCTGGCATAGAGAGAGTGCGGCAGGTGGAGTGTGTTAATTGGGGGGGATGAGGATGATTATCCTTTCTTTGACTTCTGGCATTTACTTCTTGTGAATTCATGTAAACCAAATGGTTCTGTCACAACTTCAGAGTGTGTATTATTAAGAACACAAAAACATAATTCAATAACACCATTGGCTACCCAATGCCTGTAGACTCATTTCTACTGTCATCAATAGATGGCAATAGAGACACCACACTGAGCAGACACGCCAGGCAACTAAAGAAAGAGAATGCAACACTGGCAACAACAACAAAAAAAAAGGCAGAACCACAGAGGAATCATTTGCAATAATTCCTTGGGTAAAGTTTAAATGATGTAATTGCACAAAAATAACTTTACAAACAGATGGAAGGCAAAAAAAAAAACACCACCCACAAAACTTTGAAATTTTCAATTGCCAGAGTAGTTGGCTCAAGCACTTTTCAGCTTAAGCCAGCATGCAAATGATTTTTCTGTTCAGATTCAGATAGCTGAACAAGATGTGTCACCAAGAAGTGTAAAGCAATTCTACAGAGGTCTGCAGCAAATGGAGTTTATTGTTTTAAATGAACACACTCACAACAACCACTTTCGCTTCAAAAGAAAGCCTTGAGAGCTGACAAAGTCACTGCACAAACCAACACATCCCATGCTCTGTGTGTTCAGAAAACCTCCAAAATAAAGAATGAGGATCCTGGTCAATCTGACTGTGATTGCTTCCAGGGATGGAGCATCCATAACTGTTCTGGGCAACCTGGTTCCAGTGTCTCACCACCCTCTCTGAATAAAAATGTCTTCCTAATATCCCCTCAAAGGCAGGTGTCAAGAGGATGGTGCCAGACTCTTTTCAGTGGCACATAACAGGACAAGGGGCACAAAACTCTTTGGTGTGAGGGTGCTGGAGCTCGGGAGCAGGCTGCCCAGAGAGGTTGTGGAGACTCCTTCTCTGCGGAGATTCCAGCCCCCCCCGGCCATTGTGATCCCAGGCAAGCTGCTGTGGGTGCCCTGCTTTAACAGGGGGGGTAGAGGTAGACTGGCTGATCACCAGAGGTCCTTTCCAATCCCCACCATGCTAGGATTCTTTCCACTGTGTGTATTTCCTTCTTACACCTCAGCTGGACCATAAGGCCCTTGCTGAGCCACGCTACTCTCCTTCCTTGCCTCATAAAAAGCACCACTTGGTTTAGGTGATTTAATGCCAGCAGACTGCTCTGCCTCAATCTTCCTACACACTCCACACTGATCAGCTAATGTAAGCCCCAACACTTTGACAGCCCAGTAGCATTTCCTTCTCTCACCAGACAGAAAAATACTGGGCTAGATATAACCTTGGACCCTTGAGCTTGTCCTCATTTCAATAATTAGCCAGCAAAACTAATCAATCAGGCTTAAATGACTTAACATGTTTCTTTCAGAGCAGGATAACAATACATAGAGGGTTAAATCTGTTTTATATTACATCATTTTACTGGCTTATGTAGCTCACATTAACAGTTTTGGAATAAAGCCCAAGTGCAAATTGTGCTTGGAGAGTCTCAGCAGCACATGATTAGTACAGCCTTTTATCCAAGGACTTTTCTAGCATTTCTTCATCTAAATACCACAATTTATATCCAAAATCTCAGGCAGACAGACTACAGTACTAATTGATAACCTCAAGCTAAGATAACAGACCTCAAGCTGCAGGTTCTACAGAGAAATGATTGTGTACCCTCACACAGGACAATAAACAGGTCTTCTCTTTTCTTGATAAGTAAGTTATGATTTGATCAAGCTATGAAATAAGAAGTGGTCTCCAAACTGTGCTTCAAAGATCACATGCAGATGGTTGACAAAGCATTGGCAGGTCAGGCAGTGCTGGAAGAACAGGAAGGATTTTGCTGCTAAAGCTGTCTGCAGAAGTAGCTGCTCTTCCCAAGCATGATGTTCCAGCTGTTGCCATAATCAAACACCCAAATAATTTGTAACTGGAACATTTGTGAACTCACTCATCTACAAAATGAAGCCAGAGGCTGCCATCTTCAAATCTTACACAAATACAGGTTTTCAGGACTGAGTCTCTAGGGTAGGGTCTATTAGGATCTATTGGGAAAGCAGGAGGAGGAGAATAAAAGAGAATCAACCAGGTTGGAAGAGAGCTCCAAGCTCATCCAGCCCAACCTAGCACCCAGCCCTACCCTATCAACCAGACCATGGCACTAAGTGCCTCAGCCAGGCTTGGCTTCAACACCTCCAGGCACGGTTCCTCTACCACCTCCCTGGGCAGCCCATTCCAATGCCAATCACTCTCTCTGACAACAATTTCCTCCTAACATCCAGCCTGAACCTCCCCTGGCACAGTTTGAGGCTGTGTCCCCTTGTTCTGTTGCTGCTTGCCTGGCAGAAAAGACCAACCCCACCTGGCTACAACCTCCCTTCAGGTAGCTGTAGAGAGCAATGAGCTCTGCCCTGAGCCTCCTCTTCCGCAGGCTGCACCCCCCCAGCTCCCTCATCCTCTCCTCACAGGGCTGTGCTCCAGGTCCCTCACCAGCTTCATTGCCCTTCTCAGGACATGTTCCAGTATCAAAGGATATCCAGAATCAAAGGGATCATGTAGATCATCTGGAAAGTCCACACCAGATTACTGGCAAAAGATCTGTTTGCTCTTTTAAAACCACACCACTGTCACTCTGTAAATGGCACTGCAAACTTTGCCCATCAACGCCCTTCAGATGTATTTAAGCTGGAAGAGGGCAGATTTAAACTGGATATTAGGAAGAATTTCTTTACAGAGAAGGAGGAGACACATTGGAACAGGTTCTCCAGGAAGGCTGTGGGTGCTCCCTCCCTGGGGCCAGGTTGGATGGAGCCTTGAGCAACCTGGTCTAGCAGGAGGTGTCTCCATCCATGGTAGGGAGGTTAGAACTAGACAATCCTCAAGGTCCTTTCCAAACCAAACTGCTCTATGAGATTTGCCAGATGCATTCTGGCCTACACTTTTAGAAGTTGAAGATGGAAGAACTGGCAAAGTTCTGGTGATAAAGGTAATTCCTGCATTACAATGTGTGCCACAAACACACACTGACAGGAAAAGAAACATTAAATATGGTTCACAGAAAAGATCTCCTGTGCCATAAGACTCCATATGGCCATGTACTTCAGTGCTCATGACTTCTGATGCCACCTGCTATTAAGAACAAGGAGGCTTTCCCCCACCCCTTCCCTCATGTCAATGCTGTCAAGAGAAGAACATCCAAGCCTTTATTTCTTCTTCCTTTTTTTTTCCTCTCAGAATTGATTAAAAAAATATCTCAGTAATCTACATCCCTGATGTAGGCTTCATAGATAATCCATTTTAACATCAAAACCTTAACCACAACTGGAATTATTGCTGGGGAATGATGTTGCTGCCCACAATCAGTACTTACTGCCAAAGTGAGAAATGAAGATTTCAAGAGAAATAAAGAAGAAGAAAGTTTAAGCACCACACTGACAGAACCAAACAGATGAGGGGAAAAAAAAGACCTTAAATTGGCAAGGTTGGACGTGGCACTTGGTGCCATGGTCTAGCCTTGAGCTCTGTGGTAAAGGGTTGGACTTGATGATCTGTGAGGTCTCTTCCAACCCTGATGATACTGTGATACTGTCATTAAGAGAACAGCACTGCAAGCTACAGATAAAGGGCAGAAGTGAGACCCTTCCAAATACATCCAGAGATCTCATCTGGGTTATCTGTGTTCCCCTGGCTGGACACCTCAAAGCCTGTCCCATGGAAGGGTAAAGAAAAATGGTTTCACTCTTTAATGCCTGTTGAATTACTTTTCCCTGAGGATATCTATTCCAGGTCAAAGCAGTTGTTGGCAAAAGTCATAATCCCTGCTTGGAATTTCTCTGTGTGTAACCACAGAGCTTCCCCTACTTCTGCTGTCTGAACACCATAGCTCTGAATCCAATGGTGCTGTAAGAAATGGGCTAAGTGACAAAAGAATACAGGGAAGAGAAAAAAAACCCAAATAAACAAAACCTAAGCAATTCTTTCAAGATAGGAGCAGGTGTCCATCTGTTGGAGGGTAGGATTTGCCATTGGAATGAGCTGCCCAGGGAGGTGCAGAGTCACTATCCCTGGAGGTGCTCAAGAAAAGCCTGGATGAGGCACTTAGTGCCATGGTCTGGTTGATTGGCCAGGGCTGAGTGCTAGGTTGGACTGGATCAGCTTGGAGGCCTCTTCCAACCTGGTTGATTCTATGATTCTAAAAATGTTTTAGCTTCTAGGGAACCAAACCAGCTCTATGATTCTATTCTGTGATCTTCACTCACAGCTGATCAGATGCTGGATTCTCCAGTGCCCTCTTTCAGGATTACTGGCACCATGGCTATGATCATACTTTACTCCAGTATCATCTTAGAGGATCTCACATGAGTCTAACAGTGGTGACCTGCCCCAGACATCATCCTGGCCAGTCAGGAAACTGTCAGCCTTATTCCCTTTGGGATGCAAAACCAGACAGACAAATGTGAGTGAGGAGGAGAATGCTACCTAAGAGTCCCACACTCCCCAAAATTAATAGAAAATCATTTCCACATTAATAAATTATCAATTCCTTAGGGTACAAAAATACCTTTCACCATTGTTTATTTGCTCCAGTGTATATAAATACACTCCTCCATCATTTCTTCTACCTATATAATTCTCCTCTGTTTAGCAATTATGCTCTTTTGGCATTCCAAATGCAATTAACCACAGGTGATAAGAGTATTCACTCATGTTTGTTATCAATAATACATTTTAAGTGCTTTTCACTCAGAGCAAGCTCTCCAAACTACTCAGGTAGAGGGGCAGGCAGTTGGTGGTCAGGAAAACTGCCCACCAGCATCCTGAGACAGGAGATGCTAAGGTACAATGCACAGAGCAGTTCTGGTGACTCAAATCAATTCTATTGACTTGGAAAACTTAAAAAAAAAATCAAGTTACAAAGCATCTTTCAGCACTGCCTCTCAGAAAACAGAGAATTCACAGAGCATCTTGTTGATGGCAGGAGAAAAGGCCTCCAGTTATGCCAGAGGGGATTTACAGCATGAATCAGGTTGGAAAAGACCTCTGAGATCATTGAGGCCAACACAGCACCTAACACCTTCTCATTACCTAACCCATGGCACCAAGTGCCTCCTGTAGCCTCCTCTTAAACACCTTCAGGGATGGGGACTCCATCACCTCCCCAAGACCAATCCTCACCTGGCTACAACCTCCCTTCAGGTACCTGCAGACAGCAATGAGCTCTGCCCTGAGCCTCACAGAATGAACCAGGTTGGAAAAGACCTCTGAGATCATTGAGTCCAACCTAGCACCCAACACCTCCTAACTAACTAAGGTTGAGTATTGCTTGAAAGTTGGATACTATCTTGCAGGGGCTACAGGAAAGCTGGGGAGGGACTTTGCATGAGGGGTTTTATTGATAGGAAGAAGGGGAATGGCTTTGAGCTATAAAAGGGGAGATTTACACTGGGTATTAGAAATTCTTGACAGTGAGGGTGGTGAGACATTGCAACAGGTTGCCATGGGAGTCTGTGGATGCTCCCCACCTGGAGGTGTTCAGGGTCAGACTGGATGAGGCCTTGAGCACCCTGGGCTAGTGGGAGGTGTTCCTGCCCATGGCAGTGGGGGTTGGAGCTAGAAGATCTTAAAGGTATCTTCTAATTCAAACCATTCTATAATTAGAACCATAGAATCAAACAGGTTGGAAGAGACCTCCAAGCTCATCCAGCCCAACCTAGCACCCAGCTCTATCCAGTCAACCAGACCATGGCACTAAGTACCTCATCCAGTCTCCTCTTGAACACCTCCAGGGATGGTGATTCCACCACCTCCCTGGGCAGCCCATTCCAATGCCAATCACTCTCTCTGACAACTTCCTCCTAACATCCAGCTTAGACCTCCCCTGACACAACTTGAAATTGTGTCCCCTGGTTCTGTTGCTGGTTGCCTGGCAGAAGAGACTGACCCCACCTGGCTACAACCTCTCTTCTTCCCCAAAAGGGTTGTCAAGCTGTGGTTCAGGCTGCCCAGGGCAGTGGTAGATTCTCCATCCCTGGAGGGGTTTCAAAGCTGTGTAGCTGTGGTGCTGAGGGGCACAGTTTAGTGGTGACCTGGCAGTGCAGGGTTAACAGTTGGATTATCTGATCTTAAAGGTCCCTTCCAGCCAAAAAGACTCTCTTAGGGATACAAGCTCCTCCTGACCTAGCTGGCAGCAAGCAAATCTGAAGAAGCAGGAAGATAACAGATTAAATAGGACAAAAACGCATACAGACACTTCATGGTCTGAAAGGATTTTTGCTTTTAAAGCCTTATTTCTAAAGTTACTTTGCTATAAATAGATACAGCACTAATTTGTTTCTAGTGTGGAAAATAGTACCCAGACAGTATCCAAGGAAAGGGAACAGCAGTCTAAAAAGGAGTCACCCCTACATCATTGAATGGTTTGGCCTGGAAGGGACTTTCAAGACCACCCAGTTCCAACCTCCTGCCATGGGCAGGGACACCTCCCACCAGCCCAGGTTGCTCGTGGTCTCATGCAACCTGGCTCTGAACACCTTCAAGGAGGGGGCACCCACAACCTCCCTGGGCAACCTGTTGCAGTGTCTCACCACCCTTACTGGAAAGAATTTCTCCCTAATCTTCAGTCTAAAAGTGCCCTCCTCAAGTTTCAATCCATCCCTTCTTGCCCTATGCTGCAAATCCTTGCAAAAAGTCCCTCCTCGGCTCTCCTGTAGCCCCCTTCAGGTACTGGAAGGCTGCTCTAAGGTCTGCCTGGAGCCTTATCTTCTCCAAGCTGCCCCAACTCTCTCTGTCCTCAGAAGGGAGGTTCTCCAGCCCTCTGATATCCTCCTGGTTCCTCTGGATCCACTCCAGCAGTTCCATGTCCTTATGCTGAGGACACCAGAAGGCTAGATCACATTCAACACTTGTTCTATATTCAGTATCGTGGTCAGATTTCAGCCTGGCACTGTAAAAGCTGTGAAATTACTGACCAAGACAAACCCTGGATGAGTGCTCTCAGCAACCAGAATGACAAAATCCCACCTCTACAGTTTGCCATGAGACAGGTAGCTTCTTAAGTGTATTACCAGTAAAAAAATGAGAGCTATCTCTGGATTTCAGACAAGTTCTGTTCTCAGCAAGCAGCAGCAGAATTTCCACAGTCAATTAGTGCAGGGAATGAGGTTATTACCGGGCCTTTGTTTGCAGAACAGAACATCTGTTATGATCAATAAATACAAATAATCAAGGAAGGGATTTGAAACACAGGAATGATTCATGAAATTTGTTTCAGAATGGAGAATGATCCCATAAATCATCAAATGTGACTCTTCCAAGCCTTGAGATGTTCATTGGTATATAAAGATGTGAAAAGCAACAAAAAGAGCTTTCTGTGTGGCTGTGGAAGTGGCAAATCAGATGAGATCACAGGGATATGCAGAAGATCAAGATTTCCCTTAGGTAAAGGGCCACTGGTTTTGTTTTTACAATCATGGAATGGTAGGGGTTGGAAGAGACCTCTGGACATCAGTTAGTCCAAGCCCCCTACCAAAGCAGAGGTACCCACAGCAGCTTGCCCAGGATCACAATGGCCAGAGGTGGGGTTAGAAGCTCTGCAGAGGAGACTTCACAACCTCTCTGGGCAGCCTGCTCCAGGGCTCCAACACCCTCACACCAGAGAATCTTCTCCTTCTGTTCAGATGGAACCTCCTGGGTTCCCTTTCATGCCCATTGCCCCTTATTTTGTCTTTGGGCACCACTGACAAGAATCTGGCCCCATCCTCTTGCCCCCTAACCTTTAGCTGTTGCTGAGCATTACTCAGATCCCCTCTGGGGCTGCTCTTCTCCAGGCTCAACTGCCCCAGAGCTCTCAGCCTTTCCTTCTCACACAGATGCTCCAGACCCCTCGGCATCTTTGTGGCCCTCTGCTGGACTCTCTCCAGTATTTCCATGCCGGGGAGCCCAGAAATGGACACAATATGAAAGAAGGAAGGAGAAGTGAGGACCAAACGCAGTTTTACCTGGTAAATATCAGAGAGGCTGCTGCTCCCAGAGTCACTGGCAATGCTACATCCCGACTGGCTGGAGGGGACGTGAGTCACCTGAGGGTGGGGATTGTCCGTAAGATGCATCTTGGTAAGATCAGCTGGAAGCTGGAAAGACAGTGGGATTTGGGGAAAAGGAGGAAGAAAGAAGGAAAACAAGATGGGTAAGTCTGATCTGGAGACAAAGCCACTCATAAAACTTGTGTTAAACACCTGAATGCCCATCTGTAGCTTGATGAACATATTGAGGAAAAGCTGACTCACACTAAGGTTGCCCCAATCACCTTCACCCCTTTACACAACAAAATTATGCCTACTTCCATGAGAGACAGGTTTTATGTTCAGGACAGCTAATGGATATACACCAACAAGCTCAAAAGCATCTAAAATGACACACATGATGCTGGCCTGCAGCCTTAAACATCATTTTATGATGCAATCCCCTATGAAGTAAGATTCTTGTTTATAAACTCAATTCGTTATAAACTCAGTTCAAAAACAACCCTTAGAAAACATCAATGTAGAACGAGGAGTAATGCAACAAAAAGGTTTGGACCATAAAATGCTTTGAGTTTCCTTTAGGATAATGAGTCTACAGAAAGAATATTGTGAATTTCTGGTCCAAGCAGGTACAATAACATTTCTGTTTCAGTAATCTGTCTGTAAATGAACACAAATACATAGATATATAAACCTTAGTGCATGATTGGAGGCCACAAACAAGCTCTTCATACTCAAAAAAAAAAAAAAGTCAGTAGTAGGCTTTTGAAGAATCAGAGCCACATGGAATACTATAAGGTAAGGGTCCAGCTCTGAAGCCCTCATTTCTAAATGATAACATGAGGAGGAAGTTTTTACAAGGGTTTGTGTTGATAGAAAGAGGGGCAATGGCTTGGAGCTGGAGAAAGGGAGATTTAGACTGGAGATTAGGAAGAAATTCTTTCCAGTGGGGGTGGTGAGACACTGGAACAGGTTGCCCAAACAGGCTGTGGATGTCTCCTTCTTGGAGGTGTTCAAAAGCCAGGTTGGATGATGCCTTGAGCAAACTCAGCTAGAGGAAGGTGTCCCTGTTCATGGCAGGGTTGTTGGAACTGGATGATCTTGAGGGTCCCTTCCAAGCCAAACCATTCTATGATTTTGATTATCAAAAATAATGTAATTCTCAATGACCTTCTCATTGTCAGCTGCTAATTGAGCCTGCCCATCCTCTTGTAAAATACCTCTTGGAATTTAAAGACCACAAAGCCATTTTCCACCATCCTGATATTTACATTGTTCTATCTCTTGTATATCATTTTACTCACAAAAAGAAAGGAAGAATTATCCAACCCATAAATTAATCTGTGTGTTCATGTGTATCTGGAGAAGGACAAAGTGTCAAAAGTGAGAGACTGCTAAACTTTCACAAAGTCCCATAAAAAGGAAAAAAAACCATGGAAGCAAGAGGTATAAAATAGCAAACTTGATCCAACCACAAGAGAACACAACACTTTGAAGCCTATGTTTAGACACCAAAAAGTTTTACGGGTTGGGGGAGGAAAAAAAAAAGAAAAGAAAAAGAAAATTCTATTTTCAGGGTTGAAGAACAGCAAAAAAAGGTCAAAGCACTCAGCTGACAGAATTCAGTCCCATGGCCCAAAGGTACACTGGCGATGTGTCAGCACACAGGGTAAGAGCTGACATGCACTGAGATCACAGAACAGCTTTGGTTGGAAGAGACCTTCAAGATCATCCAGTCCAGCCTCTGACCCAGCACTGCAAGGTCACCACTAAACCTTGTCCCTAAGCACCAGGTCCACATGTTGCTTAAACGCCTCCAAGGATGGCGACTCCACCACTGTCCCGGGCAGATCATTCTGATGTTTGCAAACCCTCTCAGATGCAACCTCAAACTTTGCCATGAAACAAACTGCAGAGAAGGGAAGCAGGGAAGCTGTGAATTCATTCCGTTCTGCAGCGCTAGCTGGTTACAGTTAAAATCCCAATACAGTGGTGTGCAGGACACGTTGTGGTGCCGCGTTCAGAAATCACTATCCATCCACTAATGGACAGCAGGCACAAAGTGCTGCATTAGCTTCCCTCACACCCGCGGCGCTTTGGGCTCCAGCTAAGCCAGCGCTCTTTTGCTGCCCGCGGCGCTGATGGAGGTCATCTCCCTGCTTCTGCCCATCTGCTGCCTCCGTTCCAGCAGCGAGCAGTGGCCGGAGAGGGCTGCGCTGCAGGGTGACACCGCTGCTGGAGAGGGCTGCGCTGCAGGGTGACACCGCTGCTGGAGAGGGCTGCGCTGCACGGTGACACCGCTGCTGGAGAGGGCTGCGCTGCACGGTGACACCGCTGCTGGAGAGGGCTGCGCTGCAGGGTGACACCGCTGCTGGAGAGGGCTGCGCTGCAGGGTGACACCGCTGCTGGAGAGGGCTGCGCTGCAGGGTGACACCGCTGCTGGAGAGGGCTGCGCTGCAGGGTGACACCGCTGCTGGAGAGGGCTGCGCTGCAGGGTGACACCGCTGCTGGAGAGGGCTGCGCTGCACGGTGACACCGCTGCTGGAGAGGGCTGCGCTGCAGGGTGACACCGCTGCTGGAGAGGGCTGCGCTGCAGGGTGACACCGCTGCTGGAGAGGGCTGCGCTGCAGGGTGACACCGCTGCTGGAGAGGGCTGCGCTGCAGGGTGACACCGCTGCTGGAGAGGGCTGCGCTGCAGGGTGACACCGCTGCTGGAGAGGGCTGCGCTGCAGGGTGACACCGCTGCTGGAGAGGGCTGCGCTGCAGGGTGACACCGCTGCTGGAGAGGGCTGCGCTGCAGGGTGACACTGCTGCTTGGCTCCCGGAGCTCCAGACGCCAGCCGGCTCCTCCGCAAGCACACCGCAGTGCTAGCGGCCAGCAGAGAGGTGCACGTCCCAGCAAGGACAGCGCAGCGCCTGCCAGGAGGACCGCGGCCAGCACTTGCTCATTGCTGAGCGGGGCTGCTGGCAGCCCCTGGCACGCTGGAGAATGGTGGGATTGCAAAATCCTGAGTTTTTAGCCAATGAGAGGACAAAGCAAGCCGTACGGATTCACTACCCCAGCCTAACCAGAACAGGGGTTTGCTGCAAGCCCCTCAGCCTGTCTGCATCTTTATAACCTTCCTGTTCCGAACAACCGGCTCTGTGCTCAGCTGCAGTCAGATTTCTTCCCACCCCCGAGGAAGCTCCTCGCTGGCTGCGATAATACAGACAGTGGGAAATCACAAGGTGATCAAGAGAAAGGAGAATATTCCTGATGAGGAGAGTCTGAGACCTGGGGCTGTTCAGCCTGAGAGGGCATCTGACCAACAGGTACCAGCATCAAGAGGATGGGGCCAGACTCGTCTCAGTGGTGCCCAGTGACAGAACAAGGGACAATGAACGGGTACAAATTGGTACCATCTGAACAGGAGGAGAAACTTCTTTAGCGTGAGGGTGCCAGGTCCTTGGAGTAGGCTGCCAGACAGGTTGTGGAGTCTCCTTCTGTGGAGAGATTCCAAATCCCCCTGGCCATTGTGATCCTGGGCAAGCTGCCATGGGTGAGCCTGCTTTAGCAAGGGGATTGGACTGGACAATCTTCAGAGACCCCTTCCAATCCTCACCATGCTGAGATTCTGGGATTCTTTCTATCCATGAGCAAGTTCCAGGCTGACTGTGATGACAGACACAAAAGGAAATCTCATCTAAGGTCACTGTTATCCAAACTCAGAATGATTTTCGAACTTTGAACAGTCTCCAGGAAAGAAATGAGAAGGACAAAAAGCAGAACTGACTTTGAGGGATTCACCAGGACACAACCAAACTGTGACACTCTTGAAGCCTGTTCTGGCCCAAAGACACACAGATACACACTGCCACAGTTCTTACTCCCTCATTTAGTTTGGATTTTGAGGTTCTTGTGATAAAGACCATTCTCTTACTTAGGTTGAGAAGTTCTATGGGAACGAGACAAGTGGAGATATAATACACTGTCCTCTGTGTGCCATTCACCCAACCACACAATGAAGACCAACTCAGAACACCACCATCCTTCCCAAAGGAGTATTTCCTATCAACTCATTAATCATTTACCAGTGAGCTTCATCCCCCTGCCAGCACTCCCATTCATTTCCATCACCTCTAAAGCACATGGGCATGTCCCATGCTCCTGGTGGACTCTGCAATCTGTTCTTCTAAAAGACATTTAATGCAGGTTAGATGCAAGGAAACCCTGCAATATGTCTTTAAATTTGAGAGAGAGATAAGGTTTATTTGAGACAAGTGACCTTTAAAGTGCTGCTTGCCACTCGACTCAATCTCCCAAAATAAATCACAGCTTCTGTCCTTTGGATGTCATTTTTATGACCCAAACTGATTGTTCTTTCTCTCAGAGCTCACTAAGCAGCAATCCATGAACAGGCTGTTTCTGTAACAGCACGATAGCAGACACAGGAAGGACTTAGAATCATAGAATCACAGAATCATAGAATCACCCAGGTTGGAAGAGACCTCCAAGATCATCCAGTCCAACCTAGCACCCAGCCCTAGCCAGTCAACCAGACCATGGCACTAAGTGCCTCATCCAGTCTTTTCTTGAAGACCTCAAGGGACAGTGCCTCCACCACCTCCCTGGATGTGAGGGTGAAGCTGCTTTTAGGAAGGACAGGTCCTGCCTGACCAACCTGATCTCCATTTATGATCAGGTTACCTGCCTAGCGAATGTGGGGCAGGCTGTGGATGTAGTCTACCTGGACTTGAGCAAAGCCTTCGACACTGTCTGCCACAAGCAGCTCCTGGCAAAGCTGGCAGCTTGTGGCTTGGACAGATGCACTCTGGTATGGGTCAAGAACTGGCTGGAGGGCTGGGCCCAGAGAGTGGTGGTGAATGGTGCCACATCCAGTTGGCAGCTGTCACTAGTGGTGTCCTCCCTGGAGGTGTTCAAGAAAAGCCTGGATGAGGCACTTAGTGCCATGGTCTAGTTGACTGGACAGGGCTGGGTGATAGGTTTGACTAGATGAACTTGGAGGTCTCTTCCAACCTAATGCTCTGTCATTGCCTTAACTATTGTTCAGTAAAGGTCCTCTATTTATGATTTGTTTGTGGGAAGAATTTAGGAACTCTGGTTTCAGTCACAGCAGTATCTGGAAACACTGGAGGACCTGGGAGTGCTGGTGGATGAGTTCAGCGTGAGCCAGCAATGAGCCCTTGTGGACAAGAAGTCAAATGGTCTGATGAGATGCATTCAGAACAATGTGTCCAGCAGGTCAAGGGAGGTCCCAGGATCACATCATCCTAGCAAGGCCACATTTGGAGTACTAGGTCCAGTTCCTCCAGTTCTGGGCTCTCCAGTTCAAGAGAGACAAGGAACTACTGGAAAGAGTTCAGTGGATGATTACAAAGATGATGAGGGGCCTGGAGAATCTCTGTGAGGAGGAAGGCTGAGAGCCCTGAGGCTGTTGAGCCTGGAGAAGAGCAGCTTGAGTTGGGATCTGATCAATGTTCAGCAACAACTAAAGGGTGGGGGGCAAAAGGATGAGGAGAGACCCTTGTAAGTAGTGCACAGTGACAAGACAAAGGGCAACAGGCACAAACCGGAACCCAGGATCAGGCTGCCCAGAGAGGCTGCGGAGTCTCCTTCTCTGCAAAGATTCCAACCCCCTCTGGCCATTGTGATCCTGGGCAAGCTGCTGTGGGTGCCCTGCATTAGCAGGGGGGTTGGACTGGCTCATCTCCAGAGGTCCCTTCCAACCCCACCATGCTGAGAGATTCTGGGGTTATCCTCTGGCTAGCTGTGTGACCCAGCAGCTGCAGACAGAGAAACTCTGAACACCCACAAACTTCTGCTAAGCACTCCCCACAGCAGCAGCAGCAGCCCACTTGCTCACCACTTCAAACTGGAGCAATTCCATTTCCTCACAAAAAAGGATAATCTGCAATTCCAACATGAGGCCACCTGACACACTGGCACAGCCAGGCCCTACCTCAGAGCCAGCACATCCTTGTGACTGACCTTTCCCAACAAAGGGATATTTAGCACCAAACCCACTCTGGAATGCCACACTATGGTTCACAACTGGATGGGAAAGGAACTCCAGGAAAGAAAAGTTAACAGCCTGCACAGCCACCTACAGCTGTGCCCTCCACCCAGTCAGGAGACACACTTGAATCAAGAAGGAAATTTCTAAAGATATTGCAAACTACAATGGGAAACGAGGAAAAAAAAATACTACCTCCTTCAGAAGCTCATCCTAAAGGTAGAATCAGTCTTGTCTTGTCACACACTCCTCAAGTGATAGCAGTCTGAACCACCCTTTGTTGAAGGGCTGTGAGACTTCTGAAGCTGGTACACAGACTCCATTCCATCCCACTTGCTGGGACACAGCTGGGGCTGGTTCATGAAGTGAGGGCAGAGGGCAAGACAACATAAAATTCAATTCTGAGTAACAGTTAATAAAAATGTCATCCACAGAATCCTGAACTCTACACTACAAGCACTCTAAAAACACCCAGGAGGTGAAGACTCCACATGGTCCTCTAGGAGCTTGGGTCCTGCTGTGATTTCACGGGTGCAGCCACACTACACTGAAGCAAGGGGAGCAGCCTTCCTGCTGCTAAACACCCCCAAACCTCAAATAAAACCCAACTAAACCAGAGAAATCCCAAAAACTTCTACAAGCCCCAATCATGTCTTTCCTCCTAATGCACAAATACAGTGCAGAATCTCTTGTGATAAAAAGAAACCAAACCTGAAGAGCAGCGCACGTAAGAGCTTTTTGTTCTACCTGCACAGAAAGAACACTCACGACTTCCACAAGTTGTAGAAGACAAACTGTATCAAGAAGCTGATTTATTGGTTTGAGTGGAGAGAGAGAGCTGGAGTGACTGAGCATCCAGCTCTGAACAGCTGGATGAAGCTGATGGACATAAAACCTCAGCAACAGGACACTGTGAAAGCAATTAAGTGAGGGAGAGAAGAATCTCTGTTTATATCTGTCCTTGGGCATTCCTTGGAAAAATAGACAGTCCTTGGGAAGGAAGTGGAAAGAAACAGTGCATGTCAGGGGTAATGGATGACATGCAGTGAGGTGAGGAATCAGAATAAAAAGGGAGGAACCCTAAGACAACACAGATCCTACTGCATGCTGCCCTGCCCAAAGGTGTTCCAAGGAACCGGCTCCAACCATGCTTTGCGTGACACCAAGAGGCACGTATGGCACCACACTGCTCTGGACCAACAGGGACATTCTCTGGCTAGCTAAAATTATCAGATAAAAAGTGGATAAAGAGAACAGAACCACCAAAGATTTGGTGAAACCAATTAATAGAGCAAAAAGGTCACAAACTTCAGTCACACGGCATTTAACCTCCAAGAGCCAGTAAATATGTCCAACACAGGAACAAATTGTACAGCCAATATTCTCCAATTACTGATTTACCAGTTAGCCATTCAAAACATGCAATGAATGTTAATACATTCGATTATTGACTGTAAACAGTCTGAATGAGAAGAAATCTGGAACAGTACACCGCAAACTAGCAGCAGTAACTCAGGATGACACCTGAAAGCAACAGGGTTGGTAGGGTGAACCACTCCATCTCTACCCTCTTCAACAAGGTCCCTGGAAAGAGCATTTGATTTGAGTATTGTTTCCTTTTAACAGTCAATCAGGACATAGAATTATGGAATTAGTTGAGTTGAAAAGGACCTTCAAAGGTCCAACAATTCCTGCAGTCATCTGCAGCTAGAGCAGCAGGTTGATCAGTCCCAAACAACCTGACCTGGAAAGGTGAGGTTGGGGCATTATGGGCAACTTGAGCCAGGGTCTTGCTACCCTCACTGGAAAAAAATTACCTCCTTCTCTCCAGTCTAAATCTTCTTTCAGTGTTAAACCATCACCCCTTGTCCTGTCAAGACAGGCCCTGCTGAAAAGCCTGTCTCCTGCTTTCTGATCAGGCCCTTGGAGTCCTCAAAGGTGACCAGAAGGTCTCCCAGGAGTTTCTCCAGGCTGAACAACCCCAACTCTCTCAGCCTAACCTCAGAGCAGAGGGCTTGCATCTCCAAACATGGTGGTTTAATACAGAATTGCCAACTTTCCAACACTAGTTTGGTCACAAGGGGAGAGCAATGATGTGCTGATTTCTCCCAGAGTGATGAGGTTCCCACCATTCCCTAGCAAGAACTGTAGGAAGTTTAACGAAGATCACTCCAAGGTCCTGGCCCTGAGAGGGATGACCCAGAAAGCCCAGTACAGGCTGGGATCTGTATAACTGAGGAGCAGCCTTACTAAGAGGTCCTGGTGGACAATAAATCAAATGTGTCAGTGTGCTGCTGCTGCAGCAATGAAGGCAGATCAATCTTGGGTTGCACCTACAAGGACTTCACCAGCAGAGAAAGAGCCATGATCATCCAACTCGGAGCTGGGCAGGCCACATCTTGAGTACTATGTCCAGTTCTGTGGTCCTTACAATTCACAGAGTAAGCAAGCAGACTAAAGAGAGCCCAAAGGAGGGCCACAAAGACAATCAATGGGTTGGAGAACCTACTCCATGAGGAAGGCCTGCAGGACTCCTGAAACAGGTTGCCCATGCATGTAGTTGAGGCCACATCCCTGGAGACACTCAAGATCAGAATTGATGTGGTCCTGGGCAGCCTGTTCTAATTAGAGATTTGAGCATCTCCCCTGTGAAGAGAGACAGAGAGCCCTGGAGCTGTGCAGCCTGCAGAAGGCTGAGGGGAGATCTGATCAGTGTGTACAAATACCTGCAGGGTGGGGGGCAGTGCCTGGGGCCAAGCTCTTTTTGGTGATCAGCAGCAATCAGCCAAGGAGCAACAGCTACAAACTGGAACAGAGAAGGTTTCAGCTCAACAGAAGGAGAAACTTCTTTACAGTCAGAGTGACTGAGCACTGGAAGAGGCTGTGGAGTTTTCTTCTCTGGAGACTTTCCAAACCCACCCAGATGTATTCCTGTGCAAACTAGCTTAGGTGATCCTGCCTTGGCAGGGGAGCTGGACTGGATGACCTCTGGAGATCTCTTCCAACCTCTGAGGTGCTGTGATTCTGTAAGGTGTCCCTGTTGACTGCAGGGGAGGCTGGACAAGATAATCTTTGAGTGTCCCTTCCAATGCAGTGCAATCTGTGACTCAGGTACATCTCTCAAGCTAACAGAGCCCAAGCAGGCCCAAGCAGAGTGCGTCTGCAGTGACATTTCCATCCTACGTAGGCACCATTTACTCTTAGCAGTGATGTCACACAGAGCACTTGGGAACTCAATTAGAGGCTAATTTTAGTACAACAGACCTTTGAGATTGCACATGCCCTGGCCAACAGAGCACGTTACATGGTCTCTGACGAGGTGACTGCCTGAGGGCAGCTTTCCTGTATGTGCTCCCCAGAACAGTTTGCAAAGAGTTATAGAATCAGTATGGCTGGAAAAGACCTCAAAGAGCACTGGCTCCAACCATAAACCCAACACCAGCGTGGCCACCAAACCCAGAGTGTCATGTCTACACATTTTCTGAACCCCTCCAGGGATTCAGATTCCCTGTTCCAATGCCTGATCACTCCCTAAGCAAAGATATTTTTCCTGATATCCCTCCTTTGGTGCAACCTGAGGCTGTGTCCTCTTGTTACTTAAGAGACCAATGCCCAACTCACTCTAACCTCCATTCAGAGAGTTGTACAAAGTAAGGTCTCCCTTCAGCCTCCTCTTCTCTAGACTCAACAAACCCAGTTCCCTTAGCTGCTCCTCACAGGACTTGCTAAAAATTAAGGCTCCAAAAAAGTCACTGCAGCGTTTAGAGAAAGACAAGCACAGAAATCATCAGTGAAGTTATGTCACAGGAGGGCTGCACTGAGATTATTGTCTATTTCCCACTCTCTCCATGGAAAGGAACCAGAAGAACCTCCTTCCAGCACAGGTACCATGCTCTTCATGGCTGACTTTGGGATTTGCTGGTACCTCTCCCCTATGGAAAAGCCACATCTGTGCCTTTGTGCCACATGTTTTGAAAGCAGTTATCAGCATTTCCTGGCACGGTTTGGATATTAGGAAAGCACATCCTGCAAAGGAGCAGACAACATCAGCTTGCAAAATATTATTCACAGGGGTACAAAAGATTTGTGAATTACCTTTTTTCACCCTCATCTTCCCCGCTGCAGCAAACAGCAGAACTAATAAACATATTCAGAAGCACTCTGCAATGAGTGCAGCAGCCAAAGGACTCATCATCAGAAACCAAATTACTGAAGGAAGCAGAGTCCACATCATTCTCTCGGTGCATGGAGTCCATTACAGACTCAGATTAATGGAAAGAAAATGGGCAATAAGGAAGCAGAAGTTTGGGCTCCTTCTTTATTTGATACTCCTCGATAACAAAGTTTTTCATCAGTTTTCCCAGGTCCCTGGCTGGATGTTTACAACCAATAGATCCAGTCTGGACACAGCAGAAGCATCAGCCTCCGAGGGAACAGTCTGTCCTCTCCTAGGCTGGCTAAGCACATTTGCTGTCCTTGGGTTTTACAGATTGTCAGTAACCTCATCCCTTATTTGCTTTTCTCAAGTTCCCTGAAATGCTGCCAGCAAGAACAATGTTCAGAAACGACGCAGGGTTTATTGCCATCCAACACCAGAGGGCCAGCACGCCACAGCCCCGTGCCGCTGCTGCCCACCTCCTTCTGCTGTGTCACCACAAAACCCACCTGCCACTGCTACACCAGCTCAGCACCCCCGCGCCTGCACCGGCCCCACGAGCCCAAACCACCTCACCTCTACTGCAGACTCAAATTCCCCACCTCTCCACCAACATACGCACCTCACCTCTCCACCAACCCAGTCTCCTCACCTCCGCTCCAGACTGAACCTCACCTCCACTCGAGTGAACTTCACCTCTCCACCAACCCAGTCTCCTCACCTCCACTCCAGACTGAACCTCACCTCCACTCCAGAGTGAACCTCACCTCTCCACCAACCCAGTCTCCTCACCTCCGCTCCAGACTGAACCTCACCTCCACTCCAGAGTGAACCTCACCTC
The DNA here is from genome assembly GCF_015220805.1 of Pogoniulus pusillus. Classification (NCBI taxonomy): domain Eukaryota; kingdom Metazoa; phylum Chordata; class Aves; order Piciformes; family Lybiidae; genus Pogoniulus; species Pogoniulus pusillus. Next base: position 5,127,392 of record NC_087285.1, on the reverse strand, counting down.
TCCACCAACCCAGTCTCCTCACCTCCGCTCCAGACTGAACCTCACCTCCACTCGAGTGAACCTCACCTCTCCACCAACCCAGTCTCCTCACCTCCACTCCAGACTGAACCTCACCTCCACTCCAGAGTGAACCTCACCTCTCCACCAACCCAGTCTCCTCACCTCCACTCCAGACTGAACCTCACCTCCACTCCAGAGTGAACCTCACCTCTCCACCAACCCAGTCTCCTCACCTCCACTCCAGAGTGAACCTCACCTCCACTCCAGAGTGAATCTCACCTCTCCAACAACCCAGTCTCCTCACCTCCACTCCAGACAGAACCTCACTTCCACCTCAGACTGAACCTCATCTCCACCCCAGCCTGAACCTCACCTCCAATCCAGAGTGAACCTCACCTCCACTCCAGCCTGAACCTCACCTCCACTCCAGCCCCAGCCACCTCACCTCTACAATCAGCTTCCAGACTCCAAGAACCTCCATTTTAAGGCACATATATATTGTATTTCGTTTACTGTGTGAGGTTTTCCATTATGAGGTTTCCACTCTTTTAAGCTGGAACCCATTAAGTGCCTTAGGTTGATGGCTGCACTTGATCTCAGCCCATCTTTTCCAAACTCACTAAGTCTATGAAAGCCTCAGTTTAGAAAAAAACAAATCCCTAGACCTGGCATTTCCAAGATCTGTATCAACTGTCAGGAAGCAGTTGACAAACTCTGCAGCTCAGCAGCACTGTTTGGCTCGTTCATTTTCACAGGATAACCAATTCCTTTAATTAGTTCTATTTTGTCTTTCTACAACCTACTGAAATGAGAGCAGCAATGCTTACTCCCACTGACATGCAGTCAGTCTCTCACCAAGCAAAGCCTTTCTGGATCCCACTTTTTGCTCTCATCCATTACATCCATTCCATCTAAGAAGAAAAACAGGGGGAAAAAATAACAACATAGAGACCCCAACCCCACACCCCAAACAAAAACCAACCCCAACAACAACAAAAAATTGTCCAACAAAAAAAAACTACAAACCTCCCCCCAAACAAGAAAAAGCCCAAACCTGACTTTTTTTTCTTGGCACCAGTAAGGAAATTATTTTTATCATCTCACATATCCTGTCAGGAAAATCATGAGAAGCCACCAAAACCAACTGGAGCTCTCTGAAGTTCTTCTGCAGGATTTTCTTTAGCCTTTTTCCCAAGGATTGGTCTCAAAATCACCCTGCTTTGTAACTTCACCTTTTACATACCAGCCATTTTCTGCTCCAGTTAAAAAAAAATGCATGTTTAAAATACAACTGAGAGCTGTGTTAATGGGAGAGGAGAAAGTTGCTCCTCTGAGATACGGAAAGAGGCCACTTAGGTATCCACAGAGAGGGTAAGATGAGCCCAGTGAATTACCTATGCTGACATCAGTCCTCGACTAACTTAGTGCAAACAAGCACATTTCCTTCTTAAAGACCACAGATGTTCCACCAGTGGCACAGAAGCAATCATGTATTTAAAGCTAACTGAAGGATCAAATGTTTTGCAACAGGTTAAGATAAAATCTCAGAATCCCAGCATAGTGGGGGTTGGAAGGGACCTCTGGACATCAGCCAGTCCAAGCCCACTGCTAAAGCAGGGACATCCACAGCAGGTTGCTCAGAATAACAATGTCCAGATGGGTCTGGAATCTCTCCACAGAAGGAGACTCCACAATCTCTCTGGGCAACCTGCTCCAGGGCTCCAGCACCTTTACACTAAAGAAGTTTCTCCTCTTGTTCAGATGGAACCTCCTGGGTTCCAGTTTGTGCCCACTGCCCCTTGTCCTGTCACTGGGCAGCAGTGATGCAAGTATGGCCTCATCTCCTTGCCCTCCACCCTTTAGTTATGAATCAAATTATAGAATGGTTTGGGTTGGAAGGGAGCTTAAGGCTCATCCAGTTCCAACCCCCTGCCATAGGCAGGGACACTTCCCACTAAAACAGGCTGCCCAAGGCCTCATCCAACCTGGCTTTGAACACCTCCAGAGAGGAAGCATCCACAACCTGGGCACAATCCAGCCCCATTCTCTTGCCCCCTAACCTTTATCTCTTGCTAAGCATTGATCAGATCTCAGCTCAAGCTACTCTTCTCCAGGCTCAACAGCCCCAGAGCTCTCAGCCTTCCCTCCTCACAGAGATGCTCCAGGCCCCTCAGCAGCTCTGTAATCCTCCAGCAGTTCCCTGTCTCTCTTGAACCGGGCAGCCTAACTCTGAATCTCCAATAATGGGCAAAGAAAATGCTGCCAATCCAACCATGCAAAACATCAGATCATTTTCCTCCTTAAGATGTCCAAAAGACAGACTTGCTGGCAATAATTATTTCCAAACCTATCACAGTACACATTCACTCCAATTATTACTGGTCCCACAGCCAGAAACCTCAAGAAATAAGGACCACGCTGACACCATTCACACCAGCCCCAGAAACTACCCTTCCTAAAACAACTCCAGCCTTCCAAAACCCCAGAAAACAAGGGGGGGAAACCCAACAAAACTGTCTAAAAGAATTAAAACTCCCCAGGGGTTGCTGCATGCCTCCAGCAGCTAAGAGCTTCTGGGTCTTCATGGCTCCTCCCGTGCGTAGAAAATCAAATCCCCTGAAGTGCTACGTTGCCTTAGTTAAAAGAAGGTGACACGAGGACAGAATTTCAAACTGAATTCTGGTGTTGCCTTAAACCACACATGTAATGCAATTTTAATTTGGTTTTCTTCTGTCTAAATTATAGATTACTGCCATGCCTTAGCTCCTGATAACACTAAGCGCCTGACACGCAAACAACTCGGCTTTGGAGGAGGAGTGGAAACTTCCAAGCTTCAGAAATTCACCTGTGGAAAAGGATGGGACTGCTGAAGTAGCAGGGAGTTGTGGTCAGTGGCTGCGTGTCTGAAAGGAGACCAGTGACAAGTGGTTGGTACTGGGATCAGTGCTGTTGCTGTTCAACATCTTCATCAGCAACATGGACAGTGGGATTGAGGCATCCTTAGCAAGTCTGTGGGTGATGCCAAGCTGCGTGGTCTGGCTGAGACATTGGAGGGAAAGGATCTCTCCAAAGGGACTTGTGACAGGCTGCAGAGGTGGTCCCAAGCCAACCTCGTAAAGTTCAACAAGCCCAAGTGCAAAGTCCTACCTACACCTGGGTTGGGGCAATTCCAAGCAGAAATAAAGGCTGGGTGAGGAGTGACTTGAGAGCAGTCTTGAAGAGGAAGACCTGGGGGTGCAGGATCATGAAAAACTCAACATGAGCCAGCAATGGTCACTGGCAGTGCAGAAAGCAGCCATGTGCTGGGCTACATCAAAGAAAGTGTGACCAGCAGGGGGAGGGAGGGCATTTTGCCCCTCTTCACTGCTCTCATGAGACTCCAGGTTGGTGCCACCAGCATAAGAAGAACATGGAACTGACAGAGCAGGTCCAGAAGAGCCATGAAGAAGATCAGAGGGCTGGAGCACATCCCCTATGAGGAAAAGCTGAGAGAGTTGGACTTGTTCAGCCTGGAGGACGAGAAGCCTCTGGGAAGACCTTAGAGCAGCCTTCCAGTACCTGAAGAGAGCTACAGATAGCTGGGAAGAGACTTTTACAAGGGTTGTAGTGCCAGGATGAAGGGGAATGGACTGAAGCATGAGGAGGGCAGGTTTGGAGTGGAGATTAGGAAGAAATTATTTCCAGTGAAGATGGTGAGACACTGAAACAGGTTGCCTAGGGAGGTCAGAGATGCTTCCTACCTGGAGGCGTTCATGGCCAGGCTGGATGAGGCCTTGAGCAAGCTGGGCTAGTGGAAGGTATCTCTGCCCATGGCAGGGGAGTTGGAACTAGATGACCTGTAAGGCCAATTCCAACCCAACCTGTAAATCTGTGAATCTGTTGATGGGAGCTGTGGAATGTGGGGAGTATCTGACATGTAAAGGCAAGCTGCACTGTTTTAAAATCATGAGTTAATAGAGACCAACTTTTCCTTGGTCTCTTCCCAGTGCAATATTGTCCTTCGTTATCATGAAAGTGGAACAGGAATGTTCAAAATGATCTTTTTTCATGGCCAGAGTTCAAACTTACTCTTTGTTCCTACCACTGAGAGCTAACACAAGACTAAAAGGAGCCTCGTCTAAATAATTACAGTAGAAAAACCGTGGCAGCAGTGAGGAATGCTAGGAGTTCTGTGAGGTGGTGAAGGTGATGAGCCCCAGGGCTAGTCTGCAGATGCCAGAATCAATGTGGGATTAGACAGGTCTACAAGTGGTGGAATTCTGACTGTTTCATGTGTGTTGAGTCCATTCCATCACCGGGTGAAGCAGAGCTGCAGGTCTCCATGAGCTCTGTGCCCTCAAATCAGGCAATTGTGGCTCCTCACCTTCAAGCTCCTGCAGCGTTAGGCTGATGTTATCATCTGTGTCTGCAGTGTGCATGTTGACTCCCTTGCTTTATCCCTTCCTACTCTGTAGACATTAAATTCCAAAAGATGAGTTTAAGCTCAGCTTCCCTTCACCACCCTTGTTAAGGAGATCAGGACATGCAAGAGTGCTCCAAACTGGGAATGCTTATTCACCTTGGCACTCGAGCTGAGAGTGCTCTTTCCTTACAGAGTTTGGGCTGAAGTTCCACCAAGCTATTAAAACTCCAGCAGGCAGGCAGACAACAGCACCTGATGTTTGGAGAGCTCTCATCTTGAGACAACACTGCAGGGCATATGAAATTTCAAATCTGGTTTGAGTTTCATCTGGGTTGAATAATTTATAAACCCTTATATACACCGATTGGTAAAATACCATGGTGATGCTGGCCCTCTTCATACATCCTCAGGCTGCTACAACCTCACCTCACTCCAATGACATGCAAGTGACAATCAGCTCCAGGGATGCACCTAGCAGGACCATGAGGATGCTCACAGAAGAGCTCCAAGGATGCACCTAGGAGGGCAAGCAACATCGAGCCAGACATCACCTCTGCGCTAAGAGCTGTGGAATGAGGCCCTCAGGATCCCCTATGTGCTGAAAAACACAAAGCAGCACCAATCTCCCATCTACATTTTCTTTCTGCATTCATCAAGAAATGCATTTGTGGAAGTGAGAGGAGCAGAACAGGGTGGTCCCAAGCTAGGCTGTGGCTGGCAGCAGGATTGTAACAAAGCAGGTTTGAAACAAACACAGCCTAAAGGAAATAAAGTAACAGATAGGTGTTTATTTGCTTGTTCCCAGCTGACTTCCCATGAACACAATATTGCAGGAAAAGGCTTTGTCTGTTGAGCAGTGGTACGATGTGTGCTTGCATTTAACCTCAACATAACACATAGCACAGTGGAAGAAAATCCAAGCTTTCCTGAGTAACTAACTGACCACGCAGCTCTTCCTACACCACTTTTCTCTCCATAAGCTATCGAGCAAAAAATGCATTCAAGCAGTTTGACAGAAAGTGTCCTGCAATTTGTTGTAGAAAACAGAGCTGAACTTAGAACTAAGCATAAGGAATCCCAGCACGGTAGGGTTGGAGCTCTGGGGATTTCTGCAGGGTCAACCACAGCAGCTTGGCCAAGATCACAGTGTCCAGATGGACTTGGAACCTCCTCAGAGAATGAGACTCCACAACCTCCTTGGACAGCTTGGTCCAGGGTTCCAGCACTCTTACAGTAAAGAAACTTTCCTCCTGCAGGGAAAATTTGTTAGCTGAAGCACTCTCCAAGCAGCCAGGCATCAGAGTACTGAGTAACCACAGATCAATTTAAGTGTAGAAATAAGGCAGTCCCAATCCTGTACAGATGATGGGGAGGAAAACAGTCAGGAAATATGGAACAGAAGGGACCAGAAACACTCTGAGGAGCTGGCTGAAACTCCCCAAAACTCAAAAAAGGACTAAACTGTGCAAACCAAACTTTGCAGGAGAAAAGAGAACCATCAGGATCCAGAAGAGAGGAGCTCACAGGGCAATCACCTGATGCCCGTGCCTGCAATGAGCACCCCGCCAGTCCCGTTCTGAGCCAGGACAGGTGCTCCATAATGCTGGAAACCAGGCTGCAAGCTGCAGTGATGGAGAGAGAAAGACTGGAGGGAGAGCCAAGGTCAAGAAAAAGAGAAAGATGCTGTCAAAACTGACTGAAAAACAAAGCAAAGTCACTATTGGCACTGAAAAACACTGAAAATTCACACTACCGAGGCTACTTTCCGTATCAGTGCCTAGGCAAAACTAGACAAGGGTGACATGGAATCAAATCAAGGACACGGTATCCAAGCTCTTTTTTCTTCTGAGGAGCTGAAGGAAACCTTTAAATTGCATGAAGGTTTCAACTCCAGCTCTTGGAAATTAAACTGCTGCCCTTTTGGAAACAGAAGGTGATGTTAGCCTGGGATTAGTTACAGGTAACTAAAAACTCGCATCACATCCCTGGGAGACAACAGCGGAAATAGAAATGGGATTGAAAAATGACTCCAAGTCTTCTGCTCTAACCCAAACACAAACTTCTGCAGAGCCAACGTATCTTGTTGTTATGCTTCAGCATTATTAGATTTTATCTAACCAGCAGAAAGATAAGAAGAACACAGAAGCCTGGAGAAAATAAATTAGTGCCTACTGTTGTAAGACAAGTTTAACGTGCACCTGGGATCTTAAATGAAACTGTTTTCCTTCAGGAAAAAAGCAATTCTAGAAGCTTTAAATGTTAATTCAAAACCTCTTATTTTCTATATATAAAAAAGATTCCCCACATTATCTCCAAAAGCATCCCCTTTTAAATATCCTCTGTGGATACATTACCCAATCACTCCCTATTTTCCCCATCAGACCCTCCTGTTACACAAACAGGGTAACTGTGGATGGATTCTAGGCTTGGAAAATCGTTAGGATGTGCATAAAATTTCTATTAGGGGAGAACTATCTACATCTAAATCGCTAAGTTAGAGCTCTCTTGCACAGTGACTTCATAACCCATCCATGTTTAGGAGTCTAATACCACAAAGTGCACTACAGACAGCAGACACCGAGAGAGTTGTGATCAGAATTACAAAGACAATCAGAAGCTTGCTGAGATGTTTGAATTATTTACCATTTTCTCTTTTTTTTTTCCCCTCTAAAATATGCAAAAAACTATGCACTGGCATCAGAGGAATTTTATTTCATAGAAGCTGAGTGCCTCTTGTCCTTGCAAATGCAAGCGGCCTGTGGAAGCAGATCTCCACAGAACCCAAGCAAAGTCCTCTCTCTTCCTTCAGAGCCTCAGTGGCCTGACAGCTGGCTCTGCTTTGATTGCTGCTCACCACACTCCTCGCTGCTGATCACAGTCCCCATGTTTGTGTGAGGGTGCCTGCATCTATTCATCTCAGCTTCTGCAGTTTGTCGCTCCAGAAAGCATCCGGTCCCCAGGGCAGGGAGCACTTCTTACCATGTGCAATTCAGGCCCTGTGCTGGTACCTCCAGACACAAGTGACAGAGGAATGATCACCATCCTCCTGCCAAGGAGCTGGGGACCTCTCTCTTGGACATATTTCCAAGCTCATAGAATCACAGAATCAACCAGGCTGGAAAAGACCTCCAAGCTCATCCAGCCCCACCTAGCACCCAGCCCTCTCCAATCAACCAGACCATGGCACCAAGTGCCCCATCCAGTCTTTTCCTCAACACCTCCAGGGACGGCGACTCCACCACCTCCCTGGGAAGCCCATTCCAATGGCAAATCACTCTCTCTGGGAAGAACTTCCTCCTAGTTATCAGCAGTCTTGAGAAATAGTGTTGACCTCTAGCAGAGCCTGCATGGACAGGCTGCAAGGCTCCTACAACTCATCTCCAGGAGCACTGCAGAAATCCACAATGCTCCAAGTTCTCCTTGCAGCAGTTCTTCACACAGGAAAATAGATTGCATTGATTACTTACAGACACATACTCCATTCCTTTTACTTTTGGATGCCCAAAGCCACAAAGCCTCAGGGAGATAAGGGGTGTGTGCAATGCAAACAGGGGTGGACACCCCTTATACTCAGGGAATACCTCCTGGGAGGTGATGGAGCTGGTTCCTCCTGAGGGTCACTCCACAGCCGCATATTAACCTCCTCAGTCTAAGGTTGACCTTCAGAGGTATTCTACCTTTAGGAAAGTTTACCTTTCTGATTAGTCACACAAAACATGACTTCATTTTGCTCTGATTAAATAGATGTATCATTACACTGTCACATTCAGAACAGCTCTAATTACAACTGAGTCAACAGCCCATTTGCAGACTATCGTCCTGTACCCGTTCAAAAGCAACTAATTACAGAAGTTCTGGCACAGCTTAAATCTAAGAAATTGTTAATTTAGCCACTGAGAAAGCAAATAAAAAAATCAGAGGTTTTCATCTTCATGGTAAGGAGTTGTTCTAGTTTCAAAACAGTATCATAAAGTACTTGACATTTTCAGGTTAAAAGTTACAAACTTGCCTGTTAAAAATTCTGATGTCAGCTGTTTTGCTTTGTTTCTTATAAAAACCTGCACAGCAAAGAGCTTTGTGGCACAAAACTCAGACAAAAAGCAAAATGGAACAAACTCCGAGATAATTCAAGCTCTGGGGTGTGTTTGATTATGTGTACATTTCTCTTCAGAGTGGCAGAACAGCATAAAAAGATCAATTTTAAACTTTGGGAGCAGGGAGGCGGGAGGAAGGTTGTAGGAGTTTTGGAGAGGTCTTTCCAGAAAGAGACCAGAGATGCTTTTTGGTTTGTGGCTTAAAGGAACTTGAAGTTACAGATTAGAATGCAAAAAAAAACCAGCTAATTGATTTTCATCAACCATTAAACAAAACAAAAACCCCACAAACCTCCCCCTCCCCAACATTTTATACCCTCTCACTGGTGAATAGCAAATGCGAGAACAAGTGGCTTGGCTGGTATGGCAGCAATCCCCTGGGTATCATCCACAGAGCTGACACAGGGGGTCAAAAGCCTTCACTTCTTGTCTTGTTTTAATGTATTCTTATTATTTTATCCTTATTTGAGCACCGGGTTTCTCTTTTGTGGTTTCTCACTTCAGCCCAAACTCTGTAAAGAAAGAGCACTTTCAGCTCAAGTGCCAAGGTGACTAAGCATTCCCAGTTTGAAGCTCTGTTACATGTCCTGACCTCCTTAACAAGGGTGGTGAAGGGAAACTGAGCTTAAACTCATCCTTTGGAATTTAATGTCTACAGAGTAGGAAGGGACAAAGCAAAAGAGTCAACATGCACGCTGCAGACACAGATGATAACATCAGCCTAACACTGGCCAGCAGGAGCTTGAAGGTGAGGAGACAGAATTGCCTGGCTGAGAACATGGAGCTCATCTGCCCTTCAAGGCACTGAGGACCTGCAGCTCTGCTTCACGCAGTGATGGGATGGACAACACACACAAAACAGCCAGAATTCCACCACACACGTAGCCATGAATTTCCACAACGATTTTGGCATCTGCAGACAGAAACTCTTCACCCCCACACACTGTGAGCTTGCCTCTCCCTTTCACCAGTAATAAAAACCAAAGAGAGAAAAGCATCCTGTACAGGGACTGCACTCCTCCCTTGCTCCTCCCCACACCACCATGTCCCTCAGATTCTTTAAAGTTCTTGAAATCAAAATCAAGAGCAAATTTCTTGCTCCAAAATTCAACACTGTATCCCATGATGTCATCAGCAGAAGGGCTTTTGCTGACTGCCTCCAAACCATGCAGTCTTCCACAGGCAAGAAAGTTGCAGAGTCTTTATTCTAGGCTGCATGAGCTGCAACTTAAATGCAGAATTGTAATAAACAGTAACAAATTGATGCCTGGCTTTGGGTCTGTAAGGCAACTCTCGTATCTTAGGTGATTTCCTGGCAGTAGCATTAATAAAACACCAGCAACTTGATCATTTTCTGACCGAGCACATCAAACAGTACGAGCCTGACAGTGTATTTTTTTTAGCTCCTTTGAAGGTTTTTACCTCAATAGGTGGACTTGTTCAAAGGGTCCAGATTTCATTCCCCTCCCTTTCCCTCCCCAGTTTCAGCCATGTGCTGCATCTTCAGGCAGACAAAATAATTTCTGTCCCTTAATTGTAATGACACAGTTCAGCTAAAGAATTAACCACTTCCACAGTGCTGCACAAAGGAAATAAGCAGTGCGGTTTCAGACAGCCTCAACATTGGAACATCACTGGGTTTCTAAAAGATCAGCATTTTAAACTTGAGCATATATGCAAGGAGTCAAAAAACCCCATGTTATACCTCAGTAGTACTGAAGTATAGGTTACCAAGCAAGACTTACACCTTTCAGGAGCAAATGGCATTTTTTAAGACCTCTCATTCATTTCTAAGCTATTCATATATAAAATTAACTCCTAGATTTCAAGGTTCCCCTCCTTCCCATTTGGATACAACTCCACCAGAAGAGCCCCTGCACAACCAGAGTCCAGCATCTCAAAGCCTGAGAAGTGAACACTCGGACGGCTCCGCGGCTGCCGGTAGCTGTCACAGAAATGCAGCACAGACAAAATCTTACTTACTTTGGAGGCCCAGGGCTGCAGGCAGTTGGCATAACAGCGGACAAGAAAAGCCATTTCTTAGGCTGGGTGTGTGTGTGGAGGGCTGGGGGGAAAGTTTCCTTATTTTCCACAGAAGACAAAAAGAGGGAGCAAAATTCCTTCTGGATTCTCTTCAAAAATTCTTAAAGCCAAGCAGCAAATGCAGAGGGATGCAACTTCTCAGCCTTGAATTTCACACTGAATTTGATTACAGCTTCCACTCGGAGTACTTTTCAGTATTGCAGCGAGTTAGCAGCAGCAGCAGCAGCAATCCCTACCAAAACGTTCCAGTTTTTAACAAGCACACCAATTCAAAGCAAAAATGTTTCCTAGCTTTTCGAATACAAATATCCAGACGTTCCCCCAGGCAAACCCCCCCCCCCCCCAAAAAAAAAAGTGCTGCTAAAAATTGGAATTAATTCTGAAATGGATTAGAATTGCAGGTTAGAGCAACAATACATTAAAAGGTACCAATTCTTCAAATTCCTTTTCTTTTCTCTTTTCCCCCTCTTCACTGAAATGCATTTGCAAGCAGCTTATCTTCAAGTCCACTTTTCAGAAACTTCCCATTCATATTGCAGATTAAATTTTGCAGAAGCTCTTCAGCATCTTCAACGATTCAGGAATCCCACACCCTGGGTATTAAAGTTTCTTCTTTATACCCTTGTCCATCATAACTGCAAAAATTGAATTAGCATCCGGACTGTAGCTCCAGGATATATGCTCTAACAGGTTTGCACTGTGGAATGCATTAAAAGCCTCTGCAATACAAACCCTTTTCTCTTTTGCACACACCACCACCCCCCCTCTAAACCCCCCCTTCCCTTTTCCCTTTTTTTTTAGTGCAGTTTACAACTCTGCAGCAGTGTTGCTTGGTATTCTAATGCATCAGTCCGATCCCCCAGCTTAATCCACGCCTTAGCTTTGCCAATTAAAACATTTTGGTAATGCCCAAGAAAACAGGAGGTCCATGGCTACAGCAAGGCTGTCTGCTGGAGTCCTAATTCCTACTATCTTTGCTCGCTTCTCAGCAGCTCCCTCAGGAGAAGCTCCCATCGATTGGATGCTCCGCAGCAAGATGAAATATCTAATAAGGAGGAAAGAGAGTGGGAGGGGAAGCGAGCTAAAAGGATGACATCACCTGGATAGAAAGCCTTTAGAAACTGCATTAGATCAATTGGCTACTGTATCTGCAGATGCAGCCAGCAGAGCATCTTTATTGACCTAATATAAACACACATCTCGCTACAACAACTGCTCAGCAAAACACCCCTGCTCCACGCTATGCTTTACAGCATCTGCTTATCTTTTCATCCTGATACTGCAACTCTCAATCTTTCATTTTTTCCCCTTCTTTTTTTTTTCCCCCTAGTTCATTCCATGCATCTCTCAAGCCTTTCAGCAGCATTTGGGTGGATTATTGCTCCTCTTCAGATGCGAATTTCTAACTGGCTAATTAAATACCTGCATCCGCCAAGCATGCACAGCATCGCTTCACCATAAAATCACTTCTGCTTTTATCTGTCTGTCACACAAGAACCTCAACGTTTCAGCCCCTCCTGTATGCTCATGGAGAGGTTTCTGTCTACAATGAGAAATAAATGTCTCATCATGTTTAGAATTCTCAGCATTTCAATGGCTTTCAAACCAAGTGAAAAGTTTTGGTGGGTGGGGTTTCCCCCCCTCCCCCTCCTCAATCAACAGCAATTCTGTTTCTAACCAAAACTGCCTGAATTCTGCAGCAGTCAATGTAGCTTTATCATTTCTTTTTGCAGCTAAAAACTGAAATATTTGCAAGCAGCTCAGTGTCTTGGATGGCAGCCCAGCCTGCTGGAGAGCTGCTCTGGGAAAGCACCTACGAGATCCCACACCTTGGAGCTGGGACTGCCACGACACTTTCAATTCCTAGAAGGCAAATGACTTCTGCTCTTGTGAAAGCATAGAGAGAAAGGGAGAGGCAGAAGGTGCTGGCTCTGCTAGAGCCATCATTTAGTAGCCCAGGCTGTTCACTTCATCTGGAAGAAGGGGCACTCACTGTTTCTCTTCTCCTCTCTTTGGAAAGAATTTTCACTGACGTATCTCTCTGTATTCCCAGTTTTCATCAGACTTGAGGGTAGTTCTCCAAAACCAAACTAACCTTTGGTGGCCAAAAGCTCCTGCAGAGAAGAGAAGCCTCCAAGAGCAGCCTGCTGGCACTGAGGGCCAAAAATCCCCTTTTGTTTTGTTTCTTTCCTTACTCATGAATATGGAATCAGGAGGTTTGAGACGATAAGCAGAAGGGCCTTTTTCATCCACTGTGCCAAGGGGCACCAGCAAGAAGATTCTCACCTTTCGGTAGCCAAGTTGCACCAACAGAGCATCTCATCCCACCTCAGCTCACCTTTTGGAATCCAAGAACCATTTCAACCTCATCTCAACCCAACAGCTCCTTCCAGCAGTCATCCAGAAGTGAAATTCCTTCCAAGTTGTGACAGGAGTTGTGCCCCAAAAAAAAAAAACCCTGCCCCTAGCACCTTCTACAACTGTCTAGAAATGGGGGGGGGGGGGGGGAGGCAGCAGTGGTATTGATGTCTGATTACTTAACCTCTATCCAGCAGTGAAAATAATATTAGCTGCAATCAGGCTGCATAAATATTACTGGCTTTAATTTATATTTAAAAGTAAAGGGAAATTTGAACTTCACCCCTGCATGTGCAAAATGTGCAGCCACAAAGTCTATTGGATTTTTAAAAGCTGGCAGAATTTAGGTTAATTACTTTAGATTTTTTAAAAGCACATCACCAGCTACACAAACAGCTGCTTCCTTCAGTACTGAACAATAAGCTCAGAGCTGTCAGCTTCACCTTCCATCTGACTGCATTCCATCCTCCCTAAGAAGCCCCAAAATCGTCTTCGGGAGCACCTTAAACATCAAGTCCAACACCACCCTGAGAAATCTGCTGCAGCAATGACCATCCACACACTTCCTGATGCTGTGTTACCTTTGTCTTTCAGTTCTCACCATCACAGGGAGAGAAGCAAGAAAAAAAAACCCAGCCAGCTAAAGGAAACCTCTCCCTGCCTGCACGCATGCCGATAGCAACAAACTCCATCCCTGGGCTAAGTGGGCAGATATGCATCTCCCAGTTGCCTTTTCACCCCGCTGCATTGTGCAGGAGATCCAAACCCGCGCAGGATTCTGGCGTGGATGCCATTATTTCACAACTCCTGTAAACACCAGCTCAATAATGGGAACCGAATTCTATTTCCTTCTAGTTTTGCCTTTAAGTGAAGATGACATCATCGCTCTGCCCGTCCTGCCAATGAGCGTGGCGGTGGTCCCGGGAGGAGGGGGGGCTGCAGCCTGCTCTGCACAGCCCTGGAGCAGAGGGGGAAAACCTGACCTACTTCCACACCCCAGCTTTTGGGGCATCCCCCCCTTCCTCCCTCCCTTCCTCCTCCTCCTCCCTCCCTCTATTCTTTTTCATTTTGTTTGGGGAGTGGGTTTTTTTCCATGCTGCATTTCTGCAGCCCCAGCTGCCTGCAGCACAAGGCTGTGAGTTTTGATAAACTGCCTGCTTGATGATAAATCTCAAAATCAGAGCGACTAAGAGATTGGGGGGGGGGGAGAATTAATAAATTAGCAACCTGCTATAAAGGCTGTTCCGTAGTGAGCATGATGAAAATGCTGGTGGAGAACTGCAGCATCACAAACAGTCAGTTACAGGACTCGTTTTAAGGCAGATTCCAAGTTTTCAGAGAATCTTAAGGCAAAAAAAAATCCCTTTACAGTCTTCAATCTCTAAATTAAAGGTGGTCTTTGTTTCTTAATGCTGATTTCTTCCCACACTGGAAGTACCACTCCATACATCTTTATGCATCACTCCCTTTAGTCCCCCCCACCAACACTGCCTGAATCCTCTTGACTGTTAAATAAATCTGCACCTTCTAATTGTCTAACAAGAGGCAGCCCCTGAAAAATGGGATGTTTTTAAAAGGACAGAGAGGTCTTTCATAATTTAAGCACAGGTTCAGTTCGGCAGGATTGGAGCCTTCTCTTTTTTTAAGGCCACCACAAATGGAAGTTGTGCAGCTGACAGCAGAAGGTCCCCGGCGCTACACTTTGCCCTGATCAATCACAGCAAGAAAAGCTCATTGTGCAGAGCCGGCGGGGAGGACCAGCCCTGCTCTCAAAGCCATCATGCCATCGCCTGAAAAAGCAGAGAGGGTCCTGGCTCTGCGGGTTGGGCTCCAGGACTTCTGTCCTTTTGTCCTCAGAGCCAAGCGACTGCTGCCACACCGTGCCCTGCCACGCTGTCCCCTGCGGCACAGCTCGGCTACGAGCAGGTACCTCCTTTTGCTTCCCCCTCGTTTTGAGCACAGCATCCTGACTGGAAGCCAACGGTGGGGGCTGGGGAAGGAGCCCAGCTGCCTGGGAAGCAATCTGTCAGCGCAAAGGCTCAGGCAAAGCTGTTTCAGGCTAAAATAATTCATTCTGATCCAGTTTGGCGAGCGGGAATTGCCAAACACGGCAGAGGAGCGCAGAAATATTTTAGCGTTAAGGGCACCTGCATCAAGAGGTGATTTCAATCCATCTGAGCACTTCCCATCCTTTTGGAGAGGCAGGCGATGGGGAGCGTGGCGGGGGGGGGGGGGGGGGAGGCAGCGCCAGCTGCAGCATGGGCTGGATGCAGATCCTGCTAGGCTGGCATCTTAGTGTTACGGGCAAAGGCTTCTCCTCACCATTTCACATCAGCATCACAAACCAATCATTGTCTTTTCACGGCAAGGAGAGCCCCTCGCTAGGGTTTCTCAGGAATTCCTGTTTAAAGGAGAAAAGGAAGAAAAATACAGCCCTGTTCCTGACCCTTTCAGGAAGCAGAGGCAGGGAAAGGAGCACCACGAGCTCCCAGTCCCCTCCAGGGTGACATTATTTGGTGCAGTCGCATCCTTATGCACATCGCTTTCCACGGCAGCGCTTCCTAACAGGCTGCAGAAAAATCCTACCCGGAGATCTATAGGACTCATAAGTAGTATGAAAACATGATCCATCCTAAGGGAAGGAGAGGGAGGGAGGGAGAGAGAGGGAGGGCAGAGACTGTCATCATCCCTAAAGTGATGTAAGCTTCTAAATATAGCACCAGCAATACAGAAGGAACAATAAAAAGGCACCATGGATTCAATTTCTCCATCGCTTTCGTGCTACCCTGACCATCCTTCTTCAACTGCTGTGTTAAGCAGGGAAAGGTCATCTCCTATTTGCAGCCATTCAGATTTAGCTGGTTTATAATCCTCCTTTAAATATGTTTCTAAACGACAGCTCTCTCCTGCAGATCTCTGCCTGTTGGTGCACAGGCTTTCTGTAGCATCGGGCAGCAGCATGAGCAGCATCGCAAACAGGGACAACGCCAGCACGGGGAGGGGGAAGGGGAAGCCCCCTCTGCTCCAGACTCAACCAAAAAGTTCAATTCTACAGTCTGAAGCGAGATGATTCATATCATGCTCCTCCCTTCCTTCCTGACATCTCATTTCAGCAAGAGCTGGGGGAGTTTGGGAAGGTCTGCAACCCAAAAACCCCTGCCGAGGAGGAGCAGAGACCAGCCTCAGAAGGGTCAGTTTGTGGCACTGAACCCACCTAGAGGTACCAAAAGGACAAACATTTCTAACATCTCACAGTGAGAATTTGCCAAGCACACCAGGAATTTTGCTCACTGAAACTTTACCTTCACCTAATCTCAAAAGTAAAATCACAGCCCAAACCTCCATTTCCTCAGCTGCCACCCACCTCAGAAACCAGTTGGAGTCTCGCATCTGGAAACTGCCAACTCCACCACTGCAGATATTCATTGCCACCCCTTTAAAGTTGGTAGGAAAGCCAGCACAGAAGACCACTTCTTCCCTGGTTTAGAGAAACTACCCCAAGTTAAATCAAACAGACTGACTGTTTAGAACATAAGGTACCAATGCAGCTCTCACAAGGATGACCTTGAGAATACTGACATTAACTCCCCAGCTGAGGTTAAAAATCATTAAAATGCCACTTGCAATATTTCCTCTGTCATTTTGCTTGAAGATTTAACCCCAAACTGGAAGGAGCAAGGGGGGAGGGATCTGACTTCTAAATACCAAAGTGAGTGTCTCTCTAAGCAAGGGTGATTTTGAACATTCAGCTCTCATTTACCAATGGTCAGGGCAGCCAGCTCCAGGGGTGGACATGACACAAGTCTCATCTCAGCCACGACAGCTCCATGAACATTTTTCTCCCAGAACCAGCGTCTGGAGGCATCATGGGCAGTCTACACCCACAGACTTGCCTGGGCTCAGGTGTAAAGCCCATCTCAGCTGTCTTTGGACACAAGCTGGGACCAGCCAAGCATGGTGTAGCCTCAGCTCAGTGACAGCATGAGCATAAGATAAGAGGGGGGTAAGTCAGCAGCAGAATTGTTTCCATGGAGGCTCCCAGCCAGGTGACCATTGCACAATACACAGATCCCCATGTCTGGCACGTTGAAGAAGCCCAGCACAGAGCCTTGAGCTCTCCTGGGCTTCCTCCTGCAGATCAAAGAACCACTGAATCATTTCAGTTGGAAAAGGACTTTCACATCATTGATGATGAAACATTTCCAGGTGATTTCCAAGCTTCCTCATTTTCTGCATCGATCCAGCTCTTATTACCTTGACAAATGGAAAGCTGAGCAGATTCTTGGCAATTTTCCCCAAGCATCGTTTAGGGTCACTGCTTTCACCGAGAGCACAAGAGCAGCAAAGCCCAGTTATTGTCACCCAACCTGAGAAATGGGTGTGAACAGATTCCGTGCACACTCCACGCCGACAAACCACAACTGCTAACCGAACTTTAAGGGAAACAAAGCCAGAAAGGCAATGCACCTACTTTGTGTCTACATCATCTCCCACAGAGTAATTGCATGAGCACAAAACTTCAGTACTCAGTGTCAAAAATCAACTCTTAGTTGTTTTTTTT
Source organism: Pogoniulus pusillus (assembly GCF_015220805.1). Lineage (NCBI taxonomy): Eukaryota > Metazoa > Chordata > Aves > Piciformes > Lybiidae > Pogoniulus > Pogoniulus pusillus. The sequence goes on along the minus strand of NC_087285.1, from coordinate 5,109,934 downwards.
TTCCCATCAAAAACAATTCTGTGATTCTAAGGTCACCGAGTCCAACCATCAACTCGACACCACCATGGCCACTAAACCGTGTCCCTAAGTGCCATGGCCACATGTTTCTTGAACACCATCAGGGACTTCACCACCTCCCTGGGCAGCCTGTGCCAATCCCTGACCACTCCAACAAGAAAGAAGTTTTACCTAATATCCAACCTAAACCTCCCCTGGCACAATTGCAGGCCATTTCCTCTCATTCTACCACCTGATTCTAAGGAGAAGGGACCAATCCCCACCTCACTCCAAACTCCTTGCAAGAAGTTGTAGAGAACAGCGAGGCCTCCCCTCCTTTTTTTCCAGGCTGAACACGCCCAGGTCCCTCAGCTGCTCCTCACCAGCACTGTCCTCCAGACCCTTCACCATCTTTGTTGCCCTTCTCTGGACATGCTCCAGTACCTCAATGTCATTCTCAGAGTGAGGGGTCCAAAATTGAACCCAGTATTCAAGGTGCGACCTCCAAAAAGAGCCTGGATGAGGCACTTAGCGCCATGGTCTAGTTGACCAGACAGAGCTGGGTGATAGGTTGGACTGGATGACCTTGGAGGTCTCTTCTAACCTGGTTAGAATCATAGAATCACCCAGGATTGGAAGGGACCACAAAGATCATCTAGTTCCAACCCCCCTGCCATGGGCAGGGCTCCTACTATGATTTCTGTGATCATAAGATAGCAGTGCCCAGTACAGGGGCACAATCACTGCTCTCCTCTTTTTGGCCATGCTCGCAAGAACAAAATCACTGTCAACAAGCTCCAGTGGTGGTCCCATTCAGCCAGAGGCTTCATTTAATCACCTATTTCAAGTATTTCATCTGTCAAATAGATCCCTATTAAGAAAATTTCCACATATCCAATGTAAAATTCCCAGTGCTGTTAAATGTCATTAGATAACGATCCGTTCTACGCCAAACCCAGAGATGCTCTCCTAGCTACTCTCTCACACAGGCAGTGGGTTTCATGCCAAGTTTCTCAAGGAAAACAGGGCATCCAAATGCTTGCATTATGCACTGACATTTTCTGATGGTGATTTTAACTGAACATTCCTCAGGATATTCTCAGTCCCTCGCTCGACCCCAGAAGGCTTCCAAGTGAGACGATGCAAATGTCCACGCTCTAAATTAGAGAGCCATCTTAACTTGGATACAAAGCTGAAGCCAACACCCTAGGAAGTCCTTCAGTGTTAAGTGACATTCAAACTCAGCAACTCCAAACTTGCAACCCTTCAGGCTAAAAGACAAAATGACCCTTCACACAACTGCTTCTCCTTGAAGAATGACAAAGCTAAGCCTAAGTGAAAGGTTGAGCAGGATACAAACAAGAACACAGCCAGGCTGTTAGCCTTTGGTAGAGCATATTGAAGACAAGCAGCCCAGATGGAAGAGAGGAAATAAAGCACAGCTCCGTGCACGCTAGCGTCTCCCTGCATGCAGGCGACCAGCTTGCTGGCTACTACCCTGCTGCTTTTCTACAAGGAGCCACTCAAGATGCCATTTCAAAAGCCTGAAACAATTATGTTAGCAAAAAGGATCTGACAAAGAACTGCAACTCAAACACTCTGGGTTTCAAAGTCCCCCAAAAGACTGAAATCTCTGTTCACCATGAACTGCCTCAGTGCCATGATACAGTTAGGAGCGGTGAGCACAGCCCTTCCACATCATTCTCCATCTCGTTTGCATAAGAGGCTGCTTATGAACAATTAATGACTTTGCAACTGCCACCCAGCCCCTTATGGTCCATCAAAAAGGAAATTTAACTCCCTTAACATGAAATATTTCTGCAGGCATCTTCCAAAGAACTGAGTTAATTTCCACCATGGTGTAAACTGGTCTGTGTGGTGAAGAGGAAGAAATAGAAAGCTGATTGTTGTGAAGAAGGTACATTAATCATGTCCTGAATTGTTACTTCTTGTGCATGTTCACTTGCAAAATACCTTGAATTGTTGTGAGGTTCTGCCACGAGCTGCCATGAAGCAACAACAGGCACCACAGGACACCTCAGGATCACAGCACAGTAGGGGTTGGAAGGTCTGAACCTCCTGGCCAAGGCAGGTTCACCTAAATAAGGTCACACAGTAATGTGTCCCGGTGGGTTTTGAATGTCTCTAGAGATGAAGACTCCACCACCTCTCTGGGCAGCCTGTTCCAGTCCTCTGTCACCCTTATGGAAGTTCTTCCTCATGTTCAGATGGAACTTCTTATGTTCAAGTTTGTGCCCAGCACTGGCAGCATCAGCTTAAGTCAGAGCCTGAGCAACTCTCTGCTTCAGTCCCAGCTAACAGTGTGGAGGCATTTCCCTGCTAAGGCCAAAACTGTGCTCAGAATCTCCTTTCAAACGCTTTCAGGGTCCTTGTGAAAGTGCCCAGTTGTGGATCTGTGGTGTTTGGACTGCAAGCAGGAAAGAAGCACAAAAGTAGCCACAAATCTTTCTTGAATTATCCCCCAGACAAGTGGAATTCTGCTGAACAAGGGAAGGGTGAACAAGGACCACAGCAGGGTCACGGGGCCCATCCTCAGGCCATCCTTCACCAACACCTGGGGAGGGAGCAGCTGTACAACTGAGTGCTCCTCTCACTCGAGACACAGAAAGCTTTATAAAAACCTCTGAGGCAAGAATAGAAGAGCAGAAAATTACTGTGAGCACCAGAGTGCTGGTTTGAGGCTAAGTGGAATATTTTACTGAGAGAAATTAAATCCTCAGCTGTGAGAAGAAAGAAAAAAAACCAACAGTAACCTACATCACTCATTCTTCTGCTGAGAAACAACTATTCAAAACAGAGATAGGACACTCACTGCTCACACACTGCTCAGTCAGTTCTCAGTTCTGCTCCTTCTCTCTGGCGGTCTCTGAGCAGTTGCATCTGCCTTAACTCTAATCCAACCTAACTCTTTATTTCCCCCTTCCCCCTTTCTGACATCTCACCTCAGATCTCTCCAGATTTATCATGTGAGATATACAGGGATTGATCTGGTTATTTCTGAAGGGAGGGAAAGAGGGGGAAGGGAGGATGAGGTTTGGGTGCCTTCTGGCAGTCTGATTAGTTTTGGGTGGGATTTTGTGTTTCTGTATTACTTTTAACTTGTATATAACTGTACATATTTTTGTGTGTATATATATATATATATATGTTTGTAAATTGTGCCAAGCTGTAAATAGAGCTTCAATTCTTAACTTCCAGCCGGCTGAGTCGAGTCTGCATGAATTCATTGTGTGGGGAAGGCAGGTAACTCCCAAACCATCACAACCAGAAGAGGGGAAAAAAAAAAGGATAGAAAATTTCTTTAAACCAGATGGCAGAATATGTGTGTCCATGTGGCAAAACTTAGCTGCTTCTTCAGCTGTATAAAAGCTAAAGATGAAGCCCTGCAGAAGGATGGACAAATCAGCCCTGCTAGCAGCCTTGCAATGTAGCTCTTCCCAACAGCAACTCAGAATCTCATCCCAGGACCAAAACTGGGAGAGCAGGAAGGTCTCTCTCCATCCATCCTGCAGCCCAACACGCTGCCACTGCTCACCACCAAAGGGTTCCCATAGGTAATGAGACAGGGGCTGCAGTTACTGCCAGCAGCCAGGTTTCAGAGAATCCTCTCATGATGGGAGCTTGAAAGGACCTCTGGATATCATCCTGTCCAATCCCCCTGCCAAAGCAGGGCACCCACAGCAGCCTGCCCAGGATCGCGACATCCAGGTGGGTTTGGAATCTCTCCAGAGGAGACTCCACAACTTCCCTGGGCAGCCTGCTCCAGGGCTCCAGCACTTTCACACCAAACAAGTTTCTCCTGTTCTGATGGAACCTCCTGGGTTCCAGTTTGTGCCTGTTGCCCCTTGTCCTGTTGCTCGGTACCGCTGATAAGAGTCTGGCCCCATCTTCTTGCCCCCCACACTTTAGCTCTTGCTGAGCATTTTGAAGATCCCCTCTCAAGCTGCTCTTTTTCAGGCTTAACAGCCCAGACCTGAGCCAGATGTGACTAAACACAGGTGCTCACTTAAAATAAATCCTCCCTAGTTTCAGTTTGGGGCAGTTTCATTTGTGCATCACTCACAGATGCCGTTCAGCAGCTGCAGATATGATTTCTGTGATTCAGAGCTCCTACACAAACTGCTCATCAGGTCTGCAAGACCTTCAGGGAAACTCCTGAGTGTAAGTTTTGAACAACTACCACCACTTCCATTATCTATAAACTGGGTTTTGCTGGGGCTTATAGGTTGCCACTGTGGAATTTTCAGTTGAAAACCACAGATTTTATCCAACAGGGACTACTTGCAGTGTTTTCTGACTTTGGGCACAGCCTACCCAAGTCATTACTTTTTGGAAACCACAGATGTTCAACCAATCAGCTTGGGAAGGACCAGTGGCCTACAGAAACTCCTAGGAAGCTTTTTAATGTGCAGCACCCTGAGGATCAGTGCTCTGTTAACGACCATTATCACCAGCGACAGGCTTTCAAGGAGTCCTTGAGAGCAGCACTGCTGACAAAATGAGCAGACAAAATCAATATGTAAAATAAATCATGAGCAAGCATGCATTTGGCAGTGTTCCCCTTGCTTCAAAACACAAAGGGACGTGCCCGAGGGCACCTGTCTGGGTAGAGCAGAGAGAGCTCCAGACGCTGAGCATAGGTTCCCAGGATGGATGTCAGTGAGTTGTTCACAGCTTCACCAGTGAAGCAACACGGAGCCAGGGAGGCAGACATCTCTGACATCACTCTGCAACATGGATGCCTAACTGCTACATCACCTTCCTCTGGCTGGTGGGCTGAAGATGAACCAGCAGCAGGTGGCCAAGGAGGCCAGCAGCATCCTGGCTTGCATCAGCAACAGTGTGTCTGGCCAGAGCAGGGACATGATCACGTCCCTGTACTTGGCACCGGTGAGGCCACCCCTCAAACACTGGATTCAGTGTTGGGCCCCTCACTACAAGAACACTGGAGTGCTGGAGTGGCTCCAGAAAAAGGGCAGCAAAGCTGTTGAAGGGTCTGATGAGCAGGCCTAGTGAGGAGCAACTAAAGGACCTGGGGTTGTTCAGATTTCAGGAGGGTAAAGGTGAGACATAATTGCTTTCTACAACTCCCTGAAAGGAGGTTGGAGCAGGGGAGGATTGGTCATTTCGCCCAAATTAGAAGTGACAGGACAAGAGGAAACAGCCTTAGGCCACACAAAGTCAAGTTTAGTTTAGACATTAGAAGAAATTTCTTCACTAAAAAGGGTTCTCAAGCACTAGAACAGGTTGCCCAGAGAGGTGGTCAAATCCTCGTCCCTGGAGATGTTTACAAGAGGCAGAGATGTGGTGCTGAGGGTCGTGGTTTAGGACCAGACTTGGTACAGTTAGAGAATGGTTGGACTGAATGATCTTAAAACTCTTTTCCAACCATAACTGTTTCTGTGATTCCAGGATTCACCCCCAAAGAGCAGCCTGGCAGTAATTTTCATTACCAGAAAGCCAGAGGCTCCAGCCTTGCTCCTGCCCACGTCTCCTCCACCGGTGGGTGCCGGGTTCTGTGGCCACACCTACGTGCACCTCAGCAGGCTCATCTTTGGGTGCAAGCCACAACAACCACCCTGCAAGTCGTCTGCTCAGGAAGTGAATGTGTTGCAGGTGCAGCTTCTTTTTGCTTGCAGTGGAAAAACACTTGAAATGGCAGCAGAGCTGCAAACAAGCGACTGCACACACAGGCTGCTACAGGAGCCCTGTCCTGTCCAGGAGGTTCCTGCACAAACTGCTGGCTCTTGAGTACACACAACCTGTGAGGTAGGATCTAAGCCACACAAAATCTGAGGTGGAGAGAGCAGAGAAAATCCTTTTGTTGTAAGAACAGTGTCAGGAAAAAGGAAACGTGAGTTATCTCCTCGCATCACACAGCGTCTCCTGGAAGTTATCGACAACATTAACTTCTATACCCACTAAGCACACAGCAAGACTCATGGATCGCAGCAAGATCCAAATCTCCTTCTGATTCATTAGCTAATAAAGGCAACATTCTGTCAAGCAGCTTTTAAAGGTGTCAAAAAGAGGAAGTGTGGACAGAAACACATTAAAAAGCAACGAGCTGCGAAGAGAATCATCCTCCAGCACAAGACCAAGTGACTTAAACCACGAGCAGAGCAGCCACTGCCTCATTAGAATTTATCAACGTTCAAAACAGAATCAGAGTCAGATAAATAAATATAGATGAAGAATATATGAATTTGTTCTGTAAATAGACAGATGGCAGCTGATGCTGCAGCCAGGCTGAACAAAAGGCAGCTGGAGGCACACTGGAAGTCACTCTAAGAGATCAATATGAGGTACCTCTTCAGCAAGTTTACTCGGCAGTCAAAAATAGCTTACAGAGACCCATGGTGTTTTATAGCATTGAAAAGGGAAAGGATTAGTGATGGTAAAGAACCTAATGGGTTTGATCCAGTATATTGAAATGTGACTTAACATCCTACAATCGCCAGCTACCCTGTGCTAACTCCAGCCTCTGACAGGATTACATTAAGTAATGATCAAAGAACAAGAAACTTGCCACTCAAGCAGTCCTCAGTGACAGACTTCTCTGAAGATAAATGCTCCTACAAGGCTCCAGGAGATTTTTTTTTTCCAAACATGATGCAAGTATTAAGATACTGTCCATAAAACCTAATATTATAATAAATCTTTTAAAGCTCATCATCCTCTTACAAGTGTTAAAAAAAAAAAAACACAGTACATTTGCATCTCTGAAAAAGGAGATTACTACTAAAAGTTGAGTATTGCTTTCTTTATCCTGTTCTACAATGAACCAACAATTGGAAGGATTCAAAAGGTTGTCACAACTCCAGGGAAATACACAAGAAATATGCATTATATCATATTTGGGGTATTTCTGGGCTGTTTTCATGGAATCATACAATCAACCAGTTTGGAAGAGACATCCAAGCTCATCCAGTCCAATCTAGCACCCAGCCCTGGCCAATCAACCAGACCATGGCAGTAAGTGCCCCAGCCAGGCTTGGCTTCAACACCTCCAGGGGCAGCAACTCCACTATCTCCCTAGGCAGCCCATTCCAATGCCAATCAAGAAACCTGTGGACATGGCATTTTGGGACATGATTTAATGGCCATGTTGGGATTAGGTTAATAGTTGGATCTGATGATCTTAGAGGTCTTTTCCAATCCTAAATGTTTAAGGAGGTGAAAAAGACAGGGAAGGAAAAAAAAACACCAGGGAAGAAGGGGTCTTGGTGATAGGTTGGACTGGATGATCTTGGAGGTCTCTTCCAACCTGGTTGATTCTATGATGATGATTCTATGATGATGAAGGGGGGGGCAAACCACAAAGAAGAAGGGGGGGTGGGGAGAAACAGGGAAAAAAAAATACCCACCAACTTTTCCTTCTCTCTGGATACTTATTCTCCAGGAGACCAGTGCCTGTGAAACAATACTGCTCTATGAACCACAAAAATACAGCAAAGAAGTCTAAATGGCAACTTGTTCACCAGGGAAACCCACCAGAGGATTCATTTTTAACATCAGTTCATTCAAGGCAGGGAAATAAAATAAAGTAACTGTACCCACAATAATTTGACTCTCTACTATCCTAAAGATAGAGACTTAAATTAAGTACTAGGTCTCCTTTAAAAAGCATAAAAGAAAGGATGAGTTCTAGAAGAGATGGTAAATGATAACTTAAAATAGCTGCATATGGATCTTGGCCCATCACAGGGACCTCTACAGAATGATTTTCAGCAGTAACAAGCAAGGAACTCCAAGTGAGAAGTAGATGGAGGCTCATGGGTAATGTTTTATAAAAAACAAATATTAACCTTAATCATAAATACCAATCACAGCCTATTTAATGCTCAGAGATTTACATTTTAAGGAGTTAATGGAGATTGCACAGATAATTCCCCTTAAAAGCAAACACTAGAAATCTTCTGTTTAATTGTGAAAGCAAAAATGTTCTGAGCTGGGACAAAGCAATAGTGAATTTCAATAGCTGGGTTGCCTCAGAAAGCAGAAAACTACCTGTCTTAGAGAGGAGGAGTTTGGAATGGTGCCACGTTGAGTGCTCCAGCACCCTACCACTGCAGCCTCAAGTCCCCACAGACTGACTGGGAAGCACCAAGGCCACCCTGAGCAAGCAGGACTAACTAAAGGTCCATCATATGAGGAGAGGCTGAGGGAGCTAGGGTTGTTTAGCCTGCAGAAGAGAAGGCTCAGGGGTGACCTCTTTGCTTGCTACAACTACCTGAAGGGAGGCTGTAGCCAGGTAGGGTTGGTCTCTTCTGCCAGGCAAGCAGCAACAGAACAAGGGGACACAGTCTCAAGTTGTGCCGGGGAAAGTACAGGCTGGGTGTTAGGAGGAAGTTCTTCACAGAGAGAGTGATTTGCATTGGAATGGGCTGCCCAGGGAGGTGGTGGAGTCGCCGTCCCTGGAGGTGTTCAAGAAAAGACTGGATGAGGCACTTAGTGCCATGGTCTGGTTGACTGGATAGGGCTGGGGGATAGGTTGGACTGGGTGATCTTGGAGGTCTCTTCCAACCTGGTTGATTCTATGATTCTCTTGCCCCTCCAGGCAAGCCGCACACTAAGCACCAGCTTCTCTTCCTCTTAAAGTCTGAGCATTATTTTCTTCCTGCTTGTTCATTGTCAAACAGCAAAAGAGACAGATTCTGTCACACACAGATTGGAATTTAATTCCCAACAAAGCTTTCTGCACAACTGCCCAGAGCACAGGCATCCAACATCTCATTTCATCAGTTACCAATACAATGACTTCCTAATGATTGAACCCAACACCATGTGACAGTTGTCAAGAGGAGGTGGCAGAGGATGTTAAACTTTGGGCAGCATTTTCTCTTCCTGTCACAACGACAGGGGCTCTTGTTGCAAGAGCAATGCTGAAATAATCTCTGCTCGCCGTCAGGTTAACGGTGAGGAGAGTTGTGAATCACCACCTGCAACCCAACCAATATGCAGAACAAACAGCAGTTTACTCTGAAAAGGAAAAAGATCTTTAAAGTTTATAGCTAACTACACAGATAGTTTGACTGTATGAACTAAAAGAAGCTTTGTACCTTGGGGGGAGATGAAAAGAAACACAAGGAAACAAAAAAAGGGAGGAAGGAGCAATTGAATTTGTTGTTTCCTTTTCTGCACGCAGGCTGCTCGAGGTTTATGTATTTCAGAGGTCATACTGGTTTTTAATCTTCAATTGTCAAAGCAATTATTGTCAATGAAATAATTTGTCTAGATCAGATGGATATCCTGCTACCAGGCAGGAAGTCTGTAGGTGAAAAATAATGGTAAAAAGCAGCCTTCATAAAAGCACTGTGGCCTGGAAACCACAGCTCTACGTGCCCTCACACTAGTCCCCAAGACTCTTTTTGATGCCTGAATTACCACTCTACTATTTTTAAGCAGATAAGCCAAATACAAAAGTGTTATTACTCTGCTGAACTGCATTTCTCATTGACTTGATGCCAAACTTTACTTGTGAGGTTATTAGGGACAACAGAAAACACACACAACACCCTACCAATTCTTACATCTTACCAAAAGTAAGGAAACACACCAAAATCTGCCAAAATCTACCAGAAAACCCTCAAGCTCCACCAGAAACACACCACCCAGGGTCCACCAGAAACCCCACCAAAAGCCCACCAGAGCATTTCTTAGACTGGAAAAGACCTTCAAGATCATTGAGTCCAATCCCTAGTTTCACACTGACAAGTCACCAAAAATAACCCCCACCAAAAAAAACCCCACACCATAAAAATCCCCACCAGAAAACCTGCCAAAATCCAACAAAATCCACTAAAGAGCCACCAAAAGCCACCAACCCCCCCCCCCCAAAAAAAAACTCCAAAAGCCAAGAACAACCAATTCTCTCTACAGCCAACATGTTAAGGTTTACAGTATTCAACTGAAAACCTCTAACCTCTTTTCTGACCTAAATCTCCCCTTCCACCTAAGGTGTTTCACTCCCAAGCGCTCTACTGCACCCCAGCAAGGGAAAGAGTGTTCTCCAAATCCACAAACGTGGACTATTTCATCTCACCAGCTTTTCTCAGCAGAACAAAATGCCAGGCAGCCACACAGATGCCAGGATGCCAAGGAGATGCCCGAGGTAGAGCAGACTCACCGAGATGTAGCTGCTGGAATCCACATTGTCAGTGATGGTCTGACGCTCGCCCCTCTGGTTGATCTTCCTGAACCTCCGCCGGGACTGCCTGAGAGGGACTTCTCTTTGCAAGATGTTTTCCTCATTGTCCTTAGAGTTCTCCACCTGAAACACACGTTCAGGCTCCTGGTTAAACATCCAGTTCTTCCATATCACCGACAGGCGATGGAGCCGAATGAAGCTCATGAGGAAGGAACAAACATCAGCTCAGAGCAGTTAGAGCCTTCTCGAGAAAACGGCCGCGGACGTTTCGGAGAACCACTGCTGCATGTCTCAGAGCTACGTTATTACAATGAGCTGGAGGCCACAGCTTCCTTCCAGGAAACAGACTTTAAGTTGAAAAGAGTCACACATATCCTCTAAACAATGCCACTCAGCAGCAGAAACCCCGCTGCACCCACACAGGTCACACAGCACCAGCCGCGCTGCTCCTCTCAACTGCAGCTTCACCGCAGAAGTTACATCTCTGAGTGTTCATACCCTGATCAAGGCACTGAATTACAGCCTCTCCACATTGGTGTGGCTTTAAAAGAGTCTAACTTCCTCCTGCTACCACTCACAGCAGAACAACGTGAAATGTTCCAGCTTCTTTAGAGTTACTTCAACTATCACAAAATGGTAGTGTTTGGAAGGGACCTGAACCCCCCTGCCAAGGTGAGATCACTCAAAGAAGGTCACCTGGGAGCACATCCAGGTCTGTTTGGAACGTCTCCAGACATGGAGACTCCACCACCTCTCTAGGCAGCCTGTTCCAGTGCTCCATCACCCTTAAATTTAAGAAGCTTCTCCTATGTTTAGCTGGAACCTCTTGTGTTCCAGTTTGTGCCCCTTATGCTGTCACTGGGCACCACTGAAGAAAGTCTGGTCCCATTATCCTGACACCCACCCTTTAAGTACTAATCAGCTCTGACGAGATCCCTCCCTCAGACTTCTTTTTTCAGACTAATAAGCCTCAATTCTCCAGTCTTTCCTCATAAGAGACATTGCAGTCTCCTGGTCATCTTTGCAGCCCTGACTTCTTTCACTTCCAGCAGATGATGATGAAAGAATTGGAAATGTATCCCTCTCTCCAAGCTAAAGATTATTTGTGACGATATACTCAAAATAAGGTGAATTCATCTGCTTAGGAAAAGCAAACTTGAAACCTTTTTATCTTACTAGCAATTCCTTGCTTCTATAAAAAGCAGTCTCATCCTTTCCCATTTCCTCCTGGTGTTTTAGAAAAACACCTCCCAGCAGGAAACAGAACAGACATGCATCTCAACAGCCTGCAGCCTCTCCACCACATTTGCTGTACAAGAGTTTCTGCTGACCTCAATGATTTCCCCCACCCCCACCCAGATTTCATTTGAAAAACTTGAACATCAGGCTTCAGTACTGGAACAGGAAAACCACCTCAGTGTGGTCTTCTGCAGCCCTCACTTCACATACTTGGATAAATGATTTCAAAATGTGGAGATCTTCTCAATGCTGGGTGGGCACAATCCCAAGCACAGCTCCAGGCTGGGTGGGGAATTGCTGAGAGCAGCCCTGAGGAAAAGGATCTGGGGGGTCTGGGCTGATGAAAAGCTCAACCTGAGCCTGCAGTGTGAGTGCAGCCCAGACAGCAACCGTGTCCTGGGCTGCAGCAAGAGCAGCACAGACAGCAGGGCAAGGGAAGTGATTCTCCCCCTTCACTCTGCTCTCCTCAGACCCCACCTGGAGTCCTGTGTGCAGTTCTGGAACCCTCAACACAAGAAGGACATGGAAGTGTTGGAGCCAGTCCAGAGGAGGCCACCAAGATGCTCAGAGGGCTGCAGCAGATCTGCTATGAGGACAGGCTACAAGAGCTGGGGCTCTGCAGCCTGGAGAAGAGAAGGCTTTGAGAAGACCTTATAGCAGCCTTCCCGTATCTGAAGGGGGCCTGCAGGAAGGCTGGGGAGGGACTATTGACAAGGTCTTGTAATGAGAGGATGAGGAGGAATGGGTTAGAACTGGCAGAGGGGAGATTCAAACTAGATGTTAGGAAAGGGTTCTTTAGACAATGGAAAGGTTGCCCAGGGAGGCTGTGGCTGCTCCCTCTCTGGAGATGTTTAAGGCAAGGATGGATGAGGCCCTGGGCAGCCTGTTTCAGTGGGAGGTGTCTCTGCCTATGGCAGGGGTTGGAACTGGATGATCTTCGAGGTCCCTTCCAACCTAAACCAGATGGGGCCAGACTTGCATCACTGGTGCCCAGCAACAGGACAAGGAGCTATGGGCATAAACTGGAACCCAGAAGGTTCCACCTGAACAGGAGGAGAAACTTCTTTGGTGTGAGGGTGCTGGAGCCCTGGAGCAGGCTACCAGAGAGGTTGTGGAGTCTCCTTCTATGGAGTGATTCCAAACCTGCCAGGACATTGCAATCCTGGGCAAGCTGCTGTGTCAGGAAGGTTGGACTGGATGATCTCCAGAGGTTCCTTCCAACCCCACCATGTTGTGGTTCTGAGAAAACCAAAATTCAAAAGGTATAAAGGAATGAAAACCAGAAAGAGTCAACTGACAGGAGCAAGAAAGTAACCAAAATGCCTAAACCATCACAACAGCAAGATCACATCTACTTTCCACACCACTTTTTTCCTAAGCATCTGAGTCTGGCTGAGGTCAGAGGAAGGTGCAAGCACCTGGCCTTGCTTTGTGGGTTATTTTTAATTCCATAGAGAAAAAAAAAAGGTACACTGACAATGTAAGACACAACAGTTAAAAAAGAAAAGTGAACCTCACACCACAGGGTTGTCAAAATAGACAGCAGAAAAGCTACCTACTGCCTGTTTGTAAAGCCACAGAACGAAGAGTAAAACCAGGAGAGATGGAGAGGGACTTCTGACAAAGGCATGGAGTGACAAGATGAGAGGTGATGGACTCAAACTGGAAGAAGCTGGATTTAAACTATAGACATTAGGAGGAAATTCTTCCCCATGAGGGTAGTCACCCAGAGAAGCTGTGGAAGCTACAAGCCTGAAAGTCTTCAAAGTCAGGCTGGATGAGAGCTTGAGCAACCTGGTCTAGCAGGAGGTGTCCCTGTCCATGGCAGGGTGGTTGGAACTGGATCATCTTTAAGGACCCTTCAAACCCAAAAGCAGTCTGAGATTCTGTACTTAAAATTAAGCTTCAGACTACTTCCTGAAGCAAGGAATGAGGCATGGGAGTTACCCAGAGAGGTGGTAGAAGCCCCATTCCTAGGACCATTCCTGGTCAGGTTGTTTGGGGCTCTGAGCAGGCTGTTCTAGTTGAAGATGCCCCTGATGACTTGCAGATGTGACCTTAAAATCCCTGCCAATCCAAACTATCCTATGATCCCCTGTGCCATCAAGGCATCATGGAGGACCAGGGTGATAAACATGCTCACAGGCTGCCAGGTCAGATGGAGACTGCTGCTCTGTAGAGCTCTTCCTACTACTTAATTTCCAATATGTACCAAGAAGTCCAGAGCAGAGGATTAACTGAGTGGTTTCCAATCAGGGGTGCTGGGTTCATTAACTCTGAACAGTGCTTGCAGCAGACTGCTTTCCCTACAGCCAGCTTCACCCACAGCACTTGATCAAGGAGGATCACTGCACTGTCCTCCATTCCAGCCTGCAGCCCATGCCAGCAGTAAAATATTTTCCACCTCTAAATGCTATGCTGCTCTCTGCAATCTTGGCTCTGAGAAGAAAAGGAAAGCACCAAGGAACAACAGAAAGGATACTGAGGTATGCTGCAATTCTGGGCCATTTTCTTAAGTGATAAATGGACCCATTATTAATTCAATAGATTGCTCAGCCTCCAAAAATATAAGTTACAGTGCCCATTCACACACTATCTGTTATCCTCATTAACTTAAGTTGACCACATTTTATGGCCTTTAAAATGGGTCAGTTCCCACAGGATTCCCACTACAAAACTGATTTACATTCTAAACAGAAAGGAAAAGAGGAAGGGTGGGAAAAAAAAGAGAGAGAAGGAAAAATATCAGTCAGTAGCCAAGAAGGATTGTGTTCTTTAACTACATTAGAGGAGCTAATTCTTTTGCTTGAAGATAAATATTCATTATGTATTAAACCTCATTAGTATGTTGCAAATTAAAAAGAGAGAGAAAATAAAAGAATTAAGATAAATTAGTAAGAATTAATCAAGGAAATGGAAGTCAAGTACACCTTGTGTGAGTGTAGATCATTAGCAAGGTGCACACCACCTCACTGATGCTTTTTTCCCTCGTCCCCTTTGAAGTCCTACCTAGAAAGTGACAGGTAATAGCACCTTCAGCTACATTTACCTGTAAAATATGAACAGGAAAATAATGAAGAAGCAATCTTGCACTTCTGATTCCCTGGTTTTCCTACTGAAAAAATACACTGAAGTCCCAGAAAAGGATTTATGATACTTTTAAGTGCCTTTCACCGGCATTTAATTACAATTGCAGAAAATTCAAGACACTTAAAATCCAGAAGAAAAATGTCCAGGCTATGAGTTTGTCACAAGGACCACCCAGCAGTATTTGACACTGCTGGCTTGACCAACGTTGGCTTCTCCAAAGACTGTGACAGTGTGTCCTGAAAAAAACTCATCACAGCTATAGCTCCTGAAGTTGCACACACACAAAACTCTTATTTCTTCATAGAATGTTTAAATAAAGTCAGTTTCTCACTGGCAGCACAGACTGCACAGAAGCTACTCTTTTATTCATGGAGATCTTACCAATATCTTAAGGGCAAAGGTGACAGGGATGGGGCTGGACTCTTCTCAGTGGTGTTCAGGACAGGACAAGGAGCAATGGACACAAACTGGAAACCAGGAGGTTCCATCTGAACAGGAGGAGAAACTGCTTTGGTGTGAGGGTGCTGGAACCCTGGAGCAGGCTGCCCAGAGAAGTTGTGGAATGTCCACTGGAGAGATTCCAAACACAATTGACACCACTGAATACAGTCTGGTCCTATCCCCTTGCCTCTCTGGCTGCTCTTCTCCAGGTTAAACAGACGCAGGTCCCTCAGCCTTTCCTCCTCACAGAGATGCTCCAGGCCCCTCAGCATCTTCAGAGTCTCCATTAATCAAGGGCTCAGCACACCAAATCCTTGCAGCAGTAGCCAACAGGTAAAAATGCAAAGCAGAGGTGGCAAACCAAAGTGCCTGGGGCACTGATATGGCTGCACATCTCCTCACCCAAGCAGCCCTGTGCCGTCCCTCAAGACATAAACCTCCCCCACAAAACTCCAGCTGGATAACTGGGAATACACAAATGAACTCTCACTGCAGGGCTGAGGTAGGCTTCTTGCATTCCTACCTGTGCTTCCTTCATGATATAGCAGACTATAGGTTAAAATATCTGCTGCAGCAATGAGCATATTACTAATGCTATCAAAGTCCCAAAGCAGAAGCAGGCTGACACTGCACAGAAAGGCAGGCAGGGAGGACACCAAACTTCACTCTGTACAGTATGCTGCTGACATCCTCAGCTGCTGTTGTAGTGAGAAGCATTTCTCATGGTAGCTGAACACTCACATACTTGATGAGGAAAAACATCATCAAATGCCAGTTTTAATGTTACCATATCAAGATGCAAGGAACCAAATCAATAGCAGAGAGATGTGGGCCTGCTTAACCAACACACGTCTTCTTGGAACCACAACCACTTCTGTTCCAGCTTCATTAACATCTCCTAAGATCAAAATTGAAAGACATCCTCCTCTCCCCAGCCACACTACTGGAGTAGGATATTGGTCTGCACTAAGCAAACCTAACATTCCAGCTGCTGACAGTATGTGAACATCAGCCTGGGCAGGACTGAGTTATTACCTGCAAGCACTTGATGCTTGATAGGGCTCTGAGCAACCTGATCTATTTGGGGATGGCCCTGCTTACTGCAGAAACTGGACTGGATGACCTCTAGAGTCAAATCAGTGCATCCTGAGATTCTATGAACTTGGTGCCACAAGCATTCTGAAGGAGCAGAAGGAAACCCAGCACTTGGCAATATGGTTTAGTGGTAAACTTGGTAGAGGAGGGTTAGTGATTAGAACTGATGATCTCGAGGGTCCTTCCCAACTTGAATGATTCTGTGGAAATGTTTGGTGACAAATGAGCTGAAAATCTGATCCCTCATTCTTAAGCTACTTCTCCTCTCATCTATGTGGAGATGCAAAGCCTAGGAGTAAGAGAACCTTTCCAACCAGACCCAGCGTGGCTGGCAAGGGCAGCAAAAGGCAATGAAATGGGTGATGGGGAGTGTAAATAAAACATTCAGGATCACAGTCTATCGTTTCCTGACTCAGGAATGCTCAACTCAGCCATAGCTGGATGGCTCTGGAAACTCAAGTAAGCATAATTTGAGAAAGAATGACCTAATCATCATCATTTACCCATCCAGATTAAATTTACATAGCTACTGCCGCTCCGATAGCAGCCATAGGTATAATTGAAATCAAGGCAATTCTGCTGCAGCTTTATGGAATGCTTTACAATGTGCCTTCTGCTATAAAACAGAAAGAATTTGCTGAAAGCAGCAATAGTTTTAAATACATTTGGGAAAAAAAAAAAACCACCACCCACCCAAGCAGACAACAGGACAAAAAAATAGTAATAATAATAATCTGTCTTACCACAATCATTTCTGAAGGCTCCAATATGATACATTCACATCCTCGCTTTCCTCCAGACTGCTTGCCAAAACTAGAGTGGGGTGAGGAGGGAAAAAAAAGAGGCAAATGAAAAAAACAAGAAAAACAAACAAACAACAAAAAAAAGATGAGCCTATAGTTTTACCTTTCCAGGAATAAAAGTGATTGGCAATGGCATGTGTTACAATGTCCTTAGAAACAAGCAAAGAGACAAAGAGGAATGGAGGGAAACTGTTGTGTGAAAAAGCAGTTATGTGGATTTTGTTTTCTATTTACTCAGCACACCTCATCAGAGCCCAGGCAAAGCCTAAAGGTAAAGAAAGTTCTTCTGTAAAATCATTCCTTGCAGATCCTCTAAAGCACACATTCACAGATTGCACTGCGTTGGAAGGGAGCCTCAAAGGTCATCTCGGCCAACCCCTCTGCAGGCAGCAGGGACACCTCCAACTAGAGCAGGCTGCCCAGGGCCACATCAAGTCTGATCTTGAATGTCTCCAGGGATGGGGGCTCAACCACATCTCTTGACAACCTGTTCCAAGATTTCACCATTCTCATTGTGAAGAATTTCCTCCTGATGTCCAATCTAAATCTCTGCTCCAGCTCCAAACCACTGCCACTCATCCTATCACCACAGGCTCTTCTAAACAGTCCCTCCCCAGCCTTCCTGTAGGTCCCCTTCAAATATTGAAATGCAGTTCTAAGGTCTCCCTGGAGCATTGTCTTTTCCAGGCTGAATAGTCCCAACTCTCCCAGCCTGTCTTCACAAGAGAGGTGCTCCAGCTCTCTGATCCACTTTGTGGCCTCCTCTGGACTTGCTCCAGAGATTTTATGTCTCTCTTGTGCTGGGAGCCTTCAGTTTGGTGATATCTGAGGAGTAGGCATCAAGATGAAGGGGCTAGGCTCTTTTTGGTGGTGCCCAGTGACAGGACAAGGAACAACAGGTTCAATCTAGAACACAGGAGGTTCCATCTCAACGCAAAGAGGTGCTTCTTTATGTTGAGGGTGACAGAGCTCTGAAGCAGGCTGCTCAGAAAGGTTGTGGAATCTCTTTCTCTGGAGACTTTCAAAACCCATATGGATGCATTCCTGTGTGACCTGCCCTAGGTGATCCTGCCTGGGCAGGGGGGGCTAGACTCAACAACCTCTGGGGGTCCCTTCCAACCTCTAGCATTCTGTCATTCTGTGTTCCAGTGACGACAAGAAAACATTAGTAAGCTTTAACTGAGCATTAAACAGACTTTGTGAAAACAAACACACATGAATTACAAAAACTGCCAAGTACTTCTTTACATGCAGAACTTCTCCTCTGTTTCCTCAACTCCACATTGTACCATCAACCTCCCAAATGGGAGGATAGAGAATGCAAGCAGGTCTGAGATTGCTGGAACAACCAGCAAAGAAAACAGCTGAGTGAGGTGCTGCTGGAAGGGTGTTACAGCCCAACAGCCTCTTAAATCAGTCTGTCTGGGACTGTAGTAGTGCCTGGAATTGAAGACCTTGAAAATATGTGAAAAGAGCTCCACAAGACATCCCACCCTGAACACTGCGTCCAGTTCTGGGTCTCCATCATAAGAAAGACATAAAACTGTTGGAGAAGTCCAGAAGGAGGACACAAAGAAGCATCTCTGCTATGAGGGTAGGCTGAGGGAGCTGGGGTGGTTCAGCCTAGAGAAAACTTCAGGTGGACCTTATAACTGCCTTCCAATACCTGAAGGGATCCTACAGGAAAACTGGAGGACAACTTTTCACAATGGTGTCTAGCAATAGGACAAGGGGGAATAGTTTGAAGCCAAGGAAGAGTAGGTTTAGACTGGATCTTAAGAGGAAATTCTTCAGCATAAGGGTGGTGAGACTCTGAAAGAGGTTACCCAGAGCAGTTGTGGGTGTTCAGGGCCAGGATGGATGAGTCCTTAAGCAACTAAGTCTAGTTGAGATGCATAGCCATGACAGGGAGGTTGGAGTAGATATCTGAGGTTCCTTTCAACCTAAGCCATTCTATGATTCACTACAGACTTGCTAGCTTGAATGAGATGTACTCAGCTGAGCTTAAACCCAAGCGATCCCATACAGAGCTCAAATTAAAAGAAACCTAACATGATGAACGACCTCATGGCTGGGTTAGCAGTTCAGGAGCTGTAGATGCCATGCTACAAACTCAGACTGCCAACAGCAATCACATTTTAGCACCTATCAGCAGGTGAAGTAACTGCAGAAGCAGCTAACTCAAGGCAGAGAGGAACGTGTGAATTACGAGGAGGTTAAAGACAAGTGTGGAAACAAATCCTAAAAAGTGGGTCAGCTCCATCTGCTTTCACTAAGGTCAGCTTTGGGCTGTACATCCCAAACTTCAGCCACTCAGAACATTTGAGGTATGTACGTGGTCACCTCAACAGCAGATAACCACTGAAAGGTGACCAGTTCACAGAAAACATTTCAGAGGGGGGGATGACAGAAAAAAAACCCTGCAGGATATGTGCAACTCCAGAGAAGAAATCTAAGCAACTCAACTGTGAAGTTAGTCAAGTAAATCTTCAGGGCCATGGAGATCACCAGAGGGCTGCAGCACTTTCCCTCTGAGGACAGGCTGAGAGAGTTGGGGCTGTTCAGCCTAAAGAAGAGAAGGCTCCAAGGAGACCTTAAAGCAGTCTTCCAGTACCTAAAAAAGGCTACAGGAGAGCTGGGGAGGGACTGCTGACAAGGGGTTGTAGTGACAGGTCAAGGGGCAATAGATTGAAGGGAGATTTAGAATGCAGATTAGGAAAAAATTCTTTCCAGTGAGGGTGGTGAACCCCTGGAACAGGTTGCCCAGGGAGGTTGTGAATGACTCTCCCTGGAAGTGTTCCAGGCTTTGAGCAATTTGGGCTAGCAAGAGGTGCCCCTGCCCATGGCAGGGGAGTTGGAACTAGACAATCTTACAGGTCCCTTTCTAACCCAAACCACTCTACAACTCTATGATTACTCCAACAAAGAAATTCTCAATGGAAGCCAGCTAGGACAAAGCACTGCAATTACAAAGCATGCCAGTTTAAACTGCCAAGTTCTGATGTTACCAATGCTCGACTGGAAAGCAAACCCACAAACTTCCATTTATCAGATTACTGGGGAGTCAGAAACAGCAGCTGAAATCTTCTCAGCCCATTCTAGAGCAGGCCAGGGAAGCACAAGTTTCACACAGAAAACTGGCATTTTCACACATCTATAGTAAGCAACTTGTAGCTACAACGTTCATGTTTCCTCTCCTGCTTTTTTCCACACTGCATGTGCTCCAGGCATGACAGCCTGCTGCATCAAAAACAGTAGCCAAACAGCTCTGCTATTACAACCAAGTTAGTGTAGTTCAGAAAACACAAAAATGTCTTGTTTCACACTGCAGTTCAGTACATGCTGGAACTCTGAGGTGAGCTAAAAATCTAGGTTAGGATTTCTCCAGAAAGCAAACCCCCTCTACTCTGCTCCAGTGAGACCATACCCAGAGTACTGTGTCCAGTTTTGGGCTCCCCAGTTCAAGAGAGGCAGGAACCTGCTGGAGGGAGTCCAGCAGAGAGCCACGAGGATGAGTGGTGGACTTGAGCATCTCCCCTATGGAGAGAGACTGAGAGCCCTGGGGCTGGTTAGTCTGGAGAAGAGAAGGCTGAGAGGGGATCCGATCAATGTGCACAAATATCTGAGGGGTAGGTGCCAGTGCCTGGGGCCAAGCTCTTTTCAGTGGTCAGCAGCAATAAGCCAGGGAGCAACAGCTGCAAACTGGAACAGAGAAGGCTTCACCTCAACATGAGGAGAAACTTCTTTACAGTGAGAAAGACAAGGCACTGGAGCAGGCTGCCCAGAGAGGTTGTGGAGTCTCCTTCTCTGGAGACTTCCAAAACCCACCTGGATGTGTTCCTTTGCAGACCATGCTAGGGGATCCTGCTTTGGCAGGGAGGTTGGACTCATTCTCTGGAGATCCCTTCCAATCCCTTAGGTTCTGTGATGTGAAACCAACCCTCCTAAGGCAGAGCTGTTTAACTTGCAAATGCTAATTCTATATCATTAAATGACAATAGGTTGGGCTTGTTTATTCCCAAACAAAATTCTAAAGCAATTTAAAACAGAAATAAAGTTGTTGGGTTGGGTTTTTTTCTTCACAAATTACCCTAGGATATGGGAATCTTGACAATGCTGATCAGTACCTAGAGGGCATGGTACAAGAGGATGGGGCCAGGCTCTTGTCAGTGGTTCCCAGGGACAGGACATGGGGCAACAGGCACAAACCAGAATCCAGTTAGTTCCATCCAAAGAGAAGGAGAAACTTCTTGGGTAGAAGGTGCTGGAGCCCTGAAGCAGGTTGCCAGAGAGGTTGTGGAGTTTCCTTCTCTGCAGAGATTCCAAACCCATGTGGACACTGTGATCTTGGGCAAGCTGCTGTGGGTGCCCTGCTTTGGCAGGTGGATTGGACTGGATGATCTCCAGAGGTCCTTTCCAACCCCCACCATGCTGGGATTGTGGGATTTTACTATCTTTGTGTCCACAGTAGTTAGGGAAAAGCTACAGTGCTCTGCTGCAGGTTGCTCTGGCCCAATGCTTTCACTACATAACAGCAATTTACCAAACTACTGGAGGGTGAGGGAGAGTTGTGTGCTTTTTGTTTTACTTTACATAAACACATCTGTGCAATTCAGCTACTGCCAAGCTCCCCTCTGCTTCTGTTGCAACATTTGCTAATTAAGTAATGGCAGTAAACAGTAATGCAAGGGAAAGAACAGCATTGGGAACAAAGGTCAAGCTCTTTGCACTAGCATTTCTGGTCCATCAAGCACTTTACAACAACCCAACACTCACCAAAGGATTAGGTTCCAAAGACAAAACTCATCCTAAAGAATAAGCTCCTCGTATTTAGAAGTCAATAGGTCAAGTGTAATTATTTCCTGGAGCACATCATGGGATGTTTTATTGATTATACCACAACAGAGAGCCTTTAAACACATGAGGCATCATACAGCTTTCCCCAGCCATAACCATCCAATGATGATGCTTTAAAAATACCACTTTTAAGCATTCTTCATAATTAACACACCAAATGTGCTTCTGAATCATGGATTTCTTAATGACTTATTCCATATTTAGCTCCAAAATACACATGTATCTTCTCTGTCAGTTCAGAGGGTTGCTGACACCAGTGTATTTCATTCATCTGTCAGGTTTAATCAAAGCTTTAGAACCATTTTCATTCCCAATTGTCCTGTAAAATTGCACAATGAAATGTTTAGAATAAACAAAGCAAGCTTTGGAATCACTGACCAGGGAAATTCTTTCCTCAATAGTAACATCCACTAACATTAATAACAGGCAACAAGAAAATACCACGAGTGAACACAGCAGCAAAGGCACGCTGTGTGTTGGTCTGACTGATGGAATCAGTGAAGAGCATGGACTGTGTGCTAGTTTGAGCCTAGCCAGGATATTTTAGTGAGAGGAATTAGCTGATAGGCTGTGAAAAGGAAACAATGCTGACGTCTGCTGCACTCATAGGCTTGCTGAGATGTATTAAAAACAAGAACATAAACATAGCTAACAGAGTTGCTCTCTGGCTTTGGCTGCCTCCCTTCTCTCCCTAACTTGCTGTCTGTGTAACTCATCTCTCTGCTTCCTAACCCCCCTGGCCAATTCTCCAAACTCACCTTGGATGCAAGGCAAAGTCTGGGATAAGGTAGAGGGGTGGAAAGGTGGAAGTGTGGTTGAGAGCTCCTCCTGGGGACTCTGGTTACTGGGAGGGGTGTTGCATGTCTGTATTACCTCTTTAACTTGCATATTTCTGTCTATAGCTGTATAGATTGTGAATACCTGCTTGTATATTGTGCTAAGATGTAAATATAAAGCTTCATTCTCATTTCCAGCTCAGATGGGTCTAGTCTGGGTGATTTCTTAACAGTGGGTAACACCCAAACCATCACAGACTGGAAGGGACCTCTGGAGATCATCCCGTCCAATCCCCGTGCTAAAGCAGGGGCACCCACAGCAGCTTACCCAGAGTAACAGTGTCCACATGGCTTTGGAATCTCTGCAGAGAAGGAGGCTCCATAATCTCTCTGGGCAACCTGTCCAGGGCTCCAACACCCTCACACCCAAGGAGTTTCTCTTCCTCTTCATATGGAGCCTCCTGGGCTCCAGTTTGTGCCCATTGCCCCGTGTCCTGTCCCTGCCACTGCCAAGAAGAGTCTGTGCCCATCCCTTTGCCTCCCACCCTTTATCACTTGCTGAGCATTGATCAGATCCCCTCTGAGGCTGCTCTTTTCCAGGCTCAGCCTCAGGTGTCTCAGCCTTTCCTTCTCACAAAGCTGCTCCAGGCCCCTCAGCATCTTCACAGCCTCCACTGGACTCTCTCCAGTAATTGCCTGTCTCTCTAAGAAGCTGGAAATGTACGACATTGATCACAATTTGTTTGGTTGGTGTCATTAAGCTACAGACCCCTACTCAACACTACAGTTCAGCAGAATAAGTGAAGACACATTCAGAACAGCCAGACCCAGGGGGTGTGCAGATCTGAGGGAAACAAGGAGAGAGAAGAGGTCTGGGGAGGAGCAAGGAGCAGCGTGACAGTCCCAGAGTCTTCTAAAGCAGCTTTGAAGTGATAGTTTAAAGCCTTTGTAGGAATTTTAGGTGATCAGCACTTACTGTTCCATTTTTTCAAAGACTATTTCAAGCATTAATTAATTAATAAGCACCATAACAGTAAAAGAAGAGAATAATTAGATTCTGGAGTCACCTATCCATGACTGGTATGAAAGCTGCCATCTCCTACTTAGTAAATATTTGCATTCAAAGAACTTAACAACAGAGTATTTACAAAGGCATGGAAACACTTAGGAGATTAACTGATTGCAGTATCAAAATCTAACAGGCCAGTTGGAAAGGGAAAAGGTTAATTTGAACAAAGCTCTGGAAATGGAGAAGGCAAAATCCTGCCTGGAAAGGCAGGAGCAAGCTTTAGCATGGAGCATTCTTCCAAAGGAGGAGAACTTCCTGACAATTTACTTTCACCCAAACCTAGAATCATAGAATCGACCAGGTTGGAAGAGACCTCCAAGCTCACCCAGTCCAACCTATCACCCAACTCTATCCAATCAACTAGACCATGGCACTAAGTGCCTCATCCAGGCTTTTCCAGAACATGCTGCTTCTCAAAGAGGAGAGCTCTGAGGACAGCTGATTCTGGAAGAGATAGGGCAACCCTCTCTTTGGGATTCATCTGTCCTTTGTGGCGGTGGAGTTGCTTGCAAGCCCTGTCATTCCATCATCATCTTCATCACTCAACTCACCATTTCAGCAAACCACCACACCCCTGTGATACCATGCCCATGGGAGCCACTTCACCAGGACAGGTTTGTCCCTTGGGGAGATCAGATCCACCAAGTCCATGTCAGCTTCTTACCAGTTCTGCTTATGAACCATCAGAGCAGCTTCTCTCACACATCCCCAAGTGCCAAGTTCTTTAGAGGTCGTAGGCAGCGAGATAAGGAATTAAAGCAGGAAAACCTCATTAAGGTGCAGCATGTTACATGTGCTTTAGTGCTTTCAAGCAGAGAGTGGGAAAAATGATCCAATTAAGAATTTAAACTAATATTTGAAGTGTGAGAAACCATGAAACTAATGGAAAATCAGCTCTATTCACAGGAAAAACTACACCTTGGCTTGAATGTCCTCTGCCATAAAGTCCTGAACGCTCCAACAATTACACTTTTGCTGGATCCATGCATTTAATCACATGTTTTAACAGGACTTTAAATTCAGCATCATTATTTTATGGCTTCTCACTGCTGGATGCCCAGAAAAGTCAGTGCTATAAAGTACATTATGGTCTTTTTATTTGTATTTTTATTGTAGGCTCTTGCTACTTAATATTCATCTATTACATCTGCATCATGAATTTGCAGACATTCACTCACTGACTTGCAACACTGTCATGGGGGGGAAAAACCCAATATTGCACATACCAAAGGCACCTTTGTTTACCCTTGATTTATGGATGTCTTACTTGCAAGAAACCTTCTTTTCTTCCTGATTCACTGCTATTGGTAATTCAAACTGCTTAAGCAATTGCATCATGTGAGAAAGGAACTGCAGTGATATCATACACCAAGCACTAATGGTGCTCAGGCCATGGGATCAGAGATGGTGCTCAGGCCATGGGATCAGAGCAGAGCTACTGAAATGGAAAAGCCCACAGCTGCAAGAACACTCTTCTATGTCAGCCCTTTCCCTTGGGTCATCTATCCCTTCTCCACTGTGTGATTTGCTAACTCAGACAAAACCTTCCTTGACTGCAGTGCTGAACTCCAAAACCTTAAACATGGGATACACTGACAGTGTATGGCTGGGTCATAGAATCACAGAATGGGTTGGAAGTCATCTTATTTCAGTCCCCCTGCCATGGACCAGGTTGCCCAAGGCCTCATCTAGCCTGGCCTTGAACGCCTCCAGGGAGGGGAGGTTCACAACCTCCCTGGGCAACCTGTGCCAGGGCCTCACGAGCCTCACTGGAAAAAAGTCTTCCTAATATTCAAGGCAGCAGAGGAACCACCCTCCCTGGAGGTCTTTAAGTGGACCAGGCATTTAGGGACATGGTTTAGTGCTGACCTTTCAGTGCTAGGTCAAAAGTTGGACTGGATGCTCTTGAAGGTCTCTTCCAACCAAACATATTCCGTGATTCCATAAACACAAGGAGAAACTTCTTTGTTGTGAGAGTGCTGGAGCCCTGGAGCAGGCTGCCCAGAGAAGTTGTGGAGTCTCCTCTGGAGATTCCAAACCCACCTGGGCAAGTTGCTGTGAGTGACCCTGCTTTGGCAGCAGGGTTGGACAGGATGATCTCCAGAGGTCCCTTCCAACCCCTACCATGCTGGGATTCTGTAATATAATGAAGCAGTTCTTTAAACAGGATGCATACAAACACAAATGTTTAGAGATGCTTCATACTCAGCTGTTGCACAACCTGACCATTTGGTGCTGGAATACATCTGGGATTCCAGGACTGACAAATTCAAGGAATAACAGCCATATGTAACTTGAGATGTTCCTGGTATCAGCACACTGAAGTTACTCATCACTTTCTCCTTATGCAATACTCAAAATGCAACCCTTACTTTCAAGGTAAAACACAGCCTGTCCTGTAGAGCTTTCAGCCCACAAACAGATGGAGTCTGAGATGGGATGCTAAGTCAGGATTTGTTTGAACACTAATTAGCAACCATCTTCACATTTACAGTCTTCTACTACACCCTGAAACAATATTTTCCCAGATATTTCAAGCATCAAAGATTCAGTGAGGAGATGTCAGGCAGTTAAAGATTTGCTCTGTATTTTCCAGCAACTACAAAATCCTACTATCATCCTGGCTGTATGAGCTGGTGTCAGTAAGGCACAGCCTTATATGTGACTGCCCATAAAGCTGTCTGCAGGTACCTGCTGCTGGGCTAGGACACTGATACACCAAGTTTAGCACAGCACAACAACCAAAAGGGTTGTGATTCTTTGCAGATCTTTTGTTCTTATGAATGCACCTGTCTCTCAAACTGCCTGTCTGCCTGTCAGGCTGCTCTTAGGAGCAGAAAGATGAAGACAAATTGTACTTCTTTGCCATTGCAAAGAGAGCACCCTGTGACCTCACACATCCAGTAACCTGCCTGGATTTCTTCATTGCAAAAAACAGTTTGTGCCCAGCTTAGTCTGGCAGAGACAAGTTGCATAAGAAATGGATGTGGTGTTTGGGTTTTTAAATAGATGAAAATGTGACTTGTTTTGTTTTCTTTTCCCCAGGTCAGGGCTTACTTTTCATTCAATATCTTTATTGGTGATCTGGACCAGGGGATTGAATCAGCAACAGTAAGTTTGCAGATGACACCAAGCTAGAAGCAGATGTCAATCTGTTGAAGGGTAGGAGAGCCCTGCAGAGGGACCTTGCCAAGCTGGATGGGTGGGCAGAGGCCAATAGGAATGAGACTGCATGAGGCCAAGTGCAGGGTTCTACACTTTGGCCACAACAACCCCAAGCAGTGCTACAGGCTGGGGACAGAGTGGCTGAGAGCAGCCAGGCCGAGAGGGATCTGGGGGTACTGATAGGTAGTAGGCTGCAGAGGAGGCAGCAGTGTGCCCAGGTGGGCAGGACAGCCAATGGCATCCTGGGCTGGCTCAGGAGCAGTGTGCCCAGCAGGACAAGGGAGGTTATTCTGCCCCTGGACTCAACACTTCTCAGGCCATACCTTAAGTGCTGTGTCCAGTTCTGGGCTCCTCAATTCAAGAGAGATGTTGCAGTACTGGAAGGTGTCCACAGGAGGGCGACAAAGCTGGTGAGGGGCCTGGAGAACAGCCCTGTGAGGAGAGGCTGAGGGAGCTGGGGGGGTGCAGCCTGCAGCAGAGGAGGCTCAGGGCAGAGCTCATTGCTGTCTGCAACTACCTGAAGGGAGGCTGCAGCCACCTGGGGTTGGTCTCGGCTGCCAGGCAACCAGCAACAGAACAAGGGGACACAGCCTCAAGCTGTGCCAGGGCAGGTCTAGGCTGGATGTCAGGAGGAAGTTGTTGTCAGAGAGAGTGATTGGCATTGGAATGGGCTGCCCAGGGAGGTGATGGAGTCATCATCCCTGGAGGTGTTGAAGCCAAGCCTGGCTGGGGCACTTAGTGCCATGGTCTGGTTGATTGGCCAGGGCTGGGTGCTAGGTTGGACTGGATGATCCTGATGGTCTCTTCCAACCTGGTTGATTCTGTGATTCTCATAGTAAAGAACCTGCTCCTAACATTCAAGGTGTTGCAGGTTAACAGTAGATCTTCTTTGACATGAAACAGCCTTCTGAGAGCGTCAAAAGAAGAGAGGCTGTATTTGTACTTGTCACAACTAAATGACCAAATAATTTTGTCCATCATGCCCCCCACCCTGAAATTTCATTTTTCCTCTCTTCATAGTTTGTTACAACAGCTGCCTGGGGAGGTTTTCTCAGCTGCAAGGGATGCTGATGGCACCCCAGACATTTCTGTTTATTAGCCTAAGTCACCTCTAAATGCAAGACAGAATAAGGAAACGAAGAGAAATAAAACCAACAGACCAAGAGTTTCAGCAGTGCATGCAGCAGAGCTTTCACAGAATGGTTTGGGTTGGAAGAGACCTCAAAGCTCATCCATAGGCAGAGACATCTCTCACTAGAACAGGTCACTCAAGGCCTCATCTAACCTGGCCTTGAACACCTGCAGGGAGGGAGCAGCCACAACCTCCCTGGGCAACCTGTGCCAGTGTCTCACCACCCTCACTGCAAAGAACCCTTTCCTAATATCTAGTCTGGATCTCCCTTCTGCCAGTTGAAACCCACTACTCTTATCCTGTCATTCCAAGACCTTGTCAATAGTCCCTCCCCAGCCTTCCTGTAGCCCCCTTCAGATACTGAAAGGTTACTACAGGGTCTCCTTGAAACCTTCTCTTTTCCAGGCTTAAAAGCCCCAGCTCTTGTAGCCTGTCCTCACAGCAGAGCTGCTGCAGCCCTCTGAGCATCTTTGTGGCCTCCTCTGGACTCGCTTCAACAGTTCCATATCCTTCTTTTGTTGGGGGCTCCAGAACTGTGCAGAGTACTCCAGGTGGGGTCTGACAAGAGCAGAGTAAAGGGGCAGAATCCTCTTCCTTGTCCTGCTGGCCACACTTCTCTTGCTGCAGCCCATCATACCATACACTGCACAAGTCCTGGGCATTTCAAAGTAACTTAATAACAGAGAGATCAGAACACTTAACTCCATCAGAAAATGGTTCCAAGGAAACCTGAAACCATAAGATAGATGGCTGAATGCAAAACACCCCCTGCAATTAATGCTCACTCATCAACCCCCCCCCTATTTTTTAGCTTGCATTAGCTCTCAATAACAACAACGTTTAGCAGGTTTACCTCTTCAGCTGAAAGTTCTAATTGGGAACGATTTTGGAGGCTGCCTAACACACTGCTCGATTTGCAAGGCTGCAAGCTGTAGATGTCACCCTAATTACTCTAAGCTCTGAACATGAAGAAGCCTGTATGTTACCTACCACTTTTTGTGAAGCTTTGCAACTGTTCCAGGCTGCCTGCTTAGTCTTGGGAAAAGTCTGGTTTAGATATAAGTGAACTAGACACTGCCCCTGGATTCCACATTCTGCTCTCTTGGACTTTTTTAGTTTAACTAATAAATAAAAATGTCTGGGGTGCCATCAGCGTCCCTTGCAGCTGAGAAAACCTCCCCAGGCAGCTGTTGTAACAAACTATGAAGAGAGGAAAAATGAAATTTCGGGGTGGGGGGCATGATGGACAAAATTATTTGGTCATTTAGTTGTGACAAGTACAAATACATTCTTTTGGCTCTCTCAGAAGGCTGTTTCATGTCAAAGCATGAAAGACCTGATGTTAACCTGCAACACCCTGGATGTTAAGAGCAGGTTCTTTACTATGAGAATCATAGAATCAAGATCATCCAGCCCGACCTAGCACCCAGACCTGGCCAGTCAACTAGACTGTGGCACTAAGTGCCCCAGCCAGGCTTTTCTTGAACACCTCCAGGCACGGTGACTCCATCACCTCCCAGGGCAGCCCATTCCAATGCCAATCACTCTCTCTGACAACAACTTCCTCCTAACACCCGGCCTAGACCTCCCCTGGCACAGTTTGAGACTGTGTCCCCTTGTTCTGTTGCTGGGTGCCTGGCAGAAGAGCCCAACCCCACCTGGCTACAGCCTTCCTTCAGGTAGTTGTGGACAGCAATGAGCTCTGCCCTGAGCCTCCTCTGCTGCAGGCTGCACCCCCCCAGCTCCCTCAGCCTCTCCTCACAGGGCTCTGCTCCAGGCCCCTCTCCAGCTTTGTCGCCCTCCTGTGGACACCTTTCAGTACTGCAACATCTCTCTTGAATGGAGAGGCCCAGAACTGGATGCAGCACTCAAGGTATGGCCTGAGTAATGCTGAGCACAGAGGCAGAATAACCTCCCTTGTCCTGCTGGGCACACTGCTCCTGAGCCAGGCCAGGATGACTTTGGCCCCATTCCTGGAGATATTCAAGGTGAGCTCAGGCAACCTGATCTAGTTGAGGATGCCCCTGCTGACTGCATGGCAGCTGTACTGGATGACCTTCAGAGGTCCCTTCCAACCCAGGCCATTTAATGATTCTACGATCTTCTCAGTCCTTAACAGCAGAACCTCCAGCAGACCAGGACACATGGCCTCTCACCATACAGTGACTCTTCCCAGTCATATTCCTTTTCCTCAGAGTATTTCCATCAGAGCCCTAGCACTGCCAGAAGAGTTTCAGTATGAACAAGCCGATCTGAATTAATTAGCTTTACAAAACACACTTATTGGTAACATTCCCACACTGTTGTTTCACTTGCTGGCTGTCAAACAATGCCACAAGTTAGAGCCACCACTTAGAGAAATACCCAGGGAAAAGAGCACCTCATCTAGAGCCACAAATGGACTGAAGAACCATTGCTTCTCACCCAGCCCTGAGTATAAAACCTGCCTGGGTAAGCAGAGGAATGTAAGCTTTGAGTTGTCTTACTAAAACCAGAAAAACAATCTACAAGAGTTTGTTGCAAAGAGCTTTCAAATGTTGGAGTAGATGACCTCCAGGGTCCCTTCCAGTGAAGGAGAAAAGGACCTGGGGGTCTTAGTGGATGGAAGGGCAATTATGAGCCAGCAATGTGCTCTTGTGGCCAAGAAGGCCAATGCCACCCTAGGGTGTATTAACAGGGCTGCGGTTAGTAGGTCAAGAGAGATTCTTCCCCCCCTTTACCTTGCCCTGGTGAAGCCACAGCTGGAATATTGTGTTTGGTTCTGGGCTTCCCAGTTTAAGAAGGACTTCAGGGAACTGCTTGAAAGAGTCCAGCACAGAGCCACAAAAATGATGCAGTGGAACATCTTCTTTATGACAAGAGCCTGAG
Source organism: Pogoniulus pusillus (assembly GCF_015220805.1). Taxonomy (NCBI): domain Eukaryota; kingdom Metazoa; phylum Chordata; class Aves; order Piciformes; family Lybiidae; genus Pogoniulus; species Pogoniulus pusillus. The sequence goes on along the minus strand of NC_087285.1, from coordinate 5,079,231 downwards.
AGAGCAGCTTGGAGAGGAGGAGCCTGAGCAGTGACCTCATTCATGTTTATCAATATGTAAAGGTGAGTGCCAGGATGCTGGAGCCAGGCTCTGCTCAGTGATGCTCAATGACAGCACAAGGGACAATGAGTGGAAGCTGAGGCATGGGAAGTTCCATAGAAACATGAGGAGGAATTTTTTCACTGTGTGGCTGAAGAACAATGGAACAGGCTACCCAGGGGAGTTGTAGAGTGTCCCTCTCAGGAGATATTCAAGGCCTGCCTGGATGTGTTCCTGTGTGATCCAGTATAGGTGACTGCTCTGGCAGGGTGGTTGGACTGGATGAGCTTTGGAGGTCCCTTCCAGCCCCTGACATTCTGTGAAACCTTTGCAGTATTTCCCATTGCACTGCAAACCACTGAGCAGCCCAAATCACCTCTAAAAACAAGACAGAGTAAGGAAATGGGGGGGGGGGAACAGCAGACTAAGAGTTTCAGCAATGCATGCAGCAGGGCTTTCATGATACTTTATGCTGCACATGTCCTGGGCATTTCCAAGTGCAGGCTGCCCAGGGGGGCTGTGGAGTCTCCCTCTCTGAAGATATTCAACAACTGTCTGGATGTGTTTCTGCTCTAGGTGATCCTGCTCTGGCAGAGGGGTTGGATTGGATGAGCTTTCAAGGTCCCTTCCAACCCCTAGCATTCTGTGATTCCAACCTAAGCCATCCTAGGATTTGCCTCCTGTCTGTGTGTGGGGCAGGGGGCTTGCTTGTGAGAGTGGGCTGTGTTAACCCAGGACACCCAGGAGTGCTGGGACAGAGCATGGCTCCAGCAGCTGCAGCCCAGGCAGAAAGTATTCAAGGAAGTTAAATCCGGGCAGGAAGAAGCAGTGGGATAAAAATGCCAGGACACCTTTTACTGGCCAAAAAGGGGAATGCAGCAGCTCTGAGCTGCTCATTTAGTCTTTCAATGAACAGCACAAACTGACAAGAGTTTGCAGAAAACAGCACTGCAGCTTTTAGAAGTAAAACTGATCTGGCTTTAGATTGTATATTTGAGGGATAAATATACTTGAAAGCAAAAAGTCACATCCAGAAATGTCAAAGAATTTTAAAACACAAGGAATTTAAGTCATGCAAATTGCAGGTCTCTTAAGCCTGTGCTCTTCTTCACCAACACTGACAGTCTGCAAAGGCACAGAATTTCCTGTGCTTCTGGTACTTCACATATGGTTGGGACTCAATGACCTTAAAAGCTCTATTCCAACCTGAACAACTCCATGACTCTACAGAACAGACTGAAATACTATTTGGTGTATTTTGTAACTTAGTCATTCACAAATATTAGCTTGGTACAAGAAGCTGCTAGAACAATTTCACCCCAAGTCACTGTTCTTCCATTATGACATTTTTCTCAGTCCAAGCACTTGTGCCAGATTCTTTTAGTGAAGATGAGAAAGAGAAATGGCTTCTGGAGCCACTGATGCATCTCCACCACTCATGAAAAATACCACAGCACTTCAATCAAGACAGACTCGTGGTGGTTAAGTGTTTCTAGCTCAGAAATGCACTACCTGAGCAGGGCAATGATTCCCATTTCCTCCACTCATGAGACCTAGGAAGGGCTGCTCCTGAATTTCTTGGAAGAGCTCAGAAAAGAGAAGTGTTTGTTTTTAACAAGACTACATCTTGAATGTTTCAAGACTTTGTGTTTTTCCCTCCGAGGTTCAATTCTCACAGCTGTAGGAGGCTGACATCCACATAATTGGCTTCAGAAGTTCCTCCAGGCCCTTGATATATTTCCTATGGCTAATCTTGCTGTGAGTAATCTCCTTCAAATGTCCTGTTCACATGAATTATCTTGATTAACAAGCAAGGTTAACACAAAGACTCTTTAACTTGCTGACATGATTTTCCCTCCACAAAACCCTTCAAGCTTCTTCTTTTGTTCCAGCCATCACTTTCAACTTAGAAACAAATTCTTTTACTACTATGCTAAATCTATTGATAAATCCATTCCCCAGGCAACAGAGTAAGCAAGGGTAGGTCATCTTTGTACCTGATATTATGGATTGATCTGCTTCTTACCTTCAAAATATATATATCTCTTACACAGAGCTTTTCTCATCATGATTATCAGTGTCAGAATATTGAACAGATTCGTTGTACCTGGATGCAAGTCATACCCTTCCAATTCTGAAGCCAATTTCTTAACTACATCTTGCATACAAATCAATCCAGGTTGAACAGAAAGCCCTTCTCAAGTACAGTGAAGCACAGCTCATACCTTTACTCACTCAAAGAGTTACAATACAGCAGTGACTGATGGGCTTCTTAGGCTTCTGTGGGGCTATGCCTCTCCCAGGTTTGAATCTAGAGAGTATTTTCTTTTCAAAAGATCTGCAGGAGACAGTTAGGGCTTCCCAAAAGCTCTGTTGACTCTGAAACTACCAAATAGTTGGCAATAGACAAATTGAGGCTTGGAAAATGAGAGTATGCAAAAGGAGGAGAGCTTAACCAGGTTAAGCTTACAATTTTCTAGTTAAGCCTCCTCCTATCTGTTAAGGTAATCACTGGGTAGATGACAGAAAGGACAAGTATTGGGAGGAGGTACCAGGAAACAGCCATTAAATCATCATCACCTTCCAGTCTATTTACAAAAGGCTGGAAGTATCTCACTAACAATCCATTCTAACAGCAGCTTCTCACAGAGTGATCAAAGAAAAGTTGCTAGGTAGGTAGTTTATATCAACTAGCCCAGGTTGCTCAAAGGCTCATTCAACCCAGCCTTCAACACCTCCAGGGAGGAAACATCCACAATCTCTCTGGGCAACCTGTTCCCAAAGTCCCACTACCATCATCCTGAAGAACTTTCTAAGATCCAGTCCAAGCCTACTCTCCCTCAGCTTAAAACCATTCCCCCTTGTCCTACTGCTAGGCACTCTCATGAAAAGTCCCTCTCCAGCCTTCCTGTAGGATCCCTTCAGGAAGCAGCTGTAAGGTCCTCCCAGATTCTTCTCCAATAACCAGCTCCTTTTTGTTTCTTATCAGAAGGAAAAGCTCTGTAAAACCTGAAGCACTGAGAACATATCATCCTTCCAGATGGGTATTTAAGTCTCCTTTCAGAGTGACTCACATAATCAGGAACTTGGCTGGGGACAAGTAATAATGCATAACATTAAATACTACTTTAAATGTAATTAAAACGGTGCTAATTACAATTAAGAAAGAATATTACTGAATTATCCAAGGCACTCTTTTCATATGAAAATTCTAAGTGCCTGCTGTACAGCTCCCTTAACTAAGAAATGTGTTGTATGAGGAATTCAAACCTGGAAAAGTAACTTCAGTTTACCCCACTGGACTTAGAAGAAGGGGAGGAAAAAAAAACATGGTCTTTTAAATTATAAATTGGAGGTTGACAATGAGTAAAGCTCATTTGAACAGAATGGGAAGTGAGCTGCTGCTGACCTGGCAGTGCTGAGTTAATGGTTGGACCTGATGCTCTTAAAAGTCTTTTCCAACCAAAACGATTTGGGTTCACCTGTTCTCATGTCCAAGCATCAATCCTCCCTGCCCCATCCACGTGTGTGGCCCCAGGGAGGAAGCAAAGGAGAGGACAACATCACAGGTAGGCCCCAGAGCCAAGAGCACTGGGGAAACAAAAGTTCAAAAGATTTTCAACATCTTCTTGTGTTTCCTAACTCCTAACTAATTAGCAGCAATTTTAGTTCATCTAACCGTATGTATGTGGATTGCTGCTTCAAACCTCCAGCACATCAAAGCTCCTCTGACATTTGAATTTTATCCTTTTCTCTCCCCCACTGCAGTGAAAACCTGGAGAGGGAACAAGCTAACTCCCCAGCAGGGAAGGGAATTCTCTTCCTTTTCATGTCATCTTGCTAAATAAGGGAGCAATCATCCCAGGAACCACAACATCCATACTGCAACCTGCCAGCAGCTTCGTCTAACAGAACTCTGTGACCCTTTCAGCATCTAGCAGCTATTTTTCCTCATTATCCAGACTAAAACCAGCTGTAATCTTGGGAGCTAGCAATAACAGAGCTATTTTGCTTCTGTTTATTTTTTTTTCTCTTGTAAAATAAAAGCACAAATAACCTTAATGATGCTCTTAAGTGAATTATTTCTCAAGTTTAGCACAATAATGATTTTACTTAGGTTTTATGCAAATATCAACTTGCCAAGTCCTCACTTTGGCACTGTTAAACCTCAGTCACTCTTCAGCATTAAGATTTAACCCCCAGCCTATAGCTAAGCACAAGTCTGTGAGGAGCAGCTGAGGGAACTGGGGTTGTTCAGCATGGAGAAAAGGAAGCTGAGGGGAGACTTCATGGCTCTTTACACTTCCCTGGAGGCTGGAGCCACATGGGGGTTTGTTTCTTCTTCCACAGAACAAGCAACAAGACAAGAAGAAACAGCTTCAAGTTGCACCAGGGAAGGTTTAAGTTGAACATGAGGAACAATTACTTTCCCAGGACTATTATCAAGTCCTGAAACAGGCTGCTCTGGGCAGTGGTGGAGCCTCCATCCCTGGAGAGACTCATAAGCTCTGGGGATGTGGTGCTGAGCGACAGAGTTTAGTGGTGACCTGGCAGTGCTGGGTTAGTATTTTGTCTGGATCATCTTAAAGGGCTCTTTCAAACAAAGCAAATCTACACAATTTCTGAATGACACAAAGTGAAGCAGAGTACTCCGAGTCCTCAATGTATTACATGAGCAAGGTGCAGCTCAAGGCATAGTATGTTTCAGCAAAATCACATCACAACAGTCACTGTGCAGTCAGCCTCCTGACACATTCTAACCAATGCTGCTGGCCCCTCTATTCTTGCTTCACACACAAATCATACCTGCCATTAAATACAGTCTCCAGTCAATGGCAGAAGCTGTGTGATCCACAACCACATCACTGGAGACAGAGAACTCTATACAAAACAGGTACCCAACATGAATTACTCAAAGAGTCCTCTCATAATCTTAAATGGCCAAATGATATTTAAAACCCATCGAGTGCAGCCTTTCAGAGATTGCAATGTGCAGAAAAAAGTGAAAGGGAATTGAAACCAAATCAGCAAACACTTCTTCCATTGCCAAACTTCAGAAAAATAGCCCAAACCCAACAAAAACCTGAGACAATGGAAAAACTGACAGTAACATCACCCTATAAGAAAACAATTATTAAATCAGACAGAGAGATCTTGCCTTCCCTTAAATAACAGTAACTTTACATACCTGCAAGGAGGTAAAAACATGGAATCCTTCATGAGCACGGATCCAGAAAGCAATATATACCAGCATCTTGCAATAGTTTCAGAGCTGGAAGGAGAGAAATCATTGATGTCTGTTATCTTACAGCCACTGAGGAATCTATATCCAAATATACTACACATAACAGCTCCTAAATGTTACTGGAGTAAAATAATCATCTACCAGTTTAATAAGCCCTCTACCAGCTTGCTATGTGGGCTGAAAAGCTGAAAGAACTGCATTGAACACTACCAAGAATTGACTTTAAACACATCTACTTCCTTGCCTTTGCAATTTGACATTTAAGTTGACTTAAAAATTTATTATATTAAAAGGAGACTACTGATTTTCAACGAAACCATTTCACTCCAGTGGCAGTGGAATGCAGGAAAGCTTTCATCCCAAGTTGAAGTGGATGCAGAATCCAACAGGGGCAGTAACACTGCAAGGACCTGTCAAGGGTTACAGATAAAATCTGAGCCCCGTACAGCTGACTCCTGCCTCGAATTCCTCCAGCTCCACACTTGCAACACACAGACAGATGCAGGATTGTCCCCTATGCTGCCATTTGACCCCAGGCAGACAGGCAGGACACAGGCCAACATTTCAACCTACAGCCTGTAGTCCTGAACAGCAGTGACTGTGTTTTGCTGCAGCAGTTCCGAGCGCTGCACTGACACATCCCAGCTACAGACCAACAGCTCCTTCCTCTTCCAGCACACCACCTCAAATGGACTCTTCAGCCTGGTGCTGGAGCAGGTTCATGTCACACATACCCACCACACAAACTAAGAGGTGGCATCTCATTGAGACTGAGGTGTAGTGGAAGATGTGCCTTACACAGAAAGCCAGGATTAGCTGTGACAGGATGAATACCCCACAAGCAATGCTGGAATATGAGGATAACAGAGAAGCACTCTGCCTCCCAGCAGGAACTCAAAAGGAACTCGAAGTTAAAATATTCATCCTAGCAATTTAAAAGAAGAGATGGTGTCTGAGCTCCATCACTCCTCCAGTGCAGGATTCTCCTCCGAAGCAGCTGGTGTCAGCTCCAGGGGAAGAGTGCCACCTACTGAGTTGTCACCACAGCTCCCACCGACAGCTGAGGGGACAACCTGCGTTTGCATGGCTCTGCTGCCTGCACAGACACAGCTCTGGTGTCAGTGGCAGCCGCGCTGATAACTCGCGGGCACCTCTCCAATGTCCACACTGTTCTACTGTTACAACCACCTCCTGTCAGAGCTCTCACCCAGCATGGCCAAGCTGACAGGCTGTAAATCTTTCCATTTCCAACTCCTGCAAACACAAGAGCTGCATTACGACACGCAACACAGTCAGTCTGTTTAGGCTGCTACTCAAGAACTCCAATCAGAGATGTGTACTTACCAAAAGAGAACTTGGTTGCCCTTGTACCTCTCATAGCGGGCACTTGATGACATTATTCTGAAGGAGGAAGAGGAGGAGAAGTTTCATTTCAATATTAATCCTCAAAGATCACAAGCCATTCATCACCACGTTTCACTAGAACTGCTTTAAGGCTCTAAGACCTCAAATTCCACTTTTTTTTTTTTTCCCTGTTCTCAACAAAGGATGTGCTTAACCATAAAATTAAAATGATTATGGTGCTCTTCATTATCCAAACAGATAGCACACAGCATGTTCCCAGAGAGCTGAAAATCACTCCCACACGCTGGAATTAGCCATAGCAACAGAACCGAAGCAACTCAAATACTTCCAACGTGCTTTCTGTGCTTTGCTGCCCCTTCCACTTTATGTCTTCTGAGATTGTCTGAAGCATTAAAAAGGTTCTGTAATCTGGAGATGACACAGGGCACTGTCTGTACAGCACTCTGGAGACAAATGGGAGCAAGCTCTGCCTTGGTTCTCAGCAAAGCTAATTAGTTCAGATTTCACACCGCGTTACAGCAATGACTTCACTCAGCAACAGACTTGGCCACCTCCAAGTGCGGGCAGAAGAAAGCTTTGCTCATCTCCCCAAAAGCACAGTCACAGATGGCAGCTGTGCTGAGCAACACTACACAGCTCCACAGAAGGGTCTGGAGAACAGAGCTGGTGAGGAACAGCTGAGGGAGCTGCAGTTGTTCAACGTGGGGAAGGGGAGGCTGCGAGGAGAGCTCATTCTTCTCTACAACTCCCTGAAGGGAGGTTGGAGTGAGGTGGGGGTTGGTCTCTTCTCCCTTGTATTGGGTGACACAATGAGATGAAATGGCCTGAAATTGTGCTTGGGGAGGTTCAGGTTGGAGAGAAGGAAAAAATTCTTTGCTGCACGAGTGGTCAGGCATTGGAACAGGCTGCCCAGGAAGCTGGTGGAGTTCCCACCCCTGGACACGTTCAAGAAATGGGTGGACATGGCACTTGGGGACATGGTTTAGTGGCCATAGTGGTCTTAGGTTGAAGGTTGAACTCTGATTTTAGAAGTCCCTTCCAAAACAATTCTATGGTTCTACTTTACCTTAGCTGATGTTCCCTGAAGTGTGAGAGTATGTCCAGCCCATGAAGGAAAGTGTAGATAGTACTTAAGTCCTAAAAAATAGAAGAAAAAAAGAGGGGAAAAAAGACATGAGCAACTTCATTCACAGCATCTAACCACTTCAGCATTATCCCCTCAGGTTCTGCAGCAAGTTACACAGGCTAAGAGACATAACTCAGAGGAGACAAAGCTCAGAGGAGTAGATAGGTCAGGACAGGACGCATGCAGGCTTGAAGAACCCTGTCCACACTTAAGCTGCAGCAGTGAAAAGAGCAAAGTTCAAGTGACACAGATAAGTGATATCTCTTAAAATATTATTTATGTGAAAGGATACAGCAGCAAACAACATGTGGAAAAAAACCCCAGAGTGACCTTGGATGAACAAGACAAAAATGGCTGAAACCTTCTAATACCTCTTTAAAAAGGAAACTCTGCAGAAGCAGCTCAGCAATAGCACAGAACCTCAGTGAAAACCTAAACCACAGTCTAGCCAGTATATATGGTGCAGAGAACCACAGGATCTTTTCACAGTAAAAGTGTTATGTTTAGAGAGAAAAAGCTAGTTCATGTCTGCCTCAGAGCCAGCCACTAGCACTACTACAAATTTACTCTACCCCACTGCCTCTCTGACTCACTCCAGTCTTTGACAGAAGCATAACATGAGAAGCCACTGCCAAATATTCTTCAGCCAAAAGGAATCACAGAATAGCTTGAGTTGGAAAGGACCTTAAAGATCATCGAGTTCCAACACCCTGCCATAGGCAGGGACACCTCCCACCCAACCAGCCTGCTGAAAGCCTCATCCAGCCTGGTCTTAAACACTTCCACAGATGAGGAGCCCACAACTGCTCTGGGCAACCCATTTCAGTGTCTCACCACCCTCACAGCAATGAACTCTGGACTTTTTAATCAGGGCCTGTTGTGACAGCACAAGGAGTGATGGCTCAGAACGAAAAGAGAGAGGAGAAATCTTCTCTGCTATGAGGGTGATGAGATCCTGACTGAGGCTGGCCAGAGAGGTGGTAGATGCCCCACTCCTGGAACCACTCCAGGCCAGGCTGTGCGGGGCTCTGAGCCATCTGCTCTAGTTGCAGATGTCCCTGCCGACCGCAGGGGGTTGGATTAGATGCCTTTTAAAGGTCCCTTCCAATCCAAACCAGCCTGGGATTCTTCCCCATGTCCAACCTCAATGTACCCTGCTCTAGTTCAGCGCCACTGCCTCTTGTCCCCTGAAAGCAACCAAGTTTTAAATTTATCTTCCACCTTCCTGCTACCAAGACTCAGCATCACATCAGTGCCACCTATCAGCAAGCACAGAAGCAAACAGCTTGAAAAGTGAAGAAGATCTCGCTTTAAAAGCTGGACTTGCTGCCCAAGCTGTAATTAGGAGACACAGCTGTTCCAGCTCCTCACTACACAGAATCCTCTTCAGTCACTAAAATATCCGTGCTGCTGGTACAGACCACATGCTAGGGCAGAGCTCACTGGGGCTATTCATCATGTCATTCTCTGTCCTGAACAGGTGGGCTGCCAGCCTTCAAGGCAGGCACAACAACATCATTCTATTCCTCGGAGCACTGCCTCCAGCTCAGCCTGGGAAAATATGTTGTGAATTTTCAAGCGCTGCCTTCACACCGTGTTTATACAGGACAGAGCAGCGTGCTGGCTGCCCTCGGAACTCGCAATGCGCCGGCTGCACAACAGCGCTTCGGCTGCCGCGGCGCTGCCCGGACATCTCACGGCCACCGAGCGTCACGGCCAAGGAAGGTCAGGTGGAATGGCAGCCCATGGAAGGCCAGGAAAACTGCCTTCTTTTCTGCAATGTCATTCACAGAATGGTTCAAGATAGAAAGAGACCTTGAAGGCCATCTAGTCACAACCCCGCTGCCATAAGCAGGGGCAGCTCCTGCTAGCCCAGGTTGCTCAAAGCTTCATCCAACCTGACCTTGATCACTTCCAGGGAAGGGGCACCCACAACCTCCCTGGGCAACCTGTGCCAGTGTCTCACCACCCCCACTGGAAAGAATTTCCTCCTGATCTCCAGTCTAAATCTCCCTTTCTCAACATTCAACACATCTCCTCTCATCCCATCACTACAAGGCCTTGCAGCCTCCTCTCACCCTGGCTTCCTTGAAAACTAAACCCACGAATGTTTAACAGAGGTATTCACAAAGCACCATTTCACACAGTCCAATCTCACTTTCATCCCCCAACTCTGACTTGTCACAACCTTGATTGTCTTAGTGAAACATCAAAGAGAATCACAGAATCAACCAGGTTGAAAGAGACCTCCAAGATCATCCAGTCCAACCTAGCACCCAGCCCTGTCCAATCAACTAGACCATGGCACTAAGTGCCCCAGCCAGGCTTTTCTCAAACACCTCCAGGGATGGTGACTCCACCTCCCTGGGCAGCCCATTCCAATGCCAATCACTCTTTCTGACAACAACTTCCTCCTAACATCCAGCCTAGACCTCCCCTGGCACAACTTGAGACTGTGTCCCCTTGTTCTGTTGCTGGATGCCTGGCAGAAGAGACCAACCCTACCTGGCCACAGCCTCCCTTCAGGTAGTTGTAAACAGCAATAAGGTCACCCCCAGCTCCCTCAGCCTCTCCTCCCAAGGCTGTGTTCCAGACCTTTCACCAGCTTCGTCGCCCTTCTCTGGACACCTTCCAGCACCTCAACATCTCTCTTGAATTGCGGAGCCCAGAACTGGACACAGCACTCAAGGTGCGGCCTGAGCAGTGCTGAGTACAGGGAGTCCAAACACAGCTCCTGCTTGAACACCACAGCCTGTAAGAGATGGCTGCTGGCAGCCAAAGGGTCTCTGAGGCATCAACCTAACACTGTGGAGGAGTTTCCAGGTCAGGCTGGATGAGGCTTTGAGCAACCTGCTCTGGTGGGAGATGTCCCTGTTCATAGTAGGGTGGGTGTCACTGGATGATACTAAAGTCCCTTCCAAGCCAAACCATTCTGCCACTCTATGAAACACAACCACCACAACCACAGTGATCCTGCACAGCGCTGCCCACGATGCCTTCTTTTCTTTGCCTCCGGTTCTCACAGCAGCAGGTTCATGACTGGAGGTGTTCTCAGCTGCTCTGTTTAAAAAGCAGAGGACATCTGTCTCTTCACATACTTCAAGTGAAAGAACAGGCTGTATCAAGCAACATGTGCTCAAGCAGAAGAGCAGAAATCAGGGCCTCTCTGGGGATGCTATCACCCAACCCAGGCACGAGGCAAGTGTGGCCCAGTGCCGATACCAGCAGCCCCAGTTCCATCCAGCACCAGCTTTTATCATCCCTGACACATCATTCTGACAAAAAACTCCACCAGCTGCTAAACCAAAGACACTGTCAAACCATGGAGATTTCAGCAGCAGTAAAACATTATATAAAGCAGCTTTCTTTTATGGAAACATCCTCACCTGACTAAGCTATGATGTGAGCCACTCAACCAGACCACCACTTCTCCCTGCCTGATGCTAACCTGCTGTGGGTGACCCTGCTTTACTAGCAGGGGTTGGACTAGGTGATCTCCAGAGGTCCCTTCCAACCTCCACCATGCTGAGATTCTGAGATTACCACAAGAAGCCATGACTGGAGCATAAGGGAAAAATAAAAGCAGCATCAACTGAAAACTGACCCCATAAAAGCAAACCAGATCAAATGGCTTGAGTTGGAAGCAACCTTAAAGATCATCAACCACCAAAGTCTCCTGCCATGAGCAGGGACACCTTCCACTAGCCCAAGTTTCTCATGGTTTCATCCAACCTGGCCTTGAACATCTCCAAGGAGGGCACATTCACAGCCTCCCTGGGCAATCTGTTCCCGTGTCTCCCCACCCTCACTCCTTATCCCTCCTAATCTCCAGTCTAAACCTCCCCTCTTCCAGCTCACAGCCATAGCCCCTCATCCTAGCACAGAAAGCCTTTAATCCAAAGAGCAACTTTACAAAGCTTGGCAATCAGGATCCAAGGGACCAACAACAGCCTCAAGTACAGAGTTCCCAATACAAAGTCTTCCAACCAACACCACCACACCCAGCCAGCACAAATGTGATTCACATCAACTGCAGTAAGGTCCAACACAAATCCTCCTGCGGTGTTCAAAGTGGGCAAAAGCAATGTGATGCTCTGGAATGAGGATGAAATGATCACATCATCAAGAGCAGCTTTGCCCTTGGCAAACAAAATCAGAACCTGGTGCTTTAATGATGTGAACCCAGCCAGGTGTTCCAGTGACACAGGATCACTGTAAAACACCAAGCAGGAAATCTGTTCTATTTCTAAGGAAAATAAATGACCTCATAGCTGCAAATTCTGATACATCTCACAGCGACCCATCCTCAGCAACTGCACTGAAGAATCAAGGAAGCTGAGGAAACCTTAAGTCCCCCCAGAGTCTCTTTAGCACTGGCCAGTATGTTACGTGCTTCATGTCGTGTGAAAGGCAAGAGGCAGCTAAGTCCCCACAAGCTGCATCCAGCCACAGCCACCCTGCACTGACCGTGGGACAGCTGTTCAGGGATCATATCATAGAATCATAAAATCATCAAGTGCAAGCATTAACCCAGCACTGCCAGATCACTGCTAAATCATGTCCCTCAGCACACAGATCTGAAACCCCTCCTGGGATGGGGACTCCACCAGTGCCCTGGGCAGCCTGCTCTAGGGCTCGACAACTCCCAAGGGGAAGAAATTGTTCCTCATGTCTAACCTAAACCTCCTTTGGTGCAATCTGAAAGTATCTCCTCTCATCATTTCCTCTTGTTTCTTGGGAAAAGACTCCCACTTTGCTCCAACCTCCTTCAGGGAGTTGCAGGGAGCAATGAGCCTCCTTTTCTCCAAACTGAACAACCCCAGTTCCCTCAGCTGCTCCTCACCAGACCTGTGCTTGGCTCAAGACTAATCCCAGGATTCATGGTGCAGCCTTATGAGTGCTGGGCACAGGGGGGAAACTCTGTCCTAGTTCTGCTGGCCACAGTATTGATGATACAGACCAGGATGCTATTGGCCATCTTGACCATCTGGGCACATGCTGGCTCATATCCAGCACTCCCAGGTCCTTTTCCACTGAGTGACTCCCCTTCCAGCTCCCAGGCCCCCGTGAGCTTGGCCTTCAGAGATAGCCTAAACCCACAGGTGAGGGATGTGACAAAGAATGGAGACCAGCAGGCGGTGTTCAGCCAGTCCAGCCTTTTTGCACAGGCAACGAGAGAAAAGCAGAAAGTTGCACAGCAGAAGCAGCACTTCAAAGGCAGGCAGGAGAAGCAGCTGTGTCAGCAAGTTCCAGACAGATTGCTTTCACATGGAAACCTGTCCCAAAGAGCTAAGCAAAACCTGTCTCTCAATTCCACCTCAAACACATGCAACTCCTGGTGCTCAAACATATGCTTGGCTCACTCCAGGCTCCCCACACCCCACCTACATGAGCTGCCAAGCCACCCAGGATTCCCTGAGTCATGTACAAGGACCTGCTTCATACAGAAGCTCAAAAAGGTGGCCCCATGAGAATTTGCATCCCTGCTTTTTCCAAGGTAACACAAGACAGCTGCCAAGATGCGTATTTTATATCCTTCAGAGCAAACAAAAACCTCAGCATCATCTAAAGATGTTACAGATTCAGCTGCATCACAGCTAAAAACACTTGAAAAGAAACAGACACTCATTTCTGCCTTTGAAACCAGTTAAACCATATGGTAACAGCTTCCCAAATTCTACTGACTCTCAAAAAGACCATCAGGTAGGAAATCTTCCAGGGAAGGAAGCTGCATGGTTGAAAGCTGCCACAGCCTCCCTATCTGTTCTTTGCACAGAGCTGCTTCCTTCTCCATGCTCCAAGCAGGAAGCAAAGCTGGAAACAAACAGACCTGTCATAAAGGGAAGGCTGAGAGCTGGGTTTGTTCAGCTTAGGGTAGACCTTATTACCATGGCCCAGAACATAAAGGGTGGCTACCAAGAGGATGGAGACAAGGAGTGCCATGGAAAAGACAAGGGGTGACAGGGACAAGTTACTGCTAGGGAGATTCCCACCGAACTCCAGAAGATGGTGTTTCCCCATGAGATCAGGCAGACACTGGAACAGATTCCCAAGGGAAGCAGTGGTTTGCCCTCCACTGGACAGTTTTCAGACTCAGCTTGACAGGCTGCTGGGCCACCTCATTTCAACTAGGCTAGTACCTAAAAAAGCTGGAGCAGATGATCTGGCATACTGGGAAACCATCAGAACCAAGGACTTGCTTGGTATCAGAACAAGGATTTCACCACATTCCTGGACAGGGGCTGGATTTCTGTGTCACATTTGTGATTTAACATGCCTAGGTCCCAGTAAAGCAGACAGAAATCATTCCTGGAGCACGGAGAGCAGGTTGTGTAAGCTCTAAGTAGGAGACTTTCCTCCAGCCCGCTGCCGTCCCTCGCCTCCCAGTGATTCGGCAGGCTTCTTCCCCAGACTGAATGCATCTTTGATTAGGAATCCTGTCAGGCTCAATAAAGACTTTGTCACCCTTCTGGGGGTGTAGCAGGAGAGAGGAAATGTTACTCAGCATGGTTTATGGTTTTCATTGCTTCCCTTCCTGTTACTTCATCGAAGGCTGGAATCTGCACTGCTGCTTTCTCCTCTGTTGAAGGCCAATTGTAAAAATAGTACTCCCAAATTCTTTCCCGATCATGTAATACCAGAAATGAAAACACAAAAACATGCTGAACTTCTCCCATCCATGTTTCACATGCTCATGTATAAGCACAAATTCACCAGCCTCAGTGATGCTGCTTGAAGGAGTCCAGCCCACGCAGCCAGAGCCAGCTGACACACACCAGCAGCTACCCCTGATGTTTGCAGGAGCAGACACCTACATTTCAGTGTGTGGAGCAGAGCACATGGTCTCTTGACTAGAAAGATGATGATGAGAAGAACTAGAAAACAACTTCTTCACCTTAATTATTCACATTCCCTGGTCAGCAGCATGGACATCTGACTTCAAAAGAAAAAGTTCAAGTGGTGCAGAAGAACATCAGCTCTGGAGTCTTCATGTAGAAGAAACAATCCCCTTTAAAATACCCTCCTTTTAAGCTACAGACAGACAAAAAAATAACCAAGACAGCTGGGGACAGACTGTTTCAGCAGGACCTGGTGTGACAAGACAAAGGGTCATGTTTTGAACCAAAAGAGGGAGATTCAGACTGAAGATAAGGAAGCAAAACATGTTTTCTACTGACAGCGGTGAGACCCTGGCTCAGGCTGTTGAGAGAGGTGGGAGATGCCCATCCATGGAACCACTGCAGGTGAGGAGGAGTGTGTCCAGCAGATCAAGGGAGGTTCTCCTCCCCCTCTACTCTGCCCTGGTGAGACCTCATCTTGAATACTGCCTTCAGTTTTGGGCTCCTCAGTTGAAAAGGGACAGGGATCTGCTGGAGAGGGTGCAGCGGAGGGCTATGAGGATGATGAGTGGATAGGAAGGCATGGCTTATGAGGAGAGGTTGAGGGACCTGGGGCTGCTTAGTCTGGAGAAGGGAAGACTGAGAGGGGATTTGATAAATGTTTATAACTATCTGAGGGCTGCCAGGAGCAGGGGGACAGGCTCTGCTCACTGCTCCCTGGGATAGGACAAGGAGCAACGGGTGTAAGTTGTGGCAAAAGAGGTTCAACCTCAACACGAGGGGGAACTTCTTTATGGGAAAGGTCCCAGAACACTGGAACAGGCTCCCTATAGAGATTGTGGAGTCTCCGTCTCTGGAGCCTTTCAAGGCCTGTCTGGATGTGTTCCTCTGATCTGTGTTAGATAGGATTGTCCTGCTCTGGCAGGGGGGTTGGACTCGATCTCTTTGGGTCCCTTCCAACCCCTAACATCCTATGAGGTTGTTTGGGGCTCTGAGCAACCTGCTTTGGTTGCAGATGTCCCTGCTGAGTGCAGAGGGGTTGGACTAGACAAGCTTTAAAAGGTTTCTTCTAACCCAAACCATTCTCTGATTCTGTCACGCCATGCAGATGTGCCACTGATTCAAAAAGCCTCATTCAAACACCCTTCATGGAAGACACTAGCAGCAAACTCCTGCGTGACCTCCAGTATCTGCCTGATGACTGCACCCAGTAACATCTATATAAAACAAACTGGTCCAGCTACTTTGGAGACAGACTCTACTACTCAGCCCATATTCTTAACAGCAGCTTTCTGCCTGCAGTAATAGATGATTGTTTTCTGGCCTTGGTAGCCAGAGTGCTCACTAGAAGCATTTTAAGCAATGCTGAGTTTTCCTAAGAGCTTGTTAAAAATGGTAATTATTATAATTTTGTAACTGAGGATCACTATCTTTGATCCATTGGACAGCTTCAAATGACCAAGAACTTTATTTCTTTGTCATCTTTCACACATCCATAACCCCATGGTACATGTCCAACAGACAGACACAGGCCATATTATAGACAGCTACAGGCCACATTATAGCCATGGTGTTCAAGGTAACTTGAAGTGTTCAAGAAAAGACTGGATGAGGCACTTGGTGCCATGGGCTGGTTGACTGGCTAGGGCTGGGTGCTAGGTTGGACTGGATGAGCTTGGAGGTCTCTTCCAACCTGGTTGATTCTATGGCAGAGGACTCCTCTCTGAACTTTGCATTTCACAGAATCCCAGCATGCTGGGGGTTGAAAGGGACCTCTGAAGATAATCCAGTCCAACCCCCCTGCACCCACAGCAGTTTGCCCATGATTTCAGTGGCCAAGTGGGGTTTGGAATCTCTCCAGAGAAGGAGACTCCACAACCTCTCTGGGCAGCCTGCTCCAGGCCTCCAGCACCCTCAAGCCCAAGAAGTTTCTCCTCCTGTTCAGATGAAACCTCTTGGGTTCCAGTTTGTGCCCACTGCCCCTTATCCTGTCACTGTGAGAAGCACCTGGCCCCATCCTCTTGCCCCCCACTCTTTAGCTACTGACAATATATAAATATATAAAGAACACATAAAACTATTCTTTAGCCATTTAGATGGCAAATATTGGGTTTTCTTCCAAATCAGAACATGCCAGTCTACTTACTATAGTACCTTTCTACACAAGAAAAGAGATTAAAAGGGACTTGATTTCACTCTTGTAAATCCAGGAAGCAATTACAACTGACAGCATCAGTTAGTAACAGCGCAGCCACAAATAGGAAACTAAAATCTGGCTTATGTTTTTGCAGCCTGTCAGAAGTAATATTTGCACACTTGGGCTTTTATTCTTGTTTTTTTTTCTTTCCTTGCTAAAGTAGTCAATGGGGCTCATACAGTTTCCTTCTATGCTATTTCCTTACAATATGCACACAGGGCTACAGGCACAGACTTGAGAATTATATCCCAACGCCTGACACCAGAAGTATCCTCCATAAAAAATGAAAAAGACAGGTCTTATTTGAGGACAGGAGCCCTAGATCTGCTGGTGCAGTTTATTTACAAGCATCTCCCTTCAGCAGAACACTCCTGAAAAGGAAAATAAAAGCAAAGGATTTCTAAATGAAGAGCAAAGAAAAAGCTCCTCTGCTCACCGATAGCTGCCCCACACCCAATACAGATAAACACCTTCCACCTAAGCACCCTGGACTATGTTGATAGAAGGTTTTGATAGAAAGAAAACACATTCAAAAGGAATGAGGGAGGGGAAATTTGGTATTATTTTTACTGCTATTTCATCACTCCAAGTCGGTGTTTCTGGACCCCTGACTTCACAGGAGGAAAAAAAACTTCCTTTGGAAAAGCTGAATTTGCAGAGTGAAGCACCAAGGGCCCTGAACTGGAGAGACAGGAACATCAAATGCCATTGCTTCAAAGCAAGCAGCTCATGGAGGCTTTTGAATATCTAAAGCACAGTTCAGCTCTTATCATGGTTCAGAAGTACAGCTATAAAGAAGCATCTGCAAGTAAAACATTAGCAGGAAGTTCCCAGACGCTCATTACTTAGCTATAAAATATCTTTCAGACTGAACGCTGAACCTAAAAGCTGCCTTGAAAACACTGAGCTCTTGGAGTTCAGTAAGATGCAAAGCTCAGACCAACCAAAACTCATCTCAAAGAGTAGAATTTTCTATCAAACGTTTTTCAGTAAGTGATCAAAGCCTGCAAAAGAAGTCTCTTTACCCAAGCTCTTGAAAAATCACCCAAATTCAACAGGCAAAATGGGCAATTCCAGTTCAATCAACGCTCCTCTAGTCGAGCAGCTGACTGCTTGTCAAAATTAATCCCCCTTCCAGAGGGCAAGCATCCATCAAACAGCAACATTTTGGGGAAGCCTTCTGTGTTGGAACTCCAAAACCATTGCTTTGCCTGACTCACATAAAATCCCTGCTCTTTTAAGAGCAGCAGACAAGAAAGTGCCAACATCTGAAAGGATGTCAAAGCTGGGGGTGGGGAGGAACCAAAAGGGAATCATGTCAGGCAAGTTCAGAACACTAAAACAGCAGGAAAAACAGACTATTAAATAAGAAGTTGTATAGGGTTAACACTCCTGGGGGAGTGACCCTGAACCTGACCCTAGGGGTCTCGGCCCCTCCTCAGGGGTGGGCCACACTCCAGGTGATGGTTAGCCCACTCCCCCCACTTCCTGTGGTATAAAAGACAGGAGTTCTCCTGTCTCTTTCTCTTTTCGCCCTCTTGCTCACTACCTGCGTTCATGACCGCACACACACACTGATACTGTATACCAGCCACGAGGCAGAGACACCATCACACTACTCGGGTTGTATCCATCCCTGTTTTGTATTTTGCTGTTTTCCCTTCCTCATCCTTTGTAAACTCCCCTACCTCCAATCCCTTTTTTCTAAGTTATTGTTAAACTTTTCCTTTTTAACTTCCAAATCGAGTGAGATTGATTTATTGGGGTGTCCCTACCTTTTATCTCTCTCCCTGTCTTTTGGGGAAAGGAGGGGGAGGAGGGGAGGGCACTCTATAAACTCTATAAATTCTATAAATTGTCATTGGGTCTACCAAATTTATAAGAGTCTCTGGGAACTCGCATTTGAACCCAAGACAATTTATTTGGCGTCTCAACGTGGGGCTAGGTAGAAAGAATTCTTTCAGAGAAGATTTGGAAGTTAAAAAAATGGATATTCTGAAAGTCTTAATCATTAACGCATTTGCATGGCTGTTGTGGGGCTGGCTGTTAAAGTTTATAAGTTACCATGTCTTCTGGATTGTCATTGATATGCTCTGGGAATATTCTAAGCATTTGCCTGCCCGAGTCTATGCCTATTTCCTGAATTCTGTTAGTAATATCACTGTGTTTAGAAATGTTTCTGGAACATGGAATCAATCTGAGTATATGCATTGGAGCACAGAAGCTCCAGATATTTTGGGGGAAAAATGGTACTGGATAGCTGTTATTTCACTGTGTGTAAATCTGGGTTTGGGAATTAATAAGATAGCGGTGAACTGGGACACGTGGAAATATCGAGTGGGCGCCGCCATTAGGGTGCTTAGGGGGAGGGGTGGTCCTCACTGCCCCAGCTGCAACTGCGGGGGATGGGCGACAGGGCAGACCGGGCAGACCGCCCCTAGCGCGGCTCCGCCCCGAACTCCGCCTCCGGTCCCGCCCAGGGCAGCCCCCCGGACCCTGCCCCCTCAGCCCAGCCCCCTTCACCTAGCGCCAATAACCACGCGGCCAGCAAGATCAAATCAAAACCCTCCCGCAGATGCCGATCCAGGGCAAGGGACCTCTTCGGGAACCAGCACCCCCCAGCAACAGCAACCAGCTGGAAATGGACCTGATAATGGAGTGATCCTTATCAGCTCCACGCCCAGAAAGGAAATCAGGCACATAAGGCAGGAGTATGCAAGGGCAAACGGACAGTCCCTTTTAGCCTGGCTTTTGAAATGCTGGGATGCAGGAGCAGAAACAGTGGACCTAGATCACAGGGAGGCGAAACAGCTGGGATCCTTGTCGAGGGATGGAGGTGTGGATAAGGAGCTGGGAAGGCTCGATGGTACCCACTCACTTTGGGCCAGGCTTCTGATAGCTGTGAGGTACAGGTACCCGACTAAGGATGACATGATTTTCCATCCCCTTAGATGGACAGATATGGAACAGGGGATCTCATACCTGAGGCAAATGGCGGTTCAAGAGATAATTTATGGAGCCGACCAGAGGCCCTCGGACCCTGATGATGTCCGCATGAAGCCAGCCCTCTTAAAGAAACTGACTCAGTGTGCCCCTTCCACATATGCCCCCACATTGGGAGCACTGCTGCTGGGCAGAGACCCCAACAACCTTCCCACAATCAGGGAGTTTGTGAATGACCTAAGACAGTTTGAAGACAGTTTGTCGAGGAAAACCTTAATTGCCACTGTAGAGACCCTCACCCAAGAAATGAACGAGCTGAAAGCCTCTTTCTCTGAAATGCAGAAGGCAGAGGATGACTGCTCCTCACCTTCAGAATGGGTGCAAGTCTCAGCTGTAAGGAACACACGCCGCCGTGCTCCTCCTCCTCCCCGCAGGAGACCAGCCCAGAGCAGACAGGGTACACACAGGGGGTCACTCTGGAGAACACTGTGTGACCATGGGGAAAACATGGATAGATGGCATGGCCAGCCCACCTCAGCTCTATGGGCCAGGGTAAGGGAACTGCAGGGGACAAACACAGGGAATAACTCCTCCAGAAGAGGGGTTGCCCCAGTGTCCCGCAGGCAGCGCTCTCGCTCAAGGGGTGGTGAAGCCAGTAACTCAGGTCCATGTGCCTCATGCAGTCACACTGCTCAGAATTAGAGGTGCCCTGTCTCCAGCCAGGCGGAGGCCAGGGATAACAGAGTATATTGGGACGTGTTTGTGAAATGGCCTGGCACTTCTGAAGCCGAGAAGTACAGAGCGTTGGTAGACACCGGTGCCCAATGCACTCTGATCCCCTCCAGCCACAGGGGGACAGATACTGTTACAATTGCAGGAGTCACAGGGGGGTCTCAGGAGTTGACTGTGCTGCAGGCTGAGATAAGCCTCACCGGGAATGTGTGGGAGAAGCACTCCATAGTAACTGGCCCTGATGCACCTTGCATCCTGGGGATTGACTTTCTCCGGGAAGGGTACTTTAAAGATCCGAAGGGGAACAAGTGGGCTTTTGGCATAGCAGCTGTAGAGACTGCAGACAAAGAGCAGCTGTCTATCATGCCTGGCTTGTCAGATGACCCTTCCGTGGTTGGTACCCACAAGGTGGAAGATGTTAAGTTACCTATTGCTTCTCGTGTAGTTCATCGCAGGCAATACCGCACCAACAGAGACTCCCTGCTACCCATACAGCAGCTGATTCGCCGCCTGGAGCAGCAGCTTGTCATCAGCAAGAGCCACTCGCCCTTCAACAGCCCGATATGGCCAGTGCGGAAGGAGACTGGGGAGTGGAGACTCACGGTGGATTTCCGAGGCCTGAACGAAGTGACTCCTCCAATCAGCGCAGCCGTGCCTGACATGTTGGAGCTGCAGTATGAACTGGAAACGAAGGAGGCCAAATGGTATGCCACAATTGACATTGCTAATGCTTTCTTCTCCATCCCCATTGCAGAAGAATGTAGGCCGCAGTTTGCCTTCACCTGGA
The DNA here is from genome assembly GCF_015220805.1 of Pogoniulus pusillus. Classification (NCBI taxonomy): domain Eukaryota; kingdom Metazoa; phylum Chordata; class Aves; order Piciformes; family Lybiidae; genus Pogoniulus; species Pogoniulus pusillus. The sequence continues at coordinate 5,057,958 of NC_087285.1, read as the reverse complement.
GAGGAGTCCAGTACCACTGGAACAGACTGCCTCAAGGGTGGAAGCACAGCCCTACAATCTGCCACAGCATCATCCAGACTGCACTGGAGAAGGGTGGAGCTCCGGAACATCTGCAGTACATCGATGACATCATTGTATGGGGTGAGACAGCAGAGGAGGTCTTCCAGAAGGGTGAGAAGATCATTAATATCCTGTTGGATGCTGGTTTTGCCATTAAGAGAAGCAAAGTGAAAGGGCCTGCCAGAGAGATCCAGTTTCTGGGAGTTCGATGGCAGGATGGCCGACGCCACATCCCTATGGATGTGGTGAATAAAGTGGCCACTATGGTGGAACCCACTAACCGGAAGGAGACACAATCCTTCCTGGGGTTTGTGGGCTTTTGGAAGATGCACATTCCCGGGTACAGTCAAATTGTGAAACCCCTCTTTGACGTTACAAGAAAGAGGAATAACTTTGGGTGGGGACCTGAGCAGCAGGTGGCATTTGACCAGATCAAACGAGAGGTGGTCCATGCCATGGCCTTGGGACCAGTTCGAACCGGCCCAGAGATTAAGAACATTCTCTACACAGCAGCTGGTGAGAATGGTCCTAGCTGGAGCCTATGGCAGAAAGCTCCTGATGAGACAAGAGGCCGCCCACTCGGGTTCTGGAGCAAGGCGTACAAAGGCTCAGAGAGCAACTATACCCCCACAGAGAAAGAAATCCTAGCTGCCTATGAGGGAGTCAGAGCTGCCTCTGAGGTGATTGGGACGGAGTCACCACTCCTTTTAGCTCCAAGGCTTCCAGTCCTGACTTGGATGTTTAAAGGGAAGGGTTCGACTCCGCACCATGCCACAGATGCCACTTGGAGTAAGTGGATGGCTCTGATAACTCAGAGGGCTAGGATGGGGACTCTCGAGCGTCCAGGCATTGTAGAGGTCATCACCAACTGGCCAGAGGGCACTGACTTTGGAAAGCCAGCAGAAGAGAAGGCAGTGACCCGTGCTGAGGAAGCCCCCCCATACAGTGACCTTCCTGAGGAGGAAAAGGCATATGCTCTCTTCACAGATGGATCCTGCCGCCTGGTAGGCAGCAAGCGGAGATGGAAGGCTGCCGTCTGGAACCCCACACGCAGGGTTGCAGAGGCAAGAGATGGAGAAGGCGAATCCAGCCAGTATGCTGAGGTGAAAGCCATCCAGCTGGCCCTGGACATTGCAGAACGAGAGCAGTGGCCAATGCTATACATCTACACCGACTCATGGATGGTAGCAAATGCCTTATGGGGGTGGCTGAAGGAGTGGAAGAGAAATGATTGGCAGAGAAAAGGGAAGCCTATTTGGGCTGCTGATCTCTGGCAAGACATTTCTGCACGCCTGGACAAACTGCCAGTTAAAATCCGCCACATCAGTGCTCACATCCCAAAGAGCAGAGCCACTGAAGAGCAGCAGCATAACCACCAAGCTGACCAGGCTGCCCACATCTGCCAGATTGACCTGGACTGGAAGCACAAAGGTGAACTGTTCTTAGCTCGGTGGGCACATGACTCTTCTGGTCACCAAGGAAGAGATGCCACATACCAATGGGCCCGAGACAGGTCCGTGGACATATCCATGGAGGCCATAACTCAGGTTATCCATGAATGTGACATCTGTGCCACCATAAAGCAAGCCAAGCGCATGAAGCCTTTGTGGTATGGGGGAAGGTGGTCAAAGTACAGGTATGGGGAGGCCTGGCAGATTGATTACATCACTCTGCCTCGGTCTCGCAGTGGCAAGCAGTATGTGTTAACCATGGTGGAGGGAAGCACGGGGTGGCTGGAAACCTACCCAGTACCTCATGCTACTGCCCGTAACACCATTCTGGGTCTGCAGAGCCACATCCTGTGGAGATACGGTACCCCAGAGAGAATTGAGTCAGACAATGGGACCCATTTCAAGAACCACCTTGTGAGCAACTGGGCAAAAGAGCATGGGATAGAATGGGTTTATCACATCCCATACTACCCACAGGCTGCAGGAAAGATTGAGCGACACAATGGCCTGCTGAAAACCACCCTGAAGGCTATGGGAGGTGGAACTCTCAGAAACTGGGAGAAGCACCTTGCAGAAGCCACTTGGCTGGTGAACAGCAGGGGATCAGTTAACAGAGCTGGTCCTGCTCAGTCTGCCCTACTGCCCATAGTTGAGGGAGATGGAGTTCCTGTAGTCTGTGAAAGGAATCTACTGGGAAAGACTGTGTGGGTTGCTCCTGCCTCTGGTGGGGGAAAACCTATCAAAGGGGTGGTATCTGCAGAGGGTCCTGGTCACACATACTGGGTGATGATGGAAACTGGTGTTATCGAGTGTGTCCCTCAGAGAAACCTCTCTTTAGCTGAAAAGGTTTTGAAATCTCAGAGTTGATTCCATGTGTTCCAGATACTTTCAGGTTATCTTGTATAATAGTTGTATCATAGTTGTGCAATACTTGTATCATAGTTGTGCAATACTTGTATTATAGTTCATAAGGGGTTACAAGTTGTTTTTGTAGTTATACCCTCACCACTACACGGCGTCCAACAGAACCTACATCACAGCAGCAGCTATCCAGAGTCCTACAACATCGCATCACACCACGGCGTCCAACCAGAACCCTGCATCTGATTCGTCACTGATGCCCTGCAGTGAGAGACTGTTCCTGACTTCCCTCCAGAGGATGTCTACAGCCATCTCATCTACACCTGTTCCCCTGATGCCAGACACCAAGAGAGACTGTTCCTGATGTTTTCTTCGCAGAGGGAAAAGACTCTTTCCTGAGTACCAACAAGAACTGTTCCTGTTTCACTGACTTTTCTTCCGTTCCTGCCCTGCTCACACCTCACCAACCTGCACCGGGCCAGAGGAGCACATCGCCTTGAGATACAGCCGGGGACCAAGAAGGACTTCACAAACTCTTAACCCATGGACACTTTTCCCATCTTTGGAGAAGAAGACTGTTTCATAGGAAGGTGGAAGTGGTCTAACCAAGGGGTGGAATGTATAGGGTTAACACTCCTGGGGGAGTGACCCTGAACCTGACCCTAGGGGTCTCGGCCCCTCCTCAGGGGTGGGCCACACTCCAGGTGATGGTTAGCCCACTCCCCCCACTTCCTGTGGTATAAAAGACAGGAGTTCTCCTGTCTCTTTCTCTTTTCGCCCTCTTGCTCACTACCTGCGTTCATGACCGCACACACACACTGATACTGTATACCAGCCACGAGGCAGAGACACCATCACACTACTCGGGTTGTATCCATCCCTGTTTTGTATTTTGCTGTTTTCCCTTCCTCATCCTTTGTAAACTCCCCTACCTCCAATCCCTTTTTTCTAAGTTATTGTTAAACTTTTCCTTTTTAACTTCCAAATCGAGTGAGATTGATTTATTGGGGTGTCCCTACCTTTTATCTCTCTCCCTGTCTTTTGGGGAAAGGAGGGGGAGGAGGGGAGGGCACTCTATAAACTCTATAAATTCTATAAATTGTCATTGGGTCTACCAAATTTATAAGAGTCTCTGGGAACTCGCATTTGAACCCAAGACAGAAGTTTGGTACTGAAAGCTGGAAACGAGTAGAGAAGAGGTGGAGGATGAAATCCAAAGGTCAATTCTATGCTTATCAGTAAGGACAACTTGGGAGTACATCTGTCTACGGCTCGGTCACATTGAAGACCTGAGTGCATCACCTGTGTATGGCTTTACTCTTACCATAGATCACACTCTGCTTTTCATCCTCTTTGCTCCTCTTTGCAATACAGCTCCATGAACTACTAAGGAAGATTCAGGATTAACATAATCCTGTTACCTCTAAATGAGCTCCTGCTGTAAAAGATGAGCTCCCACATAGGTGCTGCAAGGCAGCATAGAGGCAGCCAACACAAGCTGGTCCCACAGACATGGCAAGAGTAGAAGGAGCTATGTACAATGAGATAGGTAGATAAGACACCTAAAAACACCCAGGGCAGGAAGATGTGCTGTTCTGAAAGCTATTTCTGTCTGTTTCCCCTCCTACCTAAAGCATCAAGCAAGTGCTTCTTCGCATTTAACACACAAACACACTGCTGTGAGGATTTCCTCACTCATTTTCATCATGCCTTGCCCAGCCTACCTTTGCAGCAAGTTAAGGCCCCACAACTACAGCTCCTGATCAAGCAGAGGAAAACCCACAGTATAGCAACACTTTGCTTAGCTTCCAACATATTACTCAGATTCAAATGGTGTTAGTTTTATGACACATTAATGGTTTAGCAGTACATAATTTCACATTTCTCTCTGATCTCCAGCAAAGATCACATCTGTCAGGAAATTGGGTTCTGCCCACTAAGTAATCACGAAGGCAAAATGAGTTGTCCTATCAATATTGCATCTTAAGTTATCTACTCTGTACCCACCCCTGCAAAATGTCTCAAGATGTTTTGGTCCACCAATAAAATATTACAGTTGGCATGCACACATTGCTTCCAGCTAAAATGTTCTGTGTTTTCACTCACCACCTAAGACAATGCACCATCATGTTAGAAAAAACATGGGAATCAGAAGATTCCACCTGGAGAATGAAATTCCACACTAAATTAAAGCTCTCTTCTAACATTTTTCAATAAAACCACTGGACAAAAAAACCCAAACCCAAGCTCCAGTTATTCTTCTCATAATCATGTCAGCATGAACTACAAAGGAATTCCTGTAGAGGACAATAGGAATTATGTTTACTGCTAACTCCTCCTGCTTCCTGGTGTGAAGGTAGCCAAGTACTACCAAACAGAGCCATCCAGGGAAGCTGCTGGAATTTACAGTAGGCTACAGCCCTTAGAGAATCCCAGCATAGCAGGGGCTGGAAAGGACCTCTGGAGATCATCCATTCTAATCTCTGTGCTAAAGCATAGCATCCACAGCAGCTTGCTCAGGATCACAATGGCCAGGGGGCATTAGAATCTCTCCAGAGAAGGAGATTCCACAACCTCTCTGGGCAGCCTGCTCCAGGACTCCAGCACCCTCACACCAAAGAAGTTTATCTTCATGTTCAGATGGAACCTCCTGGGTTCTAGTTTGTGCTCCTTGGTCCTTGTCCTGTCTCTGGGCACTACTGACAAGCACTCAGCCCCATCCTCTTGCCCCCCACCCTTTAGCTCTGGCTAGGCATTGATCAGATCCCCTCTCAGGTTGCCCTTCTCCAGGCTCAATAGCTCCAGGGCCCTCAGACTTTGTTCCTCAGAGACACTCCAAGCCTCTCAGCATCTTTGTGGCCCTGAAGTTTCAAGTTACTTCAGCTCAGTCTCACAATTCAATTCTGCTACTGCTGCAACAGCTACAGAATCTCCTCACGTTCAGAGGAACACTAGCAGCCCTGTGTGTGTCTATCCATACTCATCCCTCACCACACAGAGAAGTGTAATTAGTAGCTCTCAGCATCCTCCCTCACAGCAAAAAACCCAAGCCAGATTTACTCTACTGCTGCATTTCAGCACAACCCACCACAACAAAACTCAAAAGCTGACACACTGCCATTGCTTAAAGATTTGCTTTTGCCTTTCTCAACACCACCTGTGCCATAAACCACAGAGAAGCTTATGGATGCAGTGTGTGCACCCCTCTACTACTGACAGTTGATCACTGATGTATGTTACAAAGGGAATCACTCTAATTAAGAAAATTACCAACTTTAATACTAGGAGGAACAACAGAGGAGTGCATGGCCAGGGACTGAAGCAACCAGGACTTAAGATGTTACTCAGGAATTTCTAGCTCCAAATCTTGCAGCCAGTTTCCCAAAGTGCCACAAACCTCATGACTAACAACCACTGAATTACAGACATGACACAGAGCAACTGCCTTCTCCACCCCCATGCTGCATCAAGCAGCTACTAACCCATTACACATGAGATGTAGGCTACTACAGCTGGGTTGTAGGGTATGAGATGACATGGAAACCTCTTCTACTCCTACCAGCCTTTCCTTACAAGCACCAGAACATTCAGAGACTATAACTGGCTTGTCTAGGGGTTGCTTTGCAAGCTAATATCAACTTTCTCATTCCTACGAAACCATAAGCAACACTAATTTGTAATGCAACACAGCAGCAACTCCTCCAACACCTCACTCTTCCATTCAACCACAGCCTTCATGGAGGTGTAGGAAACCCACTATTAACAAATCAGCAAGACTACCATTATTCAGTGAAAAAAACAAACCCTAAAACTGCACTTAATCTGAGTATCAAAGTCAGATTTGTAAGCAGCAGTGCAATGAATTAAGACTCAGACTCTCGACTGGCTCATATTAAAGGAAAAGATTGGTGCAGGGGGATGAGAGGCAAAGTCTGGACCCAACAGCAGAACACTGCAACAACAGATTACACCAATGTGATCTCTGGACAGTCACACTTGTGACTATGGACAAGACACATCCCAAGTCCCAGACCACTCCTCCCAGGAGACATGGAAGGATCTGATACTGCAGGTCAGGCACTTTGCACAAGAATCCCGAAAATGAGGACATGACTGCTGGGTCTCCTTGCAAAGCAGTGTGCTCAGAGTCAATCAGCCTCTCACTCTAGCAGCTACTCCACTCTACCACTCACTAGGTGCACTCTGGACATGTGTCAGGAGTGGAGAGCTGTTATCTGCTCTCACTTTACTACATTAGCGTTCACAGCTGTGAGAGTTACATAAGTACTTCAGATAAAGATCCACTTCTAAAAGTTTGATTAGAGCTTGGGGAAAAAAAAAAAACCAAAACAATCAACATTCCTGGTCATGCTACTAAACACTGAACTCCACAACCTCCAATTTCTGAGCAGCCACCTTTTCCTTAGGATCACAGAATCATTGCAGTTGGAAAAGACATTTAAGTTCATCAAAGTCAACCATCACCCAACTCTACACAGTACTTCAGCTACGTGGTACTCAGTTTGAGATATGCCTAGTACCTACTAGGTAGAGCTGCCAGGTAGAGATGTGAAAATGGGTGGTTACAATACCCTAAAGCAGGAATCTTGAATGGTGCCTAACCTGTTGACTTGCTGGATTTGAGAGACACAAACCAGGGGTGAGGGAAATTCTCAGCTTTTAAGATGATGTTTGTGATCAACCCTGACTGGTTACACAGCATCTGTTACCTCTAGGTCTGCCATAGTCCATAATCATAGCATGGTGGAGGTTGGAAGGGATCTTTGAGGATCAGCTAGTCTAACTCCACTGAGCCCTAGGGTCACCCACAGCAAGTTTCCCAGGATCACAACGTCCAGGCAGGTTTGGAAAGTCTCCAGAAGGAGACTCCACAATTCCATTTAGCTAATAAGCTAGAAGGGGATTTAGCTAATATCCTCTTAGCTAATGTGTACAGAGGGGAGAGCAAAACAAACCAAAGTTCCTCTCTTGAGCTGGGAACTCTATCCAGAAGCAGAGTCAGGCTGGCACAGACACACAAGCTAAGAGATCTGACTTAATGCTCACACCATCTCCATTCTGTCACCACTCCTGTGGCAGAACTGGCCAGCTGTTAGGAAGACCAGGACATTTTGAAGACTTCATCAAGCATCTTCTAAGTCACACACAATGGCATCTAAGAAAGAGCCTGCTGAAGGAGGCCTTGCCATCCAACACAAATGGAAGCAACAAATGTATGTGATGTGAGGTCAGCAGCCTAGCATAGGACTGCCACCTTCCTTCCTGCTTCAAATGGGAACAGGAACAGAAACTCCTTCTGAAACTGTTAGAAAGGCCACTTTGACTTAGCCAAACCAACACAGGCTACACAGAACCCTGAGAACACAGGGTAAAGTCAGTCAGACGTAATGAAACATCCTCCCTAGTGACCACCATCAGGCACTACCCTTGGTGACTAACGGGTAACACCCATGGCAGACTGAAAGCGCACCAGCAGAAGTGATGCCATCACCTTAAACACACACTGGAGTTTACCGAGGCAGAGCTCACTTTCCAGCTCTTTCAAATGCAAATTGTCCCGGGGAAAGCCACTACACCACCTCTGCAACTATCTCTCCGTAGGGATTCCTATTTGGCCAAAAGACCAAACTGTGGGTGCCTGCAACACAACACAGCACGCCACCGCAAGAATTCTTTCCCTCCAGACCAAAAGGACCAACATTTGAGGCTCGTTATTCATCAGCCTTCATCGGGCAGCCTGCTTAAATGTCAATGCTTTAGAATCATAGAATCAACCAAGCTGGAAGAGACCTCCAAGATCATCCAGTCCAACCTTTAATTGGGCACACAAAGATGACAAAGAGAAGCCCTTCAGGCAGTTATTTTTGTTCTCTACAGTAAGAATTTGCTAGACTCTCTTAACAGGCTAAGAGATAACCAATAATTAGCAGAGCTAAGGAACCCAGAGAAAGCAGATGCAGAACACTAAGTAATTTGTCTGTGCTTCCCTGAACCGAGGGTATTTCCAAAATACTGTATAGAAATCATCAGAAGAGGAAGCAGAGTGTAGCAGTTGCAGGGGACAAAGGGAAAGCCTTTACACTTTAAGCCTGAGCTCACTGCAAGACCACCTCCTAGTTTTAGAAACAGCTTGTGATCTTGGAGGTCTCTTCCAGCCATTGGAATGAGCTGCCCAGGGAGGTGGTGGAGGCACTGTCCCTGGAGGTGCTCAAGAAAAGCCTGGATGAGGCACTTAGTGCCATGGTCTAGCTGAGTGGATAGCACTGGGGGATAGGTTGGACAGGATGATCTTGGAGGTCTCTTCCAACCTGGTTGATTCTATGACTGTGAGCAGAAACTGTTTCATGGCAACAGCAGGGCTCTCCATGAGGAGGAACATCAGAGTTATGGACATCTTCATGGAATGCCAGGCTGGAAGCAAGGATCATCTGGTCCAGCCTTTCTAGGTACTTAGTCTAGCTGAAATGAGAAAGTCCAGCAGCCTATCCAACCAAGGCTTAAAACCACCCAAAGGAAGGCAAGCCACTGCTGCCCCTGGGAGATGATTCCAATGTCCAACTGTTCTCACAGGGAAACATTTTCTTCTAGATTCCAATCAGAATCTCCCCAGCAAGTAATTTGTCCCCATCACCCCTTGTCATTTCCATAGGACTCCTTGTATAAAGGGAGTCTCCATCCCCTGGCAGCTACCTTTATGAGTCTTTAGAGATCTGCTCTCCAACACACTTCTCAAGGACAACTTATCTCTACACATGGTTGGAGGAGCAAGGAGAAAACCCTGCTAACTGTAGACTGGTCCAAAACACAGTCCTCACAAGCATGAGGCTTTGAGAAGACCACTAAGAAGACCACTACAAGCCACCTCTTAACGCCAAGACTCATTTCCACCTGAAGCCTGCCAGCTCTTTATGCTCTTGTGATGAGGGTAGGTGCACAGTTACATATGGGACATGCTTGCTCCGTGACGTGGCACTGTCTTACACCAGCAGCATGTCAACAAAGCTTGCAACAGCAGCACGTCAGGGACACTCAGACAACTGCCTACAGATACTTGGCTTCCTTCCTTCCGCTCCTCACAAGTGATGCCTGGCAACAAGTGGGCAAAACCTGGGCACTTTCACCCCCAGCTTCCTCCCACAGTCTGCTAAGCCTGAATATTATTTTCCTATTATTTGTGCCACAACCAGACACTCAGTTCTCTTCACACAGAGGGACACAAAAACCAGGTGTGTCAAAAGGAGGATGACAGAAAAACTCCTCTGGAAAGCTTACACCAAAAAAAGATTTTCTTTTAAACAAAATATTCTTGGTTTGGTGTTGGGTTTTGTTTTGGTTTATGGTGACTATGTCCATTCATTGGGAGTATTCGGGGCTTTAACTCTCCAGAGAGACCTGGACAGCCTGCAGAGGTGGGTACAAGCCAACCTCAGGAGGTTCAACAAGAACAAGTGCAGGTCCTGCAGCTGGGTCAGGCAATGCCAAGCACAAATGCAGGCTGGGCAGTGAGTGGCTGGAAAGCAGCCCTGAGGAGAGGGACTTGGGGGTGCTGCTCGATGAGAAGCTCAACAGGAGCCACCAGTGGGCACCTGCAGCCCAGAAAGCCAAGCAGAACCTGGGCTGCAGCAGAAGTGTGGCCAGCAGGGCCAGGGAGGGGATTCTTCCCCTCTACTGAGCTCTGCTGAGACCCCACCTGGAGTACTGCAGCCAGTTCTGGAGTCCCCATTACAAGAAGGATGTGGAGATGCTGGAGTGTGTCCAGAGCAGGGCCAGGAGGATGCTCAGAGGGCTGCAGCAGCTCTGCTGTGAGCACAGACTGAAAGAGTTGGGGCTGTGCATGCTGGAGCAGAGGAGGCTCCCAGGTGACCTTCTTGTGGCCTTCCAGTGTCTGAAGGGGGCTACAGAAATGCTGGGGAGGAACTTTTTAGGCTATCAGGGAGTGCCAGGACTGGAGGGAATGGAGCAAAGCTGGAGATGAGTAGGTTCAGAGTGGAGGTGAGGAGGAAGTTGTTGAGCATGAGAGTGGTGAGAGGCTGGAATGGGTTGCCCAGGGAGGTGGTTGAGGCCCCATGGCTGGAGGTGTTTAAGGCCAGGCTGGATGAGGCTGTGGGCAGCCTGTTCTAGGGTAGGGTGTCCCTGGGCATGGCAGGGGGGCTGGAACTGGCTGATCCTTGTGGCCCCTTCCAACCCTGACTGGTTCTATGATTTTATACAGGGAATTTAACACCTACACATCTTGACCCACTGCAGTTTTGGAGAACAAAGGCAGAAATGTGTTTTTTCTTCCATTTGGCATCTTTTCTGAATGCCAAGTGTACTCCTAGTTCTCTCCCACCCCCTTCCACACCCTTCCTCACTATTCTACTGTCTCCAAGGAGTTCCTATTGCAGGGTCAGTAAAAAGGCACTGGGCTTGCCTTCTAGCTCAGATAAATAACTTTGTAAAACACACCCTTAATAATTAAGAAGCTCCTGAAATTCACTGTCTAAATCCAGACCACAGAATCACAGAATGGTTTGGGCTGGAAGGGACCTTAAAAAAAATCATCTAGTTCCAACCCCCCTGCCACAGGCAGGGACACCCTACCCTAGATCAGGCAAGGGCATCTTCCACTAAACCAGGTTGGGCAAGACCTCAAAAACACAACAGAAAAGAATACAATATTACTATAACAGAATGGAAAAGAATACAGTATTACAACAGAAAACAGATTTTTAGGGGGGAAAAATGCTAGATTACATATTTACATTAACCAGTGAAAACCTTTAGCTAAATTATCACTCTGCAAATGAAACTAAGTGCATGACCCCATTGCATGGGAGAAAGGCATCCACTAAAGGAAATAAATTCAAATAAAGAATTCCAGGACTCCACCATAATTCCTGGTTTCACTCTCAGGGCTGTCACAGCTGCCACTGAAATGAAAAACCAGTTTTTCAGGAAGAGTAATTGGAAGCAAGGATAGGAAAAGGAATCTTAGAGCAACACCATACACTCCCTAGAAGGTGCCTGGGAAACCACCACCAACTCACTCCAACGTGGCTTGCTCCTTTAACAAGGTTCAAGGTTTTTATGAAGCAGAAGTCTCATTACCTTCTGAAAAAAGAACCAAGCCAAGCTTGCCACTTGCCACTGACAGCTGCTAGATGACCTGCTCAGCAGCCTGGCCTCAGCAGCCTGGAGCACAGACAAGGAGGCACTGCAGACCCTAGCTGCTCGCTGGTGACTACAGCAGCACACTCAGCACGCTAGGTCCCCGCAGCCCTCCTGGACCAGTAACAGTCTTCCCTGATGGGCTAGTTTGAAGCAGGGTAGAATGTTTTGGTGAGAAGAACTAGATCATAGGCTGTGAGAGGAAAACAGTGGTGATGTCTACTCCCCTCAGAGTCTTGCTGAAGAAGCAAGGAAAACATTAGATAACACTCTGGCCATTTTGACTCACACTCTGCTTTGGGCTTTTGACTGAGCTGCAGCTCCCTAACCTCACCTGCCACTCACCTTTGCTTCTAAACCTCTTGGCTGAACCTCTGTTCTTCCTTGGGACTGGGGTAAGGTTGAGAGGGGCAGAGGGATGGTTGAGAGCCCCTCCTAGGGACTCAGGTTTCTGGGAGGGGAGTTGTGTTTCTGTATTACCTTTTACCTTGTATATTCCTGTCTATAACTGTATATATTGTAAATAGCTGCTTGTCCATTGTGCTAGCTGTAAATAAATAGCTTCATTCATATTCCCAGAGCCAGCTGAGTCTAGTCTGGGTGATTTCTAAAGTGTGGGGGGATGGGGAACACCCAAACCGTCACACTGGGTCCCCACAGCCCTCTTGGACCAGTAACAGTCTCCCCTGGCAGCACCCCTGAATAAAACAGGAGCCATTTTCCAACCTTTACAAGCCAAATTTACCATCACCCCACCATCAGAGTTTAGAGACTAACGCACTGGGATATTTGATGGACGACAACATATGACCCAATCTGCCAAGTGACATCTGTTGAGCCCTAAATCCTGAATTTACCCTGAAGATTATCACCAAGCAAGCTGCTGCGATCTCTGCTCTTCAGTTACACCGCCCGACTGCCTCAAAAGGATCTGTAAACACGATCTGTGTAAGCTTCCAGCACCCTCTGACCACCCAGCAGTGAAAACAGTTTCTGTTTTGCAGTAACCTCGCAGACACAAAAGCCTTGTTGACAACTAAACTGCCAGGTCAGAAAACCCCAGAACCTCCAACTGCAGCCTCTAAAGCCAGACTCTTGGACCAACAAAATAAACATCCCTTTCAGGACATCCTGATAGCCTCCCTGAAAACTTCTGCTACAGAGAGAGGGGCTGCACACTGTGGCATCCCGAGGTGGACACATGATGGTGTTGCCAAAGCCCAAGTTAAAGCAGAGACCACCAAAAAGAGCAGTCCAAGAGGACAGATCTCCCACAGATCACCAGAACCCCCTGCCAAGGTGAGCCACGATGTGGGAGCTCTTCCTAGGGGCCAGTGTTGAGATCCACCAACAGAGTGAGGCAGTGAGAGGGTTTTGGACCGTGCCTTACAGGCAGCAGCAGCAGCTTCTGCAAACACAACTGGCCCTTGTCAGAGCTCAGGCTCCAACACCAAACCTCCTGACCACACTTTCTGAACTTAGGTGAGGGGAAGAAGGTGACAGAGCCCTGGAGCAGGCTGCTTAGAGAGGCTGTGGAGTCTCCCTCTCTGCAGAGATTCCAAACCCACCTGGACATTGAGATCCCGGGCAAGCTGCTCTGCATGTCCCTGCTTTAGCAAGGGTGTTGGACTCAATCTCTGGAGGTCCCTTCCAACCCCTACCATTCTAAGATATAAGAGTGTCTAGAGTATGATTTCCATGAAAATCCTTCTCTTTCTGGAAGATACATATGCATAAAGTACCTAAAACCCACAGACAGAAGACAGCCACCCACACACGAGCACATGCTGCCACAGACCCGTCAAAGAAAGCAAATTACACTGACACACAATGCCAAAACGTTTTGGTCCAGCTTTTGGTGTGGTCCTACTTCCTTCAAATGACTCCCTACAACCAGGAGAAAGTAAGATGAGGCAACAGACTCTGACTTTTCTGTGCAACTGCACACACAAGAGATACTACACGTTCAGCCTGACTGATCAGGATGGTTAGATTCAGGAATTGCACCAATTTTCAAACACAAGAAGTGCTCAAAGCTACAAGACCAGGCTGTACACAACTGTGTTACTCAGTTTCACTGAAGCCCAAGCTCCTCAAGGCTCAGACCTGTAGCTCTGTCTCAGCTAGACCTGTGCACTCTTCAGGTCAGCTGGACTGGCACTTTGAGATCACAGAATCCCAGCATGGTGGGTTGGAAGGGACCTCTGGATATCATCTACTCCAACTCCCTTGCTAAAGCAGGGCCACAGCATCAAGGTTGGTTTGGAATCTCCTCCAGAAGAGGAGATTCCACAACCTCTCTCAGCAGCCTGCTCCAGGGCTCCAGCACCCTCACACCAAATGAGTTTCTCCTCCTGTTTAGACAGAACCTCCTGCATTCCAGTTTGTGCCTCTTACCCCTTGTCCTGTCACTGGGCACCACTGAAAAGAGTCTATCCCCATCCTCTTGCCTCCCACCCTCTAGCTCTTACTGAGCATCAATCAGATCCCCTCTGGGGCTGCTCTTCTGCAGCCTCAACAGCCCCAGGGCTCTTAGCCCTTCCTATGGGACTGTAAGTTTCAAAAGGCCAAAACCATGCTTGAAGATACTCATTCACTTCTGGCCCACAACAGAACCACATTCCTCCTCACCACTTCATTTTAATGAATCAGAATTGGAAATGAAATTGCAGCCAGTAGACAAACAAGGATGGTGGAATGGCTTTTTACCTCCTCATGTCTGAGTGACTCACTCAACACAAACCCTGAGCCTTCTGCAAACAATGCCAATGCACATCAGCCATTGTCCACAGCTATTAGCACACTGCAATTTCATCTTCTCTTTAATACATCCACGTTGTCCACAGCAGAGTGTACACTGCACGAAGGAATCTGTGTTAGTCATGATCTCAGAGCAGCAGATGGGAACTGAAAATGAATGAACTCAGCCAGTTAGGACTGGCTACAAAGCAGAGCAAAACAGGTAGGAGGAAAGGGCCAGGGTGGCTAATTTATATGAATCCTTCCATTTCATAGAATCCCACATTGGTCTGGGTTGGAAGGGACCTTTAAAAGTCATCTAGTCAAACCCCTCTGCAGTCAGCAGGGATATCTGCAACTAGAGCAGGTTGCTCAGAGTCCCAGACAACCTGACCTGGAATGGTTGCAGGGATAGAGCATCTCCTACCTTTATGCGGAACCTGGACCAGAGTCTCACCACCCTGTTAAAAAAATCTGCCTCATATTCAGTCTCAATCTCCTCTCCTTTAGCTCAAAACCATCACTCCTTGTCAATTCTGTACAGAGAAACAAAACACATCACTTGTCACAGAGGCAGCATCCAGTCCTACAAGGCCACAGGTGTAAAGTATCAGCACCAGCAGCACAAGTCTGCTGAGATTCATACCAGAAGGCACTGTTTGGTTTAGAGAAGCAGGTCTGAGTGGCCACTGCAGACCAAAATCCGCAGCTCTGTCTATGCTGGCAAAAGGCCTGGTGGCACTCAAACTCAGGCTTGATGAGGCTCTGACCAACCTGATCTAGCTGGGAACACCCCTGGTGACTGCAGGGGATTGCACTAGATGATATTTAAAGGTCCTTTCCAACCCAATACATCCTACGACCAAGAACTCTTCACAACTCATATTCAAGAGCGATGCTTTAGAAACCATTGTGACCATAATGACTTTCAACAGATGACACCAAGCCAACCACTGGGACACTTCCAGCAGTAACACTGGTGGCTTTACACCTTAGTGACTCAAACACCAGACACTTACTTAACCAAGGAACTCAGCAGCCAGGGAGATGAAAAACCATAAAGTCAGAACCATTAGACAGAAGCACTGTAAGTGTGTTCCCAGGTCATCAGCACTAAGCCAGGCCTTGAACAACAAATGTTCAGCCTAATGTGCTTTTCTGAGGCTTCATTACAAGTTCCTTTTCTTTGACACTTCACTGGACCCAAAAGCTGAGGAAGAAAATGGTTTGGGGGAGGGTTTTTTGGTGGGTTTGGCTTTAACTCTCTTATAGCTTTGGTTCATAATGCTCTTCCTGGAGCTGGAGTTGTTTAGCCTAGAGAAGAGGAGGCTCAGGGGTGACCTCACTGCTGTCTACAACTACCTGAAGGGAGGCTGTAGCCAGCTGGGGTTGGGCTCTTCTCTCAAGCAACCAGCAACGGAACAAGGGGACACAGTCTCAAGTTGTGCCAGGGCAGGTCTAGGCTGGATGTTAGGAGGAAGTTGTTGGCAGAGAGAGTGATTGGCATTGGAATGGGCTGCCCAGAGAGGTGGTGGAGTTGCCATCCCTGGAGATGTTGAAGCCAAGCCTGGCTGGGGCACTTAGTGCCATGGTCTGGTTGACTGGCCAGGGCTGGGTGCTAGGTCGGATTGGATGAGCTTGGAGCTCTCTTCCAACCTGCTTGATTCTGTGATTCCAAAAAATAATTAGTTAGGAGAATTCATACACCCACTTCAGGACACTTTAAGCATCACAATGTTTCCTTGTTCCCATCTAAGTCTTTTTTTTTCCACTTCTGTCTAAATTTTCCTTTCCAGGAGAGCATTCCACATCCTCTCCAATATTGTGGGGAAAGACACAGACTCAGATACAGACTCTAACAAAAACCACCCAGCCAGCAACAATCATGCTATTTTCTCTACTTGTCTAATATTAAATCCTTCCAACAAGGAAACCTTGTTAGACAAGACTCTAAAGTTAAAGAGAAAAATCTATTTGCTGACAGCCCTTCCACTAAAACCAGTGTGTACATCCAAAGCTAAATCAGATTTCAGAGCACTGTTTTATTTCGTTGGAATCACGAATCTCTATTTGACTGGAGTCAACAGAACTCAACTGTTAAAAAAGCTGAGAGGAAAAACAAAACTAATATTTATTCCTGTGAACCACCAGTGAAGTTTCTTTCCAGGTAATTCCAGCCAGACAACAGCTGCAGAACAGCCAAACCAGAAGCTCTCCTCTTTGAACAGGGCACCTTGTCCAAGGCTCAACATAATGTTATTTCTGTGTCTGAGACATAAATAATCCCAAAAAAAGACTAATGTGAGCAACAGGTTTAGTCTCCCTGCTGAAAGCACAACAAAAACGACTCATAGAAGTGCACAAAAATAAACCAAAGCTTCTCCTAAGACAGACAGTGAAGCACTTACAGCTGAATATTTACATACTAATAGTTAGTTAAAAACTGGCTCCAATATTGTATTTTGATTCGTTTGAAACAACAGATGGATTTTATTTTCTCAAGTGCAACTAATTTAGGGTTGATTGCAGCTTCAGAAAGTGTGTTGGACTCAAGGTTTCAGCTAGTGATAAGCTGGCATATGTTTCAGCACCCAAATAATTCAGGTTGTTGAGTATTTCTGGCCAAGAATGAGGCACAGCAGTAGTAGGTTGGATCCACCTGGGAAATCAGAACAACTGCAGTGGAACAGCCAAATTCCATTGCTTAAGCAAGATTTTGTGAATTGAAGCCTGAGGTTGCTCTGTGGTGTGCTGGACTAACTTTAGGGAAGGGATCCATCTAGAAGGATCCTGACAGCCTTGAGAAGTAGGTCAGTGACAACTGAATGAGGTTCAACAAGACAAAGTGCAAGGTGCAGCATCTGGGTCGGGTCAAACCCAGGCAGAAACTCAGGCTGGGTGCAGAGGGGGTTGAGAGTAGCTCTGAAGAGAGAGACTTGTGGCTGTTGATTGATGAGCAGCTCACCACAGGCCAGCAGTGCCCTCACACAGCCCAGAAGGCAAACCATGCCCTGGGCTGCATCAAGAGGAATGTGGGCAGCAGGGCAAAAGAGAGGATTTTGCCCCTTTACTCTGCTCTGCTGAAACCCCATCTCAAATACCGCATCCAGTTCTGGTGTTCCCAAGGACACAGAGCTGGTGGAACTAGCCCAGAGGAAGCCACAAAGATGATCCAAGGGCTGCAGCACCTCTGCTGCGAAGGTAGGCTGAGGGAGCTGGGGTTGTTCAGCCTGCAGAAAAGAAAGCCAGAGGGACCTTAGAGCTGCCTTCGAGTAACTGAAGGGATCCTACAGGAAGGCTGGAGAGGAACTTTTCATAAGGATGTCTAACAACAGGGCAAGGGGGAATGGTTTTAAGCTGAGGGAGAGCAAGTTTAGACTGGATCTTAAGAAGGAGCAGCTCTTCAGTGTGAAGGCAGTGAGACTCTGGAATAAGTCGCCCAGAAGGGCTGCAACTGTGCCCTCCCTGGAGACGTTTAGGGCCTTGGGAAACCAAGTCCAGTTCAGAGGAGTCCCTGCCCATGGCAAGGGGGTTGGAGCAGATGATCTGTAAGGTCCTTTCCAACCTAAGCCATTCCATGGTTCTATGCATGCAAAAAGAGATGAATTATCCCTCTGTTGAGTGTCAGGGAAGGAGACACCATCTCTTCCCTACACTGGTTTCCCAGGGATGTTGAGTAGGACTGACCAACAACCAGCAAACATACCACAATTGGTATCTTATTGAAATTTTGGAATAAAAGTTCATCTCTACTCAAGAACAGCATTCTTGGCAAGCTCAGAAAACCAGGTGCAAATGCAAAGCTCATGAAAATGCTTCTTGATAAATCACTTTCATGAAGAGTTTGCATGCTTGGCTCCTTTATTAGAGGAAACCTACAGGTCTCATTGAAATGGAGAGTCACAATACTATGCTGCAGAAAGAAACAGAATAGCAAGAGACAGTTAGCTCTGGAGTCCTCAGCACAAGAAGGTATTAACCTCTTGGAGCAGGTCTAGACGAGGCTACAAGAGCTGTAACCCTCTGCTGTGAGGCCAGACTGAGTTGGAGTTGCTCAGCCTGGAGAAGAGAAGGCTCCAGGGAGACACTCTGGTGGCTTTTCAGTGCTTAAAAGGGCTGATGAGAAAGCTGAGGAGACACTTTTTAAGCAGAGATGGTTTAAACCAAAAGAGAGACATTCAGACTAGAGAGAAATACACTGAGTGTGGTGAAGCCCTGGCCCAGGTTGGCCAGAGAGGTGGGAGATGCCCTATCCCCGCAACCATTCCAGCTCAGGTTGTTTGGTGCTCTGAGCAACCCGCTCTAGTTGCAGATGTCTCTGCTGACTGCAGGGCTGTGGACTAGATGAGCTTTAGAGGTCCCTTCTCATACAAACCATATGATGCTTTTATGAACTACCCATCCAAAGCACTCTTACAGACCAAAACAGAGGAAAATGGAACCACTCAAAACTTCACCCCACCAAGCTGACAGCTGAAGAGATGCAGCTCTCCAAAGCTCTGAGGCTTGCTGGACAATCCTCCAGGATTGTGAGTGCTGTATTTACCTGGAACTTAAACATGTTAACGTAATGAGCAGCTTGGGGAAAAAAGATAGATGTGGTTTTGTTTTACCTCTGACTGAAAGCTAAGTGGCAGGGAAGCAGAGGAGGGAGAAGGCTTACTGTTATTTCATTAAAAGTAATAAAGAATTTTAAGCCTTGCTTCATTAACAAAAAGTATTTTCTGCCGCTGAATTAGACTCAAGAACTGACAGCCACCCATATGTGTCACTGCTCAGGTACCACTGCTCTGAACAGTAATTTTACTCTAAGGTTGTAAAGGGAAGAGCTTTACACCACATTTTATTTAAAGAGAGGCTGGGGACAGAGTGGCTGAGAGCAGCCAGGAAAAAAAGGGACCCAGGGGTACTGGTAGGTGGTAGCTGAAGATGAGGCAGCAGTGTGCCCAGGTGGGCAGCAGAGCCAATGGCATCCTGGGCTGGCTCAGGAGCAGTGTGGCCAGCAGGACAAGGGAGGTTATTCTGCCCCTGGACTCAGCACTGCTCAGGCCACACCTCGAGTGCTGTGTCCTCCCTGGACAAGCAACAAGAGAGATGTTGAGGTGCTGGAAGGTGTCCAGAGAAGGTCAATGAAGCTGGTGAGGGGCCTGGAGCACAAACCTTATGAGGAGAGGCTAAGGGACCTGGGGGTGTGCAGCCTGCAAAAAGGAGCCCCTCATGGCTGTCTACAGCTACCTGAAGGGAGGCTGTAGCCAGGTAGGGGTTGGCCTCTTCTCCCAGGCACCCAGCAACACAACAAGGGGACACAGTCTCAAGTTGTGCCAGGGGAAGTCTAGGCTGGATGTTAGGAGGAAGTTCTTCACAGAGACAGTGATTGGCATTGGAATGGGCTGCCCAGGGAGGTGGTGGAGTTGCCATCCCTGGAGGTGTTGAAGCAAAGCCTGGATGAGGCACTTGGTGCCATGGTCTAGTTGACTGGATAGGGCTGGGTGCTAGGTTGGCCTGGATGATCTTGGAGGTCTCTTTCAACCTGGTTGATTCTATGATTAACACTCAAAATCACCTCAAGTCCAGGTCTTTTAGGAAAACCCTGAAAGAACCCAGTGTCAAGATGACAGTGCAGAGCACCAAGTGTAGCCACCCTTGAGTTCTCTAAAGCTGCAGTTTCTCAACATTTTTGCTAATAAAACAACTGATTTTTCTCTATTTTCCTTTTTTTGGTCATACAGAACAAGAATAAAACTACCTGCTGCCTAAGTGGTCCTGCACTGCAGAGGGGGTTGGACTCAATGATCTCTGGAGGCCCATTCCAATCCCTAGCATTCCATGATAGCTAAGAAAATATGCAGAATTATAAGGATTTACACTTATGTAAGTGTAAATAATGAGTGCTGTCCTCTGAGCACAGAAAGGCAATCTGCATAAGGTACACAATGACCCAGGCAGGAATTTATTAGTAGTGAATGTCAGGCACGTCAGGATCTGCTCCATATCACTCTGGTTATCAGCCAGTGATAACCAATGCATTGACTTCAGACTCTTCCAGCCCCACAGCACAAGCCACACGTAAAGGCAGAACCAAGTCCCTGCAGTTTAAGAGATGAAAGTTCCACAGCACTGCTCAGAATCATCTTGGATACACAATCTGGAGAGGTTCTTTGGCAAAGATAGCAAAGCACAGAGCTACAGAACAACCTCGAGCACTTTACGTCAGGTAACAGCTGTGCACCTCCAGTCTGAGCACCAGAACAGGTACAAAACATCAGCTAGAAAAGAACCTATCACTAAATAAAAAAGAAAATGGGGATGAAAATATAAGACAGAGGTTGGGTAGTAAAAAATTATAGCAGGAATCAGGTTTCCATCACTTTTCCCCTGTTTTGGAGGCCCACATACTAACAGTAAGGAATTTTTATTAAATGCAAACCAGCATCTGCCACTTCATTTAACACAAATTTCTTTTCAGCTTTAAGATCATTGCAAGCATGGAGTTGTTTTTTTTTTCTTGCAGCACTTCTGCAGTTGTAATTTGTTAAGAGGCTATCCAAAACCAACACTGCTGTGACACGAGCGCTGCTGCAAGCTCACTGCAGCAGCGATGGATTTTAACAAAGCCTAATCCCCTGTTTCACCTACCTACTGAGTTTACAGAAAATTATTAAAAGGATGAAAAAAAAAAAAAAAACCATTAAAAAACCCACTTCAAAATACCAGTTATTTCTGGAAACAAGAAGCAGATGTTCTCCTCTGTTTGGCTCAGCTGTGCTACAGTACAAGAGTGCCTTTGTTACGCTGTCAGCAATCATTTAGTTTATTTATTACAGCCATTTTATAATGCCCATCAATGTACTACTTGTGCATGATTTAGACCAGTGGAGACCTATTTCTCCCTACAGAAGTCATCCAGAAGCAGCACAGGCACCCTCCAAAGAGCGGATCTTGGTATGACACAACTGTGCAAATTAGGTTTTGTTTTTCTCTTTCCCCTGTATTAATAAAAAGGGAACAGGAAGAGAAGGAAGAGCTAGAATGGACAAATAAAGCTGAATTAACATTAACAGAGAACCACTGCAAGGGGACAAAGTGAGGAAAAAGCAAAAAGCTCAGAGTATAAGCATAAACTACTAATTCTTTGAAGTGCAAAGCTTTCCGAAGCACGGAAAGGAAACTGTGACTAGGACAAAGTCACGAAGAACCAAAACACTGAGGAAAGGATCCATCAAAAAATGGAAGTGACTATGTTCATAGAAGGGGTGAAATGAGGGGGAAAAAAGGTACCAAAGAGAAAGAAAAGGCAACATAATCACTTGCTATGTTGCCCTATCAGTCACTGAGACCTTATCTGCGGTAGGCATGAAACCGCTCCCCTAAAGACTAACATCAGAGGCTTTGGAGGGATCTGATAAGGAATTCCAAGCCTCAAAAAATTACACCTTTAATGAGCGCACACACGGTGGGATAAACATTCCTCTTGCCCTCCTACTGCTGGGAGCAAACTATTTCCTTTATTAAAATATGCCCTAATTGAATCCCCCTACTTGTGGCACGAGAAAGAAGCAAGAGGATGTGCAAGACAGACCTAAAACGCTGCACGGCGACGCATGAACCCCACGCTCCCCACCTGCAAAAGCTGCACGTCCAAATCCTCACACCTTAAACACCACACAGACAGCAGCAGCACCAGCCCTGGGAGACAAATGCAAACGTTAAACAAATGCATGAAGTGCTACAGTTCAAACACAGCTATGATTTATTGGGGTTTTAAGTGATTAAGTGTCCAATTACCGCAAGGGTTTCCTCCATCTGACAAGACACAGAAGAGATGATTTGTTAGGATAATCTGTTATCAAAGCAAGATCTGAGAGAAGCCTGACAAATTCTGCACTTTCAGGCTGAACCTGAGAGACAGAATTGTGTCAGCACATGGTCACAGCCAGTCTTGCCAGCCAACGGGTCCTAAGCTTTACGGAAGCGGGACTGGCATCCTGGAGTGGCAAACTTTCCACAGACACAGGCATGAGTCCCCAAGCAAACACTCTGAAAGACTTCCCACAAGAAAAGCCAGCTTGCATCATCTATCTGCCCGGTTTTATGACGCACCAGGGCACAGGGAGGAAAGGAAACAAGCAACAGGATGAGATGAAACAGGCTAAGATGCAGCAGAGAGGTTCAGGTCGGGCACTGGGAAAAGCTTCTTCACTTAAAGAGTGGTTAACCCCTGGAACAGGCTGCCCAGGGCAGCAGAGGAGTTTTCATCCCAGGAAGCATTCAGAACAGTGGAGATGTGGTGCTGAGGGACATGGTTTAGTGGTGACCTGGCAGTGCTGGGTTAACAGTTGGATTTTATCACGTTGGAGGCTTTTTCTAACCTTTATGATTCTATTCTACAATAGCACAATAAATAAACAAGTTCAGAAGACCTTCCAGATCTGAGTAATACCACAGAAAGATTCTAAATTGAGGAAGAGCACAGTAATTATCTAAAAATGTATGTACCTCATTAAATGTGAGCTATAACCTCTATGAGTTCACCAAAATAATTCCACACACACCCCTCTAACAAACTAAAGATTTAAAGACATAAAGCATCTGAGCAACAACAACCAAAAAAGTCATCAAGTGTGTACATGTCTAATATGCATAACTTATACACTCTAACAATTAGCACACATTGGAATGTTACCACAACACTGAAAACTTGCCCTAACAGAGGTTTTCTTTTCACCCTCCCAAACAAAAATATTTGTAGCATCAAGAATGAGGACTTCTGCAAGCCAGAAAGAATTCTCCAAAATAAGCAAAATTAAAAATCTAGCAATAGCTCCCTGCTTAGCTCCTCAGCTCTTACACAATAAAATGTTTTGTCAACAGAGAGCCTTAAAACTAAAAAAAAAAAAAAAAAGAAAATGAAAAAAAAAAGAAAATGAAAAATTGTGTGGATAATTATACCATTTGTGAGTGAAATCTGCATCATTTATCTGTGTTTTCCCAAAGGAATGCCCAGATGATAGTTATGAAGCATCAGATGATGCTACTACATCAGCACAGCCTCAACCCTGTAATTTGTAATGCTCAGGTAAAGTGCTCCAATAAACTGCAGGAGGATAAAAAGAGAGGGGGTCAGAAAGGGACTGAAAACGATTGAAACTCATGGGGTCAAGCAGCTTTGGTTTATCACAACATACTAGCCACGGTTTGGGGAGTTCTGGGGGGGTTTCCTGTATAAAAATGCAAGTCAAAGGGCATGAGCAGCCCCATGCAGCTGATGATACCTTTCTAGGAGAGTAGGAGGGGAGAAATGAAGCCACACTTTTTGGCCGTGCACAGCTGGATACTTCCAGACAGGAGTCACCATCTCCTACACCCAGCTCAGGGACACCTAAGGGCTGTGCTGAGCAGGTTTTGACTTCCCTGAGATGAGTCTTGTTGTCTACAGAAGAACGTTGATTAGTTGGGGTGCTCAGCAGAGGTTGAAAAACTAAATTCAAATGAATACCACTGCTATTGCTTCCTCTGCTTCCCTTATCCCTATATCCATCTGTCATCACCTCTCAGAGCACATGCTTAGGCAATTTGGCTGTGCCAGGGAGGTTCAACTTTTCATTCTGTGCTTGAACAGGTAGCACTGATCCAGAGGGGGACCCCCTGATGTTGAGAGAGGGAAGAGCTTTTCTTGATCAGATTAATTTCTATATTCTCCCCCCCCAAAAAAAAAACCCAAAAGTGATGTGAGTGCAATTATCCACTCAGCAACAGACAAGAAGAACAGAGGTCCTGATCCTGCCAAGTTTTAAGTACAGGTTTAATTTTAATCACGAGTAGTCTCACTGAGCAATGTCTCTTAAGTGCCTGCCAAAATAGGGCCAGATTAACAAGGGAATTAAGATTATTTTTCTTAAGTCACTTTAGCAGTGCTATTCATTAGATTAGAAATGATTAGATTTTCTTTTTCCACAAGTGAGATACCCTGGCAAATCCAAACCTGCACACACCCCCGATGGCAGCCCCAAGACAGAATCTGCACAGACCCACACAAACCCCTTGTGGTATCTGACAGTTCAATGCTACGAGGTTAAGGGAAATACTTATTGCAAGGCAGTTTTAACCAAAGTACAGGTGACAACATCGAAGAATTCCACAACAGTTGCTGAGAAGGCACTCGGAGATGCCTAGAAACCCCAAAAGGGAACAAAATGCTCTGCGGAAGGCTGAGGTGTCAGCACTGCAAACAGCAGCGGTGGGCAGATGTTTGGGCCAGGCCACATTACCTGCTCCCCAAAGTCAAACCCATGACGAGCCAGCATGGTATGCCAGCTCATGAATGACACTCCTGTGATGAACCCAGTTGCCCAACACTGCAAACCACACTGGTAAATGAATTCTGCTCACTGAAGAGAAGGAAAGGTCTGCAGCATGAGAGAAGCGATATAAGAAAGAGAACAGGAGAGAGAGACTGCCTCGTTATTAATTCAGGGAGCAGAGGAGGAGGAATGCATCCCCATGTCCCAAGGCAAGTAAACAGTGGGACTGAACATGTGTATTTCAGCCACTTACAGGGCTGACCCGAAGTGGAACTGGGATCTTTGTCCTGCTGGGACCACTCTGGAGCAGCTCTCCCTGAGAAACCCTTCGATAATTAA
This sequence comes from Pogoniulus pusillus, assembly GCF_015220805.1. Taxonomy (NCBI): domain Eukaryota; kingdom Metazoa; phylum Chordata; class Aves; order Piciformes; family Lybiidae; genus Pogoniulus; species Pogoniulus pusillus. The sequence continues at coordinate 5,033,036 of NC_087285.1, read as the reverse complement.
CTTATAAGGAAGACCAGGCAGGACACTCTGCTCTCCAAGAAGTATCAAGGGAGAACAGATGTTTCCCAGTCCCAAAGGGACAAATTCAACAGTGTATCATTTCATACCACTGATTATCGAGGACATAAAAATCACGGTAAGGAAAACAAACAACACAGGCTAGACAAACAAACTGCAATCAGTGAAATGCAAATGCTATCCGTTTCTGTAACTAAATTAATGCTCCATGCCAATACCATCCCCAAAAAATCCATGGCTGAGCACAGCCTGGCTCATAGAGAAGGGATAGAGAAGGCAGCTTATTAGAAAATGTGTTTTATTGCAGCTAACCAGCCTCACACATTTCTGTCCTCCCACTCACCGGAGAGCCAGCCCTTTATGAAGTCTGGGAAGCATAATTAGCTCGGTTTTGTATAAATCTGCATCCCTGTGCAGGTAAGGAAAGCCTTTCAGCTCCCTAACTTTCCCCAGAAGTTTTGCATCACTGAAACATGTCTAATTTTCCCTTTCAGTCATCTGCCTCCTCCTCCTCTTCTTCCTACAGCCTGCCTGAAGTGGTTCTTCAAGCATCTCACGTCTACATCCAGAGTCTTTAAACATTGCTAGTCTCCATAGGTCCAACTTGGAGAATGAAAGAGAGAAATAACCAAAGAGAACAAACTAAACCAGAAGTTTGCGAGCGAGCGGCGAGTTTGCGCAGCGTGCGAACACCACGAACCCCAGCGCCGAGCAGAAAACCTGTCAGGATACGGATCTGCACCAAAGGAAAATTAACGCAGAAATAAAAAGAAACAGCAGGGAGCGAGTCGCAGCCTCCACCTCTTACCTCCGGAGTTCTTTCTGCTGGTTTCTTTCGCAAAGCCTGTTTAATCTTGGGGTCCACAGGAGCGCTCATTCTATTGCCCTGCTCCTCCAGCTCCGCAACTCCTGGGAAATCGCTGGCGGCGGGCGATGCCTCCAGGAACACAACAACACAGCAGGCAGCTGCAGCTCCCGTTCGGCAGCTCCGGCCCGGCCCCGCCGCTGTCCCCGTGGCGGGCCGGGGACGCGCCCCGAAACTTTCCCCACGCCGGGGTGCCCAGTGGGGATGGGAGAAACGGCCTGGTCACCTCGCACGCCGCCGCAGGGCAGGCAGCGGGGAGAGGAGTGGAAAAGAGAAGGCCGAGGCGGGAGAAGGGGAGCGGGGCCCGGCGGGGGAGGGCAGGCCCCGGGGCGGGCGCGGTGCCCGCCGCCGGGCTGGCTGCTCACCAGGCGGGCGGCTCCTCCGCGGTGCTCGGAGCGAGCTGTCGGCTCAGCAGCGGCGTGAGGGGCAGGTGGCGCCGGCTCCCGCCGCCGCGTTTCTCCGGCGGCCGGCGCCGTTCCCCATCGCGCAGGAGGCAGCGGCGACAGCAGCGGCCCCGCCGTACGAAGATAAACTCCGAGTGGGCTGCGGGAAGTTACCGGCCGGAGCAGGACTCCCTACGCCCGCCCGCTCGGCCCCAGCACCCAACGGCTCCGCCTGCCGGGTCCACACAAAGCGACGCGGGCGGGTGAGGAGTTTCGCGACGCTGCTTTAAAGACTCTCCCGCCTCACTCCGCACCCGAAGCCTGGCTACGCTCCTTCCTTAATGCCGCCAGGAACCGTTGCCGCCGTCCCAACGACGTTCCCCGGTCACCTCCCCCACAGCCGCCCCTCGATGGAAAAGTGCGAGCGCGGGCTCTTTAACCCAGAAAATCAGCAAACGGGGCGAGGGGCGGGCGGGCGGGCGGGAAGGGCTGCGGCGAGCCCCGCCCCCTGGCTGGATAGGGTGGGAAGGGGCGGGGCCAGAGAGCCGTGCGGAGGGAAGGCTCGCGAGGGTTGGGGGCGGCGCGCGCAGGCGCGGGCGTTGGTGGGGAGCGGGGCCGTGCGCGCGCCCGGCGGCAGCTGGCGGAGGGGCGGCGCGGGAGCGGCTCTGGCGTCCCAGGCGGCCGCAGACTGCTGCGCCTCACGCACCGCACCGCCGCCCCCTCACAAGCTGCTGCGCCTCACGCACCGCACCGCACCGCACCGCCGCCCCCTCACAAGCTGCTGCGCCTCACGCACCGCCCCGCACCGCCGCCCCCTCACAAGCTGCTGCGCCTCACGCACCGCCCCGCACCGCCGCCCCCTCACAAGCTGCTGCCCCTCACGCACCGCCCCGCACCGCCGCCCCCTCACAAGCTGCTGCGCCTCACGCACCGCACCGCACCGCACCGCCGCCCCCTCACAAGCTGCTGCCCCTCACGCCCCGCACCGCACCGCCGCCCCCTCACAAGCTGCTGCCCCTCACGCACCGCCCCGCACCGCCGCCCCCTCACAAGCTGCTGCCCCTCACGCCCCGCACCGCACCGCCGCCCCCTCACAAGCTGTTACCCCCGCAAAAGGCCATCCCCGCACAGACTGTTACCCCTCGCAAGCTGCTGTCGCCTCTCTAACTTGTACACTCATGAAACTGTTGTACCCTCACAAAATGCCATCTCCTCATAAGCTGCTGTCCCCGCACAGGCTGCTGCTGCCCGCAGCGCGTCTGCCGTGGTCCTCCTAAGAGCACCTTCTTGTCTGCCTTTACACCTGATATAACTCAGCATTAATTGCGTTTCGAATGGGTGTTGGTCACTTCTCCCAAGTAACAAATGATAGAGGAAGAGGAAATGGCCTCAGGCGGCGCCAGGGGAGGTTTAGGTTGGACGTTCTATAATTAGAACTATTTCTTCCCCAAAAGCGTTGTCAAAGCCTGGCTCAGGCTGCCCAGGGCAGTGGCCGAGTCCCCATCCCTGGAGGGGTTTCAAAGCTGTGTCGATGTGGTGCTGACGGACACGGTTTAGTGGTGACCTGGCAGTGTTGGCTTAGTGGCTGGGCTCAGTCTCCCTAAGGGTCTTGTCCAACCAAAAGGATTCTGTGACTCTACACTTCTCCAATTAGAGTTTCCACGGGCAGGGATAACTTTTTTGTTGTAACATCAAATGTTAGGATGCTGTTCCATCACTGTTAATCCTGTAGTTCACATGCATTCTCACCTTTTCCTCATCAAACCTTTACCTTCTTGATTCTTGAGCTTAGAGATGCCTTTTCCTTCAGACCTGGAGCTGTGGGGTTCTGAGATTCTCTAGCTGTGTGACACCATCCACGCTTAGAATCATAGAATCACCCAGGTTGGAAGAGAGCTCCAAGATCATCCAGTCCAACCCATCACCCAGCCCTATCCAGCCATCTGGACCATGGCTCTTAAGTGCCTCATCCAGGCTTTTCTTGAACACCTCCAGGGATGGTGACTCCACCACCTCCCTGGGCAGCCCATTCTAATGCCAATCACTCTCTCTGCCAACAACTTCCTCCTAACATCCAGCCTAGACCTCCCCCAGTACAACTTGAGACTGTGTCCCCTTGTTCTGTTGCTGGTTGTCTGGGAGAAGAGACCAACCCCACCTGGCTACAGCCTCCCTTCATTTAATAATTTTAGTATTATTTTTTTCCATGCTCTGGAGATCAGTTGCCACTCAGGCCAGAGTCTCACTAGCCAGCATATATTTTTGAGCAGTCTGCTCTGATCCACACAACCTCATCTCCTTGTTCTCTGTAAGTTAGTTGGGGGTTTCTGTTCCTCAGTCCTTTCCATTATGACATGACTCTGATCAAGCCCATATATTTGATAGTACTGGGCTGCTTATTTTTCTAGACCTCCTCAGCAACACAAGCATCCAGTGCAAGGGTGGAAAGCCCAAGCTACCAAATTTGTACCCGAGCCTGAAATAAGAAGCAGCTGCATGGCTCAGAAACCTTGTGGGGTTTTTACAAAGTGGACCCGGGCCAGGTCTCAAGTAGTCTCAGGACCTGGATTTCCAGGCCCCTCAAGGACATCAGGAAGCAGCCATGTATCAAGCATGCCTCAGAAGGTTTCCTTCCTTCCCCCAAGCCCAGTTTTGTAAATCTACAAGATCAAAGCTCTGCAGGCACACAACTTGCGTTTGTCCTTGTGTTGTTGTTGGGTTTTTTTCCTCTCTTTCCTTCCTAATAAACAAGAGTGAGTTTGTTTCTTCCCTTTCTCCAGCTACTCCTTCCCATTCTCTTCACCACTTGCCCTTTATGGCACAATTGTCTTCGTTGTCCTGAAGGGACTTTATTGGCCGTTCCAAGATGGTTTATAATATTTCTGATGTTTCCTTCAAAGAAAAATCCAAGGAAATTTGGCATTTCCTCAGCTGTAGACTTCTTTTGGGTCTGTGCCTAGTATCATTGCATGCACAGCAGCAGTGCCATGGATAGCCTAGATCTTAAAAGCCACCGTGCTGCAACCACTAGAGAGGCAGTGTAAGATGCCCTTAAAAATACAATCAAGCAAAGACAGTTTTGGCCCCATCAAGTCTTAATATCTTGTTTATTTTACTTCATGTTGAACTTCCAGTGGTAAAATTAACATTTCCAAATATCGTGTCTATTATTGTTCCAAAGGTCAGGAGCTTGTACCGGTTGTTTGGCAGAACATGCTATCCTCCTTCGACTTCAGTACATCAAATATTATTTCCAGTAGTGTGGGAATCTTCTGAGGTTCCTTGCCAGGAGCCCAAATCAGATAAAAACTTCTCCTGAGTAACTGAAGAGAAGCAAGTGAGAAAGAATTGAAACATGGATGCTTCTTTATGAAGACTTGTTACTTGTTTGCCTTCGTGTTCTCCAGAGGAGATGTAATAGCAAATGAAGGATGTTTTTTTCCTTTATCAGCTCAGTTTACAGTTAAAGATCATGTTAAAAAGTCGTTGACACTCCCCAAGTGAAGATGAGCAGGGAAAAAAAACTTAGTAGAGGCTGAGAATAAAAAAGCCTAACTGAAATCTGTGCTTAGGACAGTGCTCATGGATCTGTAACCATTGATTCCTAGTCCTACTTTTTAGAAGGTAACTCTTTCTACCCGCCTATTCTTGCTGTTCAGCATTCCTGCACTCAGCACTCTACATGGAAATAAAATCAGTAGCCTAAGAATTCCCTTTTTTGCCTTTTGAACACATTTATTGTGCCACAGACATGCATGGAGCAAGGGGGTAGGCAGAGGTCCTCAATAGGAACCAAAGTTGTTATCCAGTTTAATTGCTTGCCTTAACTGACCTGTGAAACAAGACTTTCCTCGCTCCAAAAATACCTGAATTTGGGTAGGTAATGGCTCTAATGGCTGCAATTATTCCAAGGGCGATTTTAGCTGTCAGGTTTAGTTCCCCAAATACCTGGAGAACAATGGGAACGAGTGTCAGGATCCTAACTGCTAGCTGGTGTTACCGCCTGTGTCTCCCCGCGATAAAGCCTGTGTAGTTAAACACAATTAAGAAGCTTTCACAAGTGAGTAATTTCAGGGCTGGGATTAAAGGATGTGGCCGAGCAGGATGCCTGTTGTCTGTGAGGAGGGGAAAATCTGCTTCCCTTTTGTCTGGATTGTAGCACTGTGCCCAAATAAAAGTATCCTTACTTACTGCTTAGGTTTTTCATCTGTTGAAAACCCGCACTAGCTGGGGTTTCACATAGGAGGAGTGAAGGTGTCTCGCTTTTTACCCCGCTGAGCTGCAATCTCAGGAGATTACATGTTTCTGCCTCCAACATCCGTGAATTGGAGTAGATCAGCTGAATTACAAAGCACATCTCCTCCTCCTGGTATGTTCCCTCAATTGTTCTGCCTCACTGACACTCCCAAACCCGCCTTTTAATCTCACGCCTTTCACCACCATGTCCACATCCTAGATTCTTCAGGGTGAAACTCGACTTCCTCACCTCTCCCAGTGAGAGGAGTGATGCAGGATCGTCATCCACTGAAATACTCGTACTTGCACTTTATGTGTTCTATGTATTTCTTACACCCATGAGTTGTATCGCATCCTGGTGATTTCCTTCCCCTGTTACATTATCTTAGCTTTTAGGAAAGAAAAAAACTCCCCTTCAGAGATTCATTCACATCCTTGGCACCGACTGCTAGCTAAGTGTGTGGCTAGCACGCCGCAAGGAAGACGCACAAACTAACGCTCTGCCTGGCTAGAGGGAAACAAAATGTTCTGGGATCCCTCAATGGGATGAAGCTCTCCAGACTCTTTTACCATATATGCTTATTCTGATGATTAACTTCCCGAGCAGGACGTTTGGGCCGGTGAAATCGGAGAGGAAAAGGGGTAACCAGTCACTGTGTGTGAGTGGGAAGGTTTTCCTTTCGCGGGGAAATGGCACACTGGTGAGTGGCCCAACACTGAGCGGCTACCCAGAGCAGAACATTGACCTCCTGTCTAGAGCAGCTCCGCAGTTCAGTTTCTGAAGTTAAGTCCCAGGAAATGTGACAAGCCAAATGTGAAGCGAGAAGGGAGGAGTTGTTTCGTCTTGCACTGCTAATTTCGCTCCTTCTGAGGCAAAGCTCCCCACTGCACACACTCCCAGAGCTTGAGGAGTGGCAATGCGCAGGGACCAAGCACGTGAATTGTGACATCTTTATCTTTCTGCTCTATCAGAATGCAATTTTTAGAAGCAAATCCCCATCTTTGTTCTCCAGCTCAGGGCCAGCATGGCTTTCCTTCCACGCACAGGCCTTTCCTGAGGGTAGAACTAGAGAGCCATGTGCCTGCGAGCAATTACAGAGGTCACCATGGCAGTCACCCCCTTATTTTTCAGCCTTAATCAACAAGACTGAAACAAATGGGAAGCCTTTCTCAATGCTTTCTCTACTCCTGCTTCACCTTCAGTGGCAACTTGCCTTGCTTTTCATGTTCCCTGTCACACCTCTTTGATGGTCTCTAATGTGCTGAGTGCTGGTGTGAATGTGCTGTGAATGCAGCGAGCCTTAGATTATATTAACATGCAGAGAGGGGAGGGTGACAAGCCCCAGCTGCTCCCTAGAGCAGACTGAACCACAGCTCTGGCTGGGGAGATTAACAATTCCCTACCTTTAGCTCTGAAGTGAAGGGACCATCTCTCAACTCGGGACATTCGGAGATGTCCACGGCAAGGGCTTGATGGTGGAAAGTTCGACATAACAAATATTTCATGCTCGAGGATGTGTAGTGGGGTTAGAACCATCACACCCTGGCCATCGTGTCGGGTAATTTCAGCCAGCTACGCACTTCTGGAGCTCTCGTTCCCAAGTTAGGAGCAGTCTGCTAAAGCAAGCAGTGGGTTAGGTTATTTGCTCCTCATTTGCTCTGAAAACAAAGACGTGCATTGACACAGACTCTGGAAGTCGCCAGTGAGGACAGTGAAAGCTCTTTATATTGAAGGAGCTCTGGCTGCCCCGTGACACTTACGTGTATGTCCTCATCTACCTCATTTCCCTTCTGTGCAGCAAGAAGGGCATTCCTCTCCCTTGCTGGCTGCTGAGCGACACAAAAGGTGCAAGCGAGGTGAGGAAAGGGCCATCCTATGCCTGCCACCAGCCTGCTGCACAGTCACCAAGCTCCATCGAGAGGCATCAGGGGTGGAAGAACAACTGCCAAACCCTGCAGTCTGCCCCAGGCATCGAGTAGTGAACAACATTATCACAAGTGTCTGATAAAACAGAACAAAACCTGACAAACACAGTCAAAATCGTTATAAAACACCAGCTAAAATAAAACCAGCCACCTTGCCCACAGGCAGAACTTCTAGCCCCAAACAGACGCAGGCTGTGCAGTGGAACAGTTCTGTCTGAAGCAGGCTTTTATCAAGTGGTTTGTCTGTCTTCTGCTGGTTTATTTTTGCTATGCACAACCTACAGATACTTGATTCCAGCCCCAGCACTTTGCTGGCATGAGCTGAAAGAGCATATGGACCTGTCTAGATATTGGAGGTATCCAGCAACAGTATACAGATGTCCAAGCTCTAGCCTGAAAAAAAAAAGAAAGCTGGGGGTGGCAAGGGGGAGGGGGGGAACCTGCCCTGACAGGAGGCAATCTGGAGTCTAGTGACTACCCATTTGCATTTTCTTTGTTGTTATTATCAGGTTTAAACTTCAGATGCAAGATTTCCTGCATTTGTCATAAGAAATGGACCTATACCACAACAGAAACCTCATACCAAAACCCATTGGGAAGAGGAAGGTGGGTAAAAAAAAGAGCCAGGCACAGAGAAAGATGATGACTTGGTGGTGGGAGAGGAAAGCCAAAGAAATCCCAGCCAAAAAGAAAGAACACTCTTGCTCCCCAGCAGTCAGCTGGCATCAGTAACCAATTCAGCATCTCTTATTCCAAACATTTGGAATCATAGAATCCTTGAGGCTGGAAAAGACCTTTAAGATCATCAAGTCCAACTATTAACCCAACACTGCTAAATCTGCTGCTAAACTGTGTTCCTCAGCACCACATCTCTGGAGCTTTTCAATCTCTTCAAGGGTGGGAACTCCACCACTGCCCTGAGCATCCTGTTCCAGGGCTTCATAACCCTTTAGGGGAAGAAATAATTTCTCATGTCCAACCTAAATCTGCCCTGCTGCAACCTGAAGCTGTTTCCACTTGTCCTGTCACTCATTACTTGGGAGAGAAGAGCAATCCCCACCTGACTCCAACCTTCTTTCAGGGAGCTGTAGAGAGCAATGAGGTCTTCCCTCAGCCTTCTTCAGGCTAAACAGCTGCAGTTCCCTTAGGTGCTCCTGATATGACTTGTTCTTGAGACCCTTCACCAGCTTCATTGCCCTTCTCTGGACCTGCTCCAGCCTCTAAATGTCCTTCTTGGAGTGAGAAACACAAAACGTAGCCCATTATTTGAGGTGTGGCCTCAGCACTGCCCAGTACGGGAGGATGATCCCTGCCCTAGTCCTGCTGGCCACACTTGCTGATCCAGGCCAGGATGCTGTTGGCCTTCTTGGCCACCTGGGCACACACTGGCTCATGTTCATCTGACTGCCCATTAACGTCTCTGTCATTATTTTGTGGGGTCTGTTTAAGGTTGTACAGCTCTGAGTCGCAAGATGATTTCACAAGCAGTGGGGCTTTTGTGGCTGTGACCTGTTATAACCCGGAGTGCACAGGCAGTGGTGGTGTTTGTATTTTTCTACTGAGGAGCTATTTTCAGAGGCAGAGAGCCAGACACTTGCATAACTCAGTATTACCATTCCTTGTATCCATGACATTTGGAAGTGGACAACCCTTTGGCTGACAGTGTTGAGCTGGTAAAAGAACAGGGCATGCCTGCAGAGAGGAGCCAGTTAAAATATGATAAAGATTAAAGTAAATTTCAGGATTTCAGTCCTCCTTCTTTTTAAGTAAGTGAAGTAATTCCCAGAGCATGTGGAGAAATAACAAACAGCCTCCCTGCTGCCAAATAACAGGCCACCAGTCTAGACTTTTTCTTCACTGGCTAGATTAAGAAATGGTAAATAAACACCTGCTTTAACCAGCCACATACATGCTATTTATTTGTGAAATCCTACCTGAACCATTACAGCTTCTGAATCAAGACCAAGGCTGGAGAAAACTTCCAACTCTGACCATTTCTCTTGCTGCTGGTGTCCGTGCTGGGGTCCTCTGCAACCATGAGCATCGCTCTCGTAGCCAAACCCGGAGCAAGCATTCAGGGAGCACCACAGCAGCTTTCCTCCCTAGGAGGACCCAGGTCTGTGTTTGTGTTTCTCTCTGTGGCTCTAAACTATAATTTGATTACAAAGAAATGTTGCACAGTTTAGCAGGCTCAGCTCAGGCCTGGGAGCCAGGAACGCTCGGTGAGCTCATTGCAAAGCTATGTAGGCCAAAATTCGCTGTATCATCCTCTGCTTCTAGTCACATTTTGATGCTGTCGATTTGATTTCTCTGATGAGCAGAGAACAAACAGCTTCTGCTGACATTAATGAGTTGACAAGTGCTCAGCTCCCCCAGACTGGCAAACTGGGTCCCCTCGCACCAAAGCTGGGTGTCAGAGGCGGTTGCTTTTATCATCTGTCTCTGCACGATGACATACGTCCTTATTATTCCTTCTGATCTCTTCTCTGGCTTTTAATGACCCTCCAGAGCTAATGAGATGTTTAGTTCCCCCACCCAAGCACAACCATATGGGTGAGATGGTATCAAGCAGCTCGCTGAAACCATTAAATCTCAGGCATGCAGATTACCCAGAAAGTTCCTGTTTTCAGCATGTGGGTTTTAGCCTTCAAATGCAGAAGCATAGGGCCTGCTCACATGATGTCAGCAGCATAACAGAACAAACTGTCTTCTGCAGGCAAAATCCTCCCTATTTTTAACTTGAAAAAGTTCTGCAGATGACTCTTCTCCACTCGCTGTGGTTTTCCTCCCTTTCTCCCCTCCTTCCAGAAGCCCTGGCCCTGCTAACATCGTACTAATTCTGTATGGGGGTGGATGTGATGGCAGGGGGTGTTGATCCACTGCAGAACCCCAGAGCCTGTAGTGGCCTCTTTACAGTACCACAGCACGGTAGGGGTCAGAAAGGACCTCTAGACATCATCCAGTCCAGCCTCCCTGCTAAAGCAGGAGCACCCTCAGCAGGTTGCTCAGAATAACAATCTCCAGCTGGGTCTAGAATCTCTCCAGAGAAGGAGGTTCCACAACCTCTCTGGGCAGCCTGCTCCAGGGCTTCAGCATCCTCACACCAAAAAATTTTTCCTCATGTTCAGGTGGGACCTCCTGGGTTCCAGTTTATGCCTTTTACCCCTTGTCCTGGCACTGAGCACCGCTGACAAGAGCCTGGCCCCATCCTCTTGCCCCCTACCCTTTAGCTCTTGCTGAGCATCAGTCAGAACCCCTCTGGAGCTGCTCTTCTCCAGGCTCTCAGCCCCAGAGCTCTCAGCCTTTGCTCCTCACAGAGATGCTCCAGGCCCCTCAGCATCTGTGCAGCCTCCATTGGCTTCTCTCCAGTAGTTCCTTCTCTCTAACTGAAAAGGATAGAACTGGACATAATATTCCTCCCACAGCCCAGAAGGTCTCCTACAGTGGACAGCTGAGATAGTCCTGCTGGCTCTCAGTCTCTCTTTTACCTTCATTCATCAAAACAGCCAAGAGCTCCATGGTCAATGTCCATCCTTCCCTAGTTGCAGGGGAAGGAGCCAAGTGCAGATCAGGGAGAAATGGCCCAGCTGGGCATGGAGCTGAGCTGAAGGTACACCACCAGTTAGACTCCTCCTGGAAGACCTGCTTACTTCTCCCTTTCAGCACACCACACAGGGACAAATCACTGTTGCAAACTCTGTCATCCCACACCAAAGTTTTGAGCATCTCCTAGGAGGGCTTTCACACATGAAGGAAGGACATGCCTGGAATACAGCAAATCCTGAAGTCTCTGTGGTGGTGGACAGAGGAAATGTGGGGAGAGAGGGAAGCTTTGCTCCATCCTGTAGAGGATGGCACTGGCTGGGTTTTTAAATGCTCAAAGTGCACCCATTGACAGCCTTCCCTGCATGAAAGGAAGCCTTGTGCAGGAAGCACAGAAGAGTTTCCTTTACTGTGGCTTGTAGGCAGCCAAGGAAATAAAAGCAGAAGAGCAGCTGGATGAAGGTCAGATGATCCTGTGAATCATGTGCTGATGCAAGTCGCGGAGAGCACCGCCCAATAAAAGCAGCTGCCACCTAAGCACACAGATAGCACTCACCTGCCAGCACTTACCCCACCTGGAAGGGATTTCTCTGGCTCAGAGCAGAGTGGGCTGCTTTTCTGGGGGTGCTTACTGTGATACTGAGAATTTAAAAGTCAGGAAGAGATCGATCTGGTAGGAGAGCAGCAATGATACTGAGGCAGAAGTGATTTCTTGAGGTTTTCAGACATTTCACTCCACTGAGGTGAAAGTTGAGATGCAAACTTTCCCCAGTCTGAAATACCAAAGGGGTGGTGGAAGCTGGTGTCAGGGTGTGGGCAGTGCTGTGTCTGGAACCATTTGCAATTTCCATTCAAAAGAGGAACACAATTCTTTGGTCTGCTGCTAAACCACATCCCTCAGCACCACATCTACACAGCTCTGAAATCCCTCCAGGCATGGGGACTCCACCACTGCTCTGGGCAGCCTGGGCCAGAGCTTGACAACCTTTCTATGAAGAAAATTGTTCCTCGTGTCCAACCTAAGCCTGCCCTAGTTCAACTTGAGGCTGTTTCCTCTTGTCCCATCATTTGTTCCCTGAGAGAGCAGACCAACACCCATCTCACTCCAACCTTCTTTTGGAAGTTGTAGAGAGCAATGAGGTCTCCCCTCAGCTTCCTTATCTCCAGGCTAAACAACCTCAGTTCCCTCAGCCACTCCTCACCAACCCTGTTCTCCAGACCCTTCACCACCTTCGTTGCTCTTCCCTAGACCCATTCCCTCACTTGTAGTGAGGGGTCCAAAACTGAAGCCAGTATTTGAGGTGTAGCCTTTACCAGTGCTACTCTCAGCACCATACCAGTGTGCTCAGATCCACGGATGGTACCAGCAGATCTCTCAGCATCTGAACTCTCCAAGCTGTTTTAGTGACTGATGTTTCTCTCCGAGCTTTGGCCAGTGGGCAGATTCTTTCCATAGAGGTCTGCATTGCATTTAAACAGTTGAGTTTCCTTGCTGCTTTTATCCAAGGTGAAATTGCCTTTGCAGTAGAAGTTTGTATAAACAGCTGCTGTAGTAGTTGCTGGTTTGTGAGCTACTAATTGGATCTGTCTCCAGGAGAGTATTACAAATGTGCTGCCCTTTGTAAAGGTACCAAGAGAAATGGAAACAGTTTGTGGGCTTGCAGTCAAGGAGTCCTTGAGGTAGCAGGAACCACCCCAGAGGTTTTTCCAGCTGTGGTCTGAAAAAATTATGTGTGCAGAAATAGCAAAGAATCTGCAACCAAACATGGCAGTAAAAATGTCACAATAAAAGAAACAGGAGAGCAGAGCCCAGCAGAAAGCTGTCCCCAGGATGGGCATCACCAGCAGTTACAGAAGCATCTCCTGGGGTCTGGCTTGTAGCTGGCACTGACTAACTGAGGGTGGACATGTGTTCCAGAGACCCCCCAGACTTGAAAGCGTGGTGATGACTGCACAGAGAGATGGTGGTCCCTTGGATGGAAGCATTGGTAGCGGCACGGGCAAGGAGGGGGTTACAGTTCTGCTGGCAGAAGTCTTTTCCTGGCTGAGATAGCAAGGCCACCACATGCTCCAGTAATGATGCTCAGCTGCCTCTTTAACTGACATCCCGAGCAGGAAACAGTCGACTCACAAATTAATTAGAAATGCTTAATGAGCTCCCATGCTTTGACTGCAAGGGATGAGGGTGGAGGACAGGCCCTGCTGATGGAACACATTTCCTGTAAAGCTGCCTCCGATGGACACCTGAAGAAGAGGACGAATTCACCTCTGCTTCTGAGACTGATCTTGTGCTGGACAAATCTCCTGTGGTGTCCTGCCCAGCTGCCCCAGCTGGTGCTTCTTTCATACAGCAAAGGGTGACCTGCCTGTCCTGGTTTGAGCTGCACCAGAACTGAATCTGATCAGAGATTTGACTTCTCAGGACAGTCTCTACTCAATGAGGCACTTTCTGCAGCTCAGGTCAGGTTTGCACAGCCAGGGTCTGCTGCTAGCAGGGAGAAGCTGAGCAGGAGAGTTCCTGCCAAGGGCTGGGCTGCAGAAAGGCTCTGCCTGAGACTTGCTTCTGTGCAGACCAAGGGCACTGCCACAGCTTGGGCCCCACCTTGGGGTGCAGAAAATCAGAGGTGGCATCTGCAGGGAGGAGTGGACAGCACAGGTGACCCTTAGCTGCCCAACAAGGGGTTGCATCTCATGGATGGCATCTTCAGGAGCAAGCTGAGGGATCACCAGGGTCAAGCATCTTCTTCACTGGCTGGTGTCCCAGAAGAACTCTGTCCCTTCTGCCTTTGATCCCAATCCATATGTTCCTGAAAACAGTTCCAGAATCCACCTTCTGAATCTAGTTCCCATGTATTGCTGAGTCCAGAACTGAGACTCGCCCAGTGCCTGCCCACAGCATCAGCAGTGACATTGCCATCAGGGGTTGGGTTCCCTATTGGTTTGTGTCTCTTTGTCTCAGTTTCATTGAATTGTTCTCATTTCCACCCCAGGTTTAGCTTCTTTCCCACCCCATCACTCTCCATCTTTTCTTCCCCTTGGGAAGCAGAGTGGCTCACAGAGAGTGCCTGTCCCTCATATGGTGGCCAGCCCAGCCCTTGACACTTGCCTCAGGAACCTGCCATCTCATGGGGTCAGCAGCTTCCCAGTGAGCAAGCCTGGTTAAAACAGACAAGTCTATGACAGTCAACTGCCACATACTTTGTAGAATCACAGAAATGCTTCAGTTGGAAAAGACCTCTAAAATTACCAAGCTCCAACTATCAACCCCACACCACCACGGCCGCCAAACCATGTCCTCAAGTGCCATGTCCTGAACCCCTCCAAGAATGGTGACTGCACCACCTCCCTGGGCAGCCTGTTCCAATCCCTGACCACTCTTGCAGGAAAGAAGTTGCTTCTAATGTCCAACCTAAACCTCCCCTGGTGCAACTTGAAGCCATTTCCTCTTGTTCTATCACATGATACTAAAGACAAGAGACCAACTCCCACCTCACTCCAATCTCCTTTCAGGGAGTAGTAGACAACAACGAGCTCTCCTCTCAGATGAGTCTCTAAGCCAAGTTATATTTAGATTAAGGACTATTCCCTCCCTAAAACCAGGAGTTTTGAAGAGCTGCAGTTGCTCTGGAGCAATGAGGCTTCCCACCAATCCAGAACATGGCCCTCAACTTTAACACTGAATCACTTCAAGCTCATGGTTCTTCAGAACCCACGTTTGTGTCCGTGGCAGGAGGCTGCTTTTCACTAACCTATCATTTCAGAACTGGTATTTTGAAGCCTCCATTTGCCTCGGGGCTGATGGCTTTTACAGCCCAAGCAGCTCCAGAACAACATCAGCTGCAGTGACAGAGATCAAGACCTTTCTTTAAACTGTTGGAACTGCAGAAGACAAAACAAGCCTGGAGAAGAGAGAGCACTCGTTAATTGCTGCGGCACAAGCGGCGCAGCTGTAATTATCCTGCTTGCCTGGAACGGCTCCTGCAAATTCTATCAGTCAGGTTGGTAATAGATGGAAGCAGGAGGCCTTCTTCTCCCTCCTCCTTGTGGTGGTGATCAAAATTAGACAGGATTTGTAGTTACAGCTGCTATTAATAAATCTACTCCTTGGAAAATTGGTAATTTCTTAGGATTCAGTGCACTCAGTAAGCTACTGAAAAAATGTAATTGCTCACGGCTGTAATTTGGAAGTAATTACAGCAGAATTGCTGAATGTAGGCTTCCTAAAACCATCAAAGTTCTCCAAAGTGAAAAGCATCTCTGGCAGGAAAATCAAGAGCACAAACCCATTGGTACCCCCTTCCCCAGAGTCACTGTTGGCAACACCTTTGCAGCCATATTCTTAGACAGGTTTGGGTTGGAAGGTACCTTCAAGATCATGCAGTTCCAACCCCCCTGCCATGGGCAGGGACACCTTCCACTAGCCCAGGTTGTTCAAGACCTCATGCACATTGACCTCAAACACCTCCAGGGAGGGGGCACCCACAGCCTCCCTGGGCAACCCGTTCCAGTGTCTCACTACCCTCACTGCAAAGAATTTCTTTCACAGTCCCCACACCAGAGGTCTTAAGCCAGGGTCTTTGCTTAAGAGAGGTCCCACCAGTGGTCCAAGTGCTGACCAAGTGACATGCTGTGATTACCCTCTGCCTTCTAGTATTTGAAGCAGGCTACAGGGGAGCTGGAGAGGGACTTTTTACAAGACCATGGAGTGACAGGACAAGGGGTAATAGCTTCAAACTGGAAGAAGCTGGGTTAGAGTAAACATTAGGAGGAAATTCTTCTCTGAGGGTGGTGAGACATTGGAACAGATTGTCCAGAACAGCTGTTGAGGCTCCAAACCTGGAAATGTTCAAGATCAAGCACTGACCAACCTGGTCTGGTCGGAGATGTCCTGCCCATGGCACTGGGTTGGAACTAGATGATCTTGAAGGTCCCTTCTAACCCAAACCGGTCTGTGATTCTGTATGGACTTGGGCTTTGCCTCTGTGCTGGCTCTGGACTATTGCTTGCAAACCACTTCTCTTCTGGTAACATCAGTGGAAACATTCTAGAGATTCACTCTGTCAGCCAAAAAAAAGTAAAGGAACATACATTTAGGAAGCAAGGGGTTTGTTTGTCTCACCAATCTTTCACAGCTGGACTCCACACACCCCCATCACCACCCCTCAGCTGTCCCAGCCAGCCCCGGCGATGCCACAAGTGACACCTACATGTTTCAGAGCGATGCCTTCAGCACATCCTTCTTCAGAAGGAAATGCCAAGAGCAGCCCTGCATCTCCTGCTTCTCAACTGCTCCAGCACAGCAGAGCCACAACAGCACATCACCACCACATCCCCTCAGTGGTTTTCTTTAAGCAAAGCTGTGTCCGACCCACCAGAACTCGTGCAAAGGAGTCAATGAAGGAGAAAATGCAAGTTCCAGATTAAACAGACGCTCTAGTTACAGTGGTTGGGAACTGAACAGCAAAAGCAGCCAGAGATATGGTGGCCACAGAATGTTCCTCTCTCTCAGTGATTTAGAAAGCACAGGACAGATGAAATCTTGAAATAAAACCCCACCACCCTTGAACAACATCTTTATGGGCTCAGAGATGGTCCCAGCCTCTGATATTTGCAGCACCATGGGGACTCTCCTGGTCCTGGCCCTAGGGTCCCTGGGGAATGAGAATTGTAGTCTGCATCTGAGCAAGTGGCTCCCTCTTGTTCACTTTGTAATGGGAAAGAGATGAGCCTGGGCAGAACAGTCCCCTCCTGCCACCCCCTCCCTGGGATAGCAAGAGCTGGAGGCTTTCCTTGGTCTACAACTTCACCTCTGAGAACACACTTCCACAGAAGAATTGTTACTAGGGGAGCCAGGCTATGAGTCCTTAAGGAAACCAAGAGCAAACAGAAAGCCCAAAGGTGGTCAGGGAGCAAGGGTGGATCACCCCAGCTCCCCTCACCAGCATGTGGACAGGGGCTGCTCTCCCTGCCCAGGGCTTGGCTGTAGATGGGGCACAGTTAGAGCAGCTGTGTCACAAGAACCAGGCAGCTGCTTATCTCCCCTGCTGCTTTTGAAACCCAGGACCAACCTTCAGCCTAACCACTTCTGTTGGGATGGCAGGATAAGGACCAGCTGAGTGGTGCAGGATGCCTCATTGATACCAAACAGCAGCAGAGCTCCACCATCCTTCCCAGATCTGCACCCCGGGGGGCGTTTGAGCACCCAAAGAGTTGTCCAGATCTATTGCAGAGCTCCAGTCTGGACTCCTGGTGGAAATCCAGCTTGGAAAACAACAGCGAGTGCCTGCTCCTGGCTGGAGCATCCAAACCCCGACATGAAGAAGCCACATAGCAGAGCTTGCCCCACAAACCACCAGGGCTGGTTCTTCAGCCCTGAGCCTGCCGAGCTGTGGGGCCGCCAGGGGTGCTGATGGGCTGGGCCCATGGTGCAAGCTGCCCTGCCCAAGGACCAGCCACGCTGGGCATTGCTCAAGGCCAGCGAGGTTTTGAGCAATGGACACCAGCAGAGGAAGTGACCAGGCGCTGGCCCTCAGCTGACGTGCACTGCTGTCACAGCCTGTGCCACCCTGCCACGGCTCCGAGCGCCTGCAGGAGGCAGGAACCTGCGGCAGAGGCAGCCACACAGGGCTGCTGCCAGCTGCCTCACCACCGCTTGTGATGTAGCCTTGCCTTCAGCAGTAAGGGCTCAGGCCTCAGGAGCAGCTGTGTGCTGTCGTCTGCCCACCTGCTGCACCTCTTTCTGCTGCTCAGCAGCCACCAGGGCCTGCCATGAGGAGCTCCTGGGCCCTGCTGGGGCAGGTTCTCAGGAGCACAGCTAAAGGCAGGAGCTGAGGCGGTGGCTCCCACCCCGGGAGCAGATGTCTTCGAGCTCCAGCTGGGAGCAAACAGCTGGAACGGGCAGAGGTTTAGAAATCAAATTCTGCTGCTGCACAAGTCTTTTCCATAATGAAAACAAACAAAGCCATGGCAGGAACATGCTGCCTCCTGCTACTGCGCTGCCCGGGAGCAGACAGGCTGCAAGGCAGCAGAGGACCTGTGAGGGACACAGGCAGGCGACAGCTCACACCGAGCTGTTCCTTTCCAGAGGTCACACCATGTGCCCAGCCTTGCAGGATGGCCAGAGGGCACTGCCGAGGCAAAAGAAGCTGCCCAGCAGTGGTGTCTTGAGGGAGAGGAGAGCCACAGCACCCATCCGGCAGACAGCCCCTCCTGCCAGCTCCTCAGCCCGTTCCAAGGGGATTCAGGGCTCCATGGGAAGCTCCATCTTGGTGCTTTCTGTGCTGGGCAGGGCAGGAGCAGCACAGAAGGGCAATGGGGCTGATGGGATCTTCAAGTCCTATGAGGAGCAGCTGAGGGAACTGGGATTGATCAGCCTGCAGGAGGGTAAAGGGAGACCTTCTGTCTCTCTACAACACCCTGAGCAGAGGTTGGAGCCAGGTGGGGGTTGGTCTCTTCTCTCTAATGACAAGTGATAGGACAAAAGGAAACAGCCTCAGGTTGTACCAGGGGAGGTTCAGGTTGGATATTAAAAATTTCTCCCCAGCAGGAGTTCTCAGGCACTGGAACTGGCTGCCCAGGAAGGTGCTGGAGTCACCATTCCTAGAGGTGTTTAGGTGAGGAGCTGAGGGCTATGGTCTAACAGTTGTGCATGGGGAGATGTTAGATTAGGGTTGGACTCAATGATCTTAAGGACGTTTCCAACCAATTCTTCCATGACTCTGTGACCTCGCAGTGTGGTGCTGAGCTGCATGCCCTGCAGGGAGGCTGGCAGAGCTGGCACAGCACAGCTGAAACCTGAGGGAGATAAATTTGACTGGATAGGTTTGTGTTGGAACTGGATCCCAGTGCAGCAGTTAACCCCTCCTCTGCTGGGTGGCAGCTGTGCAGTGCTTCTGGTGTTAAACCCATCCAAACACTGCTCCTTTTTCTCTTTCCTCACCCCAGGAGGTAACAGAACTTGCTGGGAAACCAGGGGACACCTCCATTCCTTCCCCCTCACCCCCGGGGAGGGGCAGAATGAGGCACCCCTTTGGGGAGACTCCAGCACATCAGGCACAGTCAATTTACCTTCTAACTTCTCAGCTGGGAGAGGTCTCAAAGCAAAGCCCACGTTGCCAGGAAACCAGGCTCTGCTCTAACAGCCTGGATGGATGCCACCAGTGTGGTTCTCCAGCTGTCAAAGCTGGAAAGCACCAATTCCAGTGAAGCAGCATCTCCAGCAAGGCTTCCAGCCTGAGCTGTGTTTAGGTTTGCCTGCAGCAACAGCAGAGGTGATGTTTTTGTACAGGAGCAGGACAGGAAGGTCACCCCATGGAGCCTGTAACTGCTCCTGCAGCCCGTGACAGGAGCGAGGAGCCAGCTGGAACAGAACGTGCACCCTGCACACATCAACAGAGGCCTCCTTACCTTCAGCACAGCCACAGCTCACAGGCCTCCAGGCTCTGTGCTCCTTTCTAACCCTGGCCCCAGCCCTTTGCAGCCAGGGGAGACCCCCGTGGTGGTTCAGCAGCAAGCTGCTGAGGAGCCCTGTGCTTTGATGCAGCCACCAGCAACACAGCGACTTGCTTCCTGCCCTGTGGGCCCAGAAGTTGTCCTGTGGTTACCCTGCACTCAGCTGCACAACACACCAGAGAACCACAGGCTTGTGTGGCTTGGAAAACTCCTCTAAGATCATCGAGTCCAGCACGGCCTAACACCACCAGTGTGCCATGTCTGCATGTCTCTTGAACACCTCCAGGGATGGTGACCCCTCCACCTCCCTGGGCAGCCTGCTCCAGTGCTGGTCTGCAGCCCCATGTACTCAGGTGCCTGTGCCCAGGCAGAAGTGAGTCGGCTTTGCCCTTTGCCTCAGGAAGATGAAGCGCAGAGCAGAAAAGGGGCACAGCGCATTGAAAAGGTTGGCTGGTGAGGGCTGTGTGCCCGGAGAGGTAAGCAGCAACTCAGCTGTGGGCAGATCGGCTCTTTCTGGGTGCTGCAGTGACTGTTCTGCCGGCACCATCGCTGGCCATACACCCCAGACACATGGTCACAGCTCACCTCGGGCATCCCCTCTCAGGGGGGCACCTCACGACCATCTAACTCTAGCAACACAAAATTCTTTGCCCTCCATGAGGTGCCCTCCGCTTGCCCAGTCCCAGCCTGGCAGCCCACTGGAAGCGGCGGTGCACCGCCGTGTGTCAGCAGCGCCCCACGGCAGCGCCCCCCTGCCCGGGCGGCAGCACCAGCACCAGCCGCGGCAGGACCTGCCGGCTCCACATGCACTGCAGCCCCGCCTCGGGGCTGCCCACTCGACACCCCCACCTGCTGCGGGCTCGCAGGCGCTGCCTCTGGAATCCAGCGCGGCACAGAGCTCCAGGCCGGGCAATAAACCCCTGCGCACTCCTTAAAAGGCAACCGAACCTCTGCCGATTGCTTTTGCATCGCCTCAGCCACTCCGAGCGCTCAGCCAGCACAGACAGAGCCACAGAATTGTTTTGGTTGGAAGAGACCCCTAAGATCATCAGCTCCAATTAACCAAATAATAGCAAGCCTGCTGCTAAACTATGTCCCTCACCACCACACCCAAACAGCTCGAAACCCCTTCACGGACGGGGACTCCACCGCTGCCCTGGTGGAGCCTAATCCAGGGCTTGCATCAGAGAATGGTGCGGGTTGGAAGAGACTTCCAGTGCTCAACCTGCAGCCAGCAGGGACATCCTCAACTAGATCAAGCTGCCTAGAGCCCTGTTGAGCCTCACCTTGAGTATCTCCAGGGAAGTGGCCTCAACCACCTCCCTGGGCAACCTGTTCCAGTGTTCCACCACCCTTAGAGTGCTTGACAACCCTTTAGAGGAATAAACTGTTCCTCATGTCCAACCTAAACTGTTTCCTCTTGTCCTACCACTTATTATCTGGCTCCAACCTCCTTTCACTAAGTTGTAGAAGGCAACTCAGTGTTCTCCAGACTAAACACCTCCAGTTCCCTCATCTGCTCCTCACCAGCCCTGTTCTCCAGACCCTTCACCAACTTTGCTGCCCTTCCCTGCCCCAGCACTTCAGTGTCCCTTCTTGGAAGTGAGGAGCCCAAAACTGAACCCAGTACTTAAGGTGCAGACTCACCAGTGCTGAGCAGAGGAGGAGAGCCTGCAACAGCTGCAGTTGATGCAGCAACCAACACAGCTGTACTGCAAGTACGACACGAAAGGTCCCAGCAGTAAATTGACAGCCTGTATTTATTGCACAAATTTCCCCTAAAATTGGGAATGGTTATTATAATACAAGTGCACATCTTGGGAAATATATATATGTACAAAAACCAGAAGAGAGAACAAGTATGTACAGTTTACCCAGCATTTTACAAGTACCACCATCTAAATAATTTAGAGAAAGGAAACAAAAACCAACAAACCAAAACTGTCATAAAACATCCAGAACAAACTAAGAGGGGAAAGACAGGCGAGGTGTAAAATCCTTTCCTTCCAACGTTGGTTGTTCTTAGCAGCTCAGTGTTTGCCAATTGCAATGAAAAGAGATTCTGGGCTTCTGTTTTGTTTTGGTGCCTGGTGCACTTCGGTTTTTCAGCCAGCAAATTAAGACCTTAATGGCAGTCGTTAAGGGTGGAGAAATCAAAGGTAAGGGTGGAGAAATCAAAGGTTAGGTTTCCAGTCAAGGAAAACAATCGTGGTATCCTTCACCAGGCCTGGAAAAGATCCCTTTTTGCATCATTTAAACACACAGAGGTACCACACGGTTCTGTACCCAAGAGAAGTGAGCTGATGGAAAAGGTTCCTCCCGTCAGGGGTTTGAGTGCAATCTGAGCATGGAGAAGCCACATCCATGGGACCGACTAACACACTATGGGGACAGGGTCTGCTTGGCAGGGGACAGCAGAGAAGGATGGCATCAAACAGCCACCTGCATTTCCTCACCTTGACACTAATCCCAAGCTGTGCAAGGGCCTCTCCTGGGCCCTTGGGAGTCAAACCTGTTTGAAAGCAGTACCCACAACTCACCTAGCAGTGGAGGAGGACAGAAGAGTTTTCCTGCACAGAGCTCCACAGGCACAAGCCTGGCTGATGGCAGGGTGAGGGTGCAGCACTGCCCAGCTCTTTGGCTGTGTGCTGTGGATGAACCTACACGAGGGACTTACCCAGAGAAGGGCAGCAAAGCGTCCTTGGTGTTCCACCACACTGGCAGCTCTGACATCACCAGGCCACAACTACAAATCCAGTACAAGGGTCAGAATTGGAACTGTTTGCTGCCCAACGTAGCATAGCCAAGTTAGGAATTCATCTTCTGAGCTCCATCCCAGGTTTCACTAAAAATGTGTTTGCACAGCTGGGCCCACCCTGTTCTGTGCTCACCCCAAAAGCCAGGTGCAATCTAGCTAAGGGATGAAGGAGGGATGTTGGAAGAACAGGGGAGAAAGGCTTCCTTAGGTAAGATATCAAACAAGGGTCTCCCCTGCAGCAGTCAGCACTCGGAGACAGTTTCCACTGGCACTGCCTCTACCAGCCTTGGGTTCGCTTACTAACACTGACTCAGTCCTGGGAGAAAAGGGGTGGCTTAGCCACGTAGATTTTCCCTGGAACAGAGTCTGGAGTTACAAGAGGTCAGACATGACTGAAAAACCACCCTGGGTGAAATCCTGCTCCAGGGAGGGAAGGGAGGGGGTCTGCTGTCAGCAGCGAGGGGGCAGAGATCTCTCCTATTGTTTTGAAGCCTGTTACAATAGCTGTGTGTCTAAAATAACTGCAGGAACAAGGGCAGGCATGTGGGACTAGGGAAAGGGTGATTAGAGAGAGATGTATTTATAGAGCTGTTCAAAGAGCTGAGCCACCGAGCCAGCAGAGATCTCCTCCTTCTCTGGAGGACCCAGGAATTCCAAACGTACAGGACGCTGACGATGAAAACAGAACCTAAAAGTCAGCACTGGGAACCAGCTGCTAGGACAGAGGACGTGGAGAAAAGCCTGTGAAGTGTCCAGTTAAACTGAGGTAGTAGAGCCTTTGAAAACATGATCCACCTCCCACTGCCTGTGTACATCACTGACACCAGCCTGGGGCCGTCAGCTGCGAGGACAGCTGTTGTGTGTACAGTGACAGACCGGGGATGGCTGAGTAAAGGAGAAGGGCTGAGAAGGAAAGAAACAAACATTTTCTGCTGGTAGTTACACGAGTGAGTAGCAAAGGGCTGAGAGTCGTCTGTGACATGGGGAAGAGTTGTCCAAAGGCCAACTCTGCTGTTACTGTGCCGTGGTGCAGTCCTGGCTGGGGCTGTGTAGAATGCTTCTACAAAGGGTATGGATTAGTCACCTGAGCGATGAGGGGCACCAGCCTGGTCACGTCCCCCGCAGCGCTGTGGGACAGCTGCTTCTAGCTGGTTGTCTCAATGGCTGGCTGACTGCTGCCCAGGAGAGGACAGACAGGATGGGACAAGGAACACGACAGACCGTGACACAGTGAGGAGGTAATCATCACGGCGCTCGGGGGATCCCGCGGGGAAGCTGCGGCCAACGCTCTCCCGAGCCTGCTCCTTACCATTGGGATTAGCTTGTGGAAGAAAAGCATCACGCAGTATGAAGCGACATGGGAACGTTAGACACAGTTAATACTGGTTACAACACCCGGCCAAGAAGGAGAATCTCCACTGCTAGCTTGTCTGCTGGCCTCTCCCTCCCTCCTCCCTGTCCCCTCCCCATGCCCCTGTGCTTCCCTCTTCCCCAGGAGAACGATCATAAATAAATTTCAGAGCTGTCGTCAAGAAGCTTTGTACAAAACAACCCAACCCCCTCCCCTCCGCCCCAAGCCCAGCCCAGCTCTTCCTCTGGGAAGTATCCAGACTCTGACTAGGACATGAAAAAGTAGAAGTTGTTTACAAATCATCGCGGTGCGAGAGCGACGGATCCGAGCGCGGTCCCAACCAGCGGAAGCCAGTCTGAAGCCAGCTGCTGCTCTCTTGGGTGAGGTTCATAACTGGTGAGCAGCAGGGATGTCTCAAAGCAGTTCACCCTGTGCCCCCCAGTACAAATGACAGTCAGCCACCGTGGCAGAAAGTGGTAAAAAGCCCCTCAAATCTTTCCTTTCCTGTGGCTGAACTCCCGGGCTTGCTCCTTCTTTGTTCCTTTCTTCATCCTGCTTCAGAAACGACTGAGGAGGAGAGGAGAAGTCTCCAAGTGCTTGCAGGACGTGCAGTCACACACAGAGGTGCTGCAGCTCAGCGAGCAGTCTGCTTTAGTTGCTTCCAGGCAAAAGAAGCCAGAACAAGCTGTCTTCCACTTGGTTTCCAGAGGGGAGAAAAAGTCAATGTCTGTGGCCTCTGGCACTTTAAAGAAGTATCTGGGCAACATACGGAGAGTGAGTGCTTGCTACAGCTGCCAGTAAGGGGAGGTCGCTGGATTCGATCCTGGAAGGAAGCAGAAGAGTCACATTTAACCCAACCCAAATCCTAGCTGGGCTGAACATGTGCCTGAGGAGCCACATTGCCTGCTGGAGCCCAAGGCTGTGCCTAGGCCCTGAGTGCACAGAGCTGTGAGGGGCAGGGTGGTCCTCAGGCATCAGAGAAACAGAATGCTTTGGTTTGGGACCCTTTAAAGGTCATCTCGTCCACCCCCTTGCAGTCAGCAGGGACCTCTGCGACTGCAGCAGGGACCTCTGCAGCACAGGAGGTTCCACCTCAACACAAGGGGAACTTCTTTAGTGGAAGGGTCACAGAGCACTGGAACAGGCTGTCCAGGGAGGCTGTGGAGTCTCCTTCTCTGGAGTCTTTCAAGGCCTGTCTGGATGTGTTCCTCTGATCTGTGTTAGTATTGTCCTGCTCTGGCAGGGGGGTTGGACTCGATGATCCCTTTGGGTCCCTTCCAACCTCTGACATCCTGTGATCCTATAAACTGGAGCAGGCTGCTCAGAGCCCCAAACAACCTCACCTGGATGGGGCATCTCCTACCCCTCTGGGCAACCTGGGCCAGGGTTTCACCACCCTCAGTGGAAAAAATGTCTTCCTTCTCTCCAGTCTAAGTCTCCTTATTTTAGATTACACTATCACCCTTTGTCCTGTCACAACAGGCCTTGCTCAAAAGTCCATCCCCAGCTTTCTGATTGCCTCCTGAAAGGCCACCAGAAGGCCTGCCTGGAGGCTTCTCTTTTCCAGGCTGAACAACCCCAGCCCTCTCAGCCTGGCTTCACAGCAGAGGGCTTCCAGCCCTGGGCTCTGTGAGTAACACAGCAGCTGAGTGTGCTGCTCCCTTCGCTTCCAGCTGGGCCACAGGCTGCAGCCTCCAGATTGTTTCCAGCACCCCCTCCAGCCACGCCTGCTCCTGCTGAGGAGCAACAGCTCTGCCCTGTCAGCACTGCCTCAGCTCCTACCTGCCTGGCTGGGGTTTTTCCTCACACAGCCAGAAAACTGGTGGGAAGGCAGATGGAGGGAGGGAAACCAGCAGATTCCTTCCCACCTTCCCTCCAAGCTAAGGGAGCAGTGCTTGGGGCACAAAGCAGGAGCACAGGACTATGCTGAGCTGTACAAAACTGTGCAAGCTTTTGGATATATATAAATGGGTATAAGTTGGAGCCCAGGAGGTTCCACCTCAACATGAGGAGAAACTTCTCTGCTGCAAGAGTGCTGTAGCCCTGGAGCAGGCTGCCCAGAGAGGTGGTGGAGTCTCCTCCAGAGACTTTCAAGAGCCACCTGGACGCAGTCCTGCATGACCTGCCCTAGGTGATGCTGTTTTGGCATGGGGGGTGACCTCAATGATCTCCAGAGGACCCTTCCAATCCCTACCATTCTTTGATTCCATGCAGCTAGCAGGGAAGCCCTGGCACCAAGCTGCAGCTGCTGCCCCCCATCTCCAGCTCCACACATGCTCTGTGTGCCTTCCTGCTCACCCAGTAGCCCTCTGCAGTAGAAGATAGGCAGAGCCTTTCTATAAACACCCCCGAAATAGCTTCCCTGGCTGTTCCCCACACCCACAGGGAGGCATCCTGTGCCTCAGGTGACACAGAGGGTGTTTGCTGACGTCTAGGGAAAGTCAGCCTGCAGGAATCAGGTGCCACATGTTGCTCAGTGATGACTTGCCAACTAAGGAGGGAGTCAGATAAACTCTGGAGTTCTGAGCCCACCTTCCTGCTCAAAGAGAAGAAAGAAAGGCTCAGAGAATAGTAGAGGTTGGAAGAGACCTCTGGAGGTCACCCAGTCCAACCTCTCTGTCAAGTCAGGTTCACACAGGAAACCATCCCAGGGGGTTTTGAATGACTCCAGAGACTGAGACTCAACACCTCTCTGGGCAGCCTGATCCAGGGCTTCATCACCCTCAAATTAAAGAAATTCCTCCTCATGTTTAGATAGAACTTCTTATGTTCAAGTTTGTGCCCATTGGCCTATGTCCTGTCACTGGGCATCCTGTTGACACCCACTCTCTAAGTATTGGCTTGTTTTGGTGCTGATCAGTCTCCTCTTTTCCAGACTGAACAGCCCCAATTCTCTCAGCCCATCTGCATAAGAGAGATGTTCCAGTCCTGTCAGCATCTTTGTAGCTCCCCAGGCAATGGCCAGGGAGAAGCCTGTGCAGCTCTGGGTGGCTTCTGCCACGCTGTGGTTCCAGTCCCAATTAGGAATCATTTTGCTGGGCTTAGAACAAGCCCAGGTGGAGGGTGTGGCACTAGGGGAACCAGAGCAGCACTACTGGGAGGAAGGATATGGCCATACCCCAGCACCACGCCCAGCTCCTTGACATGGACTCGCATCTGGCCCTTGAGATACTCGGACAGCATCTTGCTTTTGAAGTAGAGCTCCTGCAGCCGGTCCTCCAGGTGCATCACACACTGCAGAGCAAGAGGGAACTGTGTCAGGGAGGAGACAGCCAAACCCCACCCAGCCACACAGCACAGGCCCCACAACCCCAAACCTCTACTGCCTGCTCCCTGGCCACAGTGAGTGAATAACCAGCCAGAGACCTGGGGCAACACTCCTACTTTGGAGGAGAAGCCTTTGATTGCTCTCTACAACTCCCTGAAAGGAGGCTGGAGCCAGGTGGGAGTTGGTCTCTTCTCCCAAGAAACACATTGTAAAAGAGGAAACAGCCTCCAGTTGCAGCAAGGAAGGTTTAGGTTGGACAACAGAGAAAAAAATCTTCCCTGAAAGGGTTCTCAAAGACTGGAACAGGTTCCCCAAGGAGTCGGTTGAATTTTACACACCTCCAGGGATGAGAAGCAGCAGAGATGTGGTGCTAAGGGACAAGGTTTAGCACCAGAGTTGATTCGGCTAGAGAAAGGCTGGATTTGAGGATCTTGGAGGTCTTTTCCAACTAAAACAATCCTGTGATTAAATCAGAACTAAGGAGGCTGCTGTCTTGGTCCCAGAGCAGCATTTAAATGGAGAGCTCCAAGGGGGGATGTGCTGGCTATGGAAATTACAGCTGTGGATAAATAACCAAGGCAGAACCTCACCCCCCCTGTAACCTTCCAAGTGAAAGGTTGCTCTTAACTACATCACCCTGGCACCCATACTCACAAAGTTTGGAGATAAGTTATGCTTGTAAAGCTGAAGAGTGGAATGAAGCAGGTTGGAGACGAGACTGGAGACCAGCACTTCTTTCCCCAGTTTGTTGTCAATCATCCTTCTCTGGCTGCTGGCCACTTGCACTGTCCACTTGTCTGTGTCTGCGATAATGCAGACGGCTTCTGCGATGGGCTCATCCAGCACAGGGTGCTAGCAACAGAAACAGGCAGGGGAGAACCTTCAGAATGACAAGTGACAGTGGTCTGGTTCACAGAATGTCACTGTCCTGGAGAGCAGGGGCAGTGCCCAGCCACTGCTTCATCTAAAACATAACTACCCAGCCCTGGGCTCCCAGTTCAAGAGGGACAGGCATACAACAGAGAGTGTCCACCAGAGCCTAGGAGGGGGAGGAAGGGACTGAACATCTGTCTGCGAGCAGAGGCTGAGAGCCCTGGGGCTGTTTAGCCTGGAGAAGGACAGCCTGAGAGGGGATCTCCTTAATGCTTGTAACTAGTGGGTGGATGTCAAGAAGGGGCCAGGCTCTTTTCACAGGTGGCCTGTGACAGGACAAGGGACAACCTTGCAACCTGCGGATGCAAACCGCAACACAGGAAGAGCAACCCCAGAGGGGATCTGATCAAGATCTTAGCAAGAACTAAAGAGTGAGAAGCAAAGGATGGGGCCAGACTCTTGTCAGTGGTGTCCAGGGACAGGACAAGGGGCAACGAATAGAAACTGGAACCCAAAAAGTTCCACCTCAACATGAGGAGAAACTTCTTTGGTGTGAGGGTGCTGGAGCCCTGCAGCAGGCTTCAGAGAGTCTCCTTCTCCAGAGACTTTCAGGATCCATCTGGATGCATTCCTGTGTGATTTGCCCAAGGTGATCCTGCTCTGGCAGGATCCCTTCCAACCCCTCCTCTTCTATGACTTTGTGATTCTGTCTGTGCTGACGTTGCACTCCAGCTGTAAAACTCAGCTTCTCTGGGAGCAAGGCACAGCCCTAGAAGGACAATCACCAGGGGCCATTTTCTTCCAGTTCTGAAAGTGACAATTCTGGATGACAGTTCCACCTTTTGATATTTGATACAGCGTTCTGACATAGCTAAAGCATCTTTTAAAGCCCTAAACCCCAAAGCAGCCAAAATCCTGTTCCACAGGGCTGTTAGCCAGGTGGGTTTCATTCCCAGCCCTCACTGGTTTCCTTTTACAGAAGGACCAGCAGAGGGAGTCAGCAGCCAAGCCTGCACCCAGCTCCTCCTTCCCTTCCAAGAAGCATTTCACCTCTCTAAAAGCCATCGAGGCTTTAAAAAGGACACATTCAGGACCCCACTGTCCTTCCCCAAGACATTTTTTGGTGCCTGGACTGTTTGGAAGCATATTCTTCCCCCCAGAATCCCCCCAGGGACTCCAATAGGGGCTTGGATGCAGGGATTATTTTCCTTGAAGGTAAGCACAGAGAATCTGGCTCAGGCCTTCCACATCCTCCCAACCTTCGAATTTGGCAACTGAAGTTTAATTCTGCACCACAATTTCAGCTAAATCTGTTTCACAGCAGCAGCCACCTTGCGCTGCTGCCTCTCTTGCATGGAGTTCACCTACACTTCACATGTGGCTTAACAATGAAGCCTAAAACACAACAGGTTGAATCAGTGCAAGGATGGAAGTCCCCTGCAAGGAAAGGAAACAGTCATGGGGAAAACGGTGGCAGGAAGAGGGCTGTGCCCTCTGCCAGTTTGGTCCAGGTGGTGGAGTCCCTTTCTCTGGAGGTGTTCAAGAACCATGTGGCCATGGCACTTGAGGGCATGGTGGTGTTAGGTCAAGGGCTGGATTTGGCAGTTGTAGAGGCCTTCTCCAGATGAAACAAGTCTATGATCTGGGCAAGATGTGCTGCTGCTGCTGCTGCTGGTTACCTTGAGAGCTGCAGAAGGAGGGGACGTTTTGGGGTTCCCAGGAGCAGACTGCCTGCTCATCCCTCTGTGTGTAGGTCTTCCCCCATTCCTTTGGGAATAAACCAGACGGGAGCAGAATGAGGCTCTCTGGTGCCAGCCTGCTTCCCACTCCTGTCCTGGTGGCTATAAGCAGGGGAGGGAATCCCAAGCTTCCCAGCCGTGCCCCAGCTGATGTGTGGGAAAGCTGCTGGGGAGGAGAGACGATTTCCAGCAGACACTAGAAGTGGAAGTGCCCTTAAGGACAATCATCTCTGCATTGGTTTCTCCTCCTCTGCCAAAGCCAGCACTGTCAGACACTTCGACTGCAGCAGTCATGTCCCCCAGATGATGAGCACTCCTGATGGCTTCACCACAGAGCACAGGTTCTGCCCTACAAGCAAAAGCATGTTGGCTGGACATGCACATGAAGAGGGAGGAGCAAAGGCAGCTTCTGCACAATCCCTGCTGCAAGACTCCCTGCCCAGGCAGGGATGCAGAGTGACCTCAGGGTTCGGTCTTGTTTAACATCACCCCAGCTGAGGGCACACAACCATCAGCAGGCTGCTGTGGCTGCAGGAGATGATGCTTCCTCCATGGATTGGCACAGATATGGGCCTGCCCAAGGGCATGAGCCTCTCAGATGCTTCAGCAGGAGCCTGAGCCTTTGAGCTGCAGCTCTGCAGTGAAATCCCCACGATTTTCAGCTACACTAACTGAGAGAGGAGAGCAAAATTGGTGACCTGGGACTAGAGGAACCCAAAGAGAGCTGTGACAGTAAATATTTCCACTTCCAGCAGGTTTGTAAGTTCCACAACATTTGTCATTCCCTACTGTGACAAATACATTTACCAAATATAGCTTCATTACCTGCACAGCATGAGACAGATCTGACACCAAGCAGTGCCTCAGCTTCTCGTCGCTTCCTATGCCTTGCAAAACGAAGTCGGGGACATAAGATGAACAGTAGCCACCTAGCAAGGACCTCCCAAAATTGGCAATACTGGGCTGGACAGAGTTCACTTCGACTAGTTTTGACCTGCAAGAAAGGGATATCGAAGAGATGGACAGGAGTGAACCCCAAGTTCAGCTTACAGAGAGGCTGCATTCTCACAGCTGAAAGAAGGCTGGAGTGAGGCAGCTGAGGGCCTCCTCTATGAACTAACTAATGACAGAACAAGAGGAAATGGCCTCAGGCTGTACCATGGGAGGTTTAGGCTGGATATTAGGAACAATTTCTTTCCTGCAAGAGTGGTCAAGGGTTGGAACAGGCTGCCCAAGGAGCTGGTGGAGTCACCACCCCCTGGAGGGGTTCCAAAAACAAGTAGATGTGGCACTTTGCGATATGGCCTCGTGGTCATGAAGGTGTTGGGTAGAAGGTTGGACCTGATGCTCTTAGGGGTCATTCCCAAGCTTAATGATTCTACTCTTTGATTCTAAACCTCTTTCCAAGTGCTTTTCAAACCAGGTTTAAAGCCAGCTTTTGCAGTCAGCCCACTGTGGAGGATGAGGACAAGAGCCAGGAGTGCATCACACAGTTGATGTTTGTTTCCAGACTGCTGCTCTCTGTATTCTCTTGCGTAAGCTCAAGAGACACTTTTCCAAGCACAGACACCAGGTTAGGTTACCTTCCTCCACACAGGTGGCAGGAGAAGAGGCTCTTTTTACTCTGTTGTGTTACTGCTGAATAAAGGTCAGATATTTAAATAAATATTTGATATTAGAAAGAAATTCTTTCCAGTGAGGGTGGTGAGATACTGGAACAGGCTGCCCACAGAGGTTTGGATGTCCCCTCCTTGGAAGTGTCCATGGCCAGGTCAGATGAGGCCTTGAGCAACCTGGGCTAATGGGAGGTGTCCTTGCCCATGGCAAGGGGGTTGGGACTGGACGATCTTCAAGGCTCCTTCCAAGCCATAGAATCACAGAATCAAGCAGGCTGGAAGAGAGCTCCAAGCTCATCCAGCCCAACCTAGCACCCAGCCCTAGCCAGTCAACCAGACCATGGCACTAAGTGCCCCAGCCAGGCTTGGCTTCAACACCTCCAAGGATGGCAACTCCACCACCTCCCTGGGCAGCCCATTCCAATGCAAATCACTCTCTCTGACAACAGCTTCCTCCTAACATGCAGCCTAGGCCTCCCCTGGCACAACTTGGGACTGTGTCCCCTTGTTCTGTTGCTGGGTGCCTGGCAGAAGAGCCCAACCCCACCTGGCTACAGCCTCCCTTCAGGTAGTTGTAGAGAGCAATGAGCTCTGCCCTGAGCCTCCTCTTCTGCAGGCTGCACACCCCCAGCTCCCTCAGCCTCTCCTCACAGGGCTATGCTCCAGGCCCCTCAACAGCTTTGTCGCCCTCCTGTGGACACCTTCCAGCACCTCAACATCTCTCTTGACTTGGTGAGCCCAGAACTGGACGCAGCACTCAAGGTGTGGCCTGAGCAGTGCTGAGCCCAGGGGCAGAAGAACCTCCCTTGTCCTGCTGCCCACACTGCTCCTGAGCCAGGCTGGGATGGCATTGGCTCTCTTGGCCACCTGGGACACCCAACCCATTCCATGACCAACACTTACCCAGGAAAAGGAATCTCGTATTCTTCTGCCCAATCTTCTTGCTCTCCTCCATAATAGTTACCACTTGGCCTAGTTAGATCATGACCTGTGTCCTCGCTCTCGCTGTCACCCAGGGCACTGTCTGAGCTCTCATTTCTTGGAATGTCCCAGTCAATGCCCGGGGCCACCTTTTTCTCTAGGTTTTCTTTGTCCCCATGGGGGACGCGAATAGAGATTTTCTCTCTTTGGTCCTGCTCACTGAAGCAGTTTTTGTAGGTCTCCTGTCGAACAGAGTCCATAAATCTACAGAAGTGGCTGGGTGCTTTGCCAGCCTTTGCACACAGCTTGGTGGAAAACTCTAGACCAGCGTTGTGAGCAAGGAGGCCTGAGGCCGCTTGCCCTGGAATATCATCAACAGTCCGGGTTTCCACTGAGCTCTCGTCGGTGAAGTACTCATCAAACAGACTCATGCTCTCCGTGCTGTAGGGGTTTGGGTTCCAGCTCTGGCGCTCGCTAGCAGCTTGAGGAAAGGGTTCAGCTGTCCCACAGTCTCTGTTTTGGTCCTCGACAGTTTGTTTAGCTTCACAGTTGTGAGCAGCAGACGCTCCTTCCTCCGGCGCTGGCGGGCTGTGGTGCCTCGCGATCTGCTCCGCCACTGCCTGGCTGCGCAGCTCGATGTCTGAGTCGGGCGACATGGAGTCCCCGATGAGGAAAGTCACCTTTGTCTGAGCTTCTGCAGCACTGCAAGGGAAGGCATCACAGAAGAGCTTGTCTGGTGGCTTCTTCTCCACAGCAATCCCAGGTGACCTTGCTTCGCTGCCCGCCTGGCCGCCAGCCTCCAGCGCCTCCTCGCTCCTCCACACTCTGCCAACTGGCTCCAAGCCTGGTTCCACCGCCACACGTTTGTCTGGTGAAGCTGCTCCTGCGCACACCATGCTCTCTAGAGTGGTGTCCAGGCAGGGTCTGGGTTGCTTCACCTCATCATCTTCCTGGCAGTCATCAGGAACAATAGTCCTGTTCTCATCTGAAGAAGATTCCAGCTCCACCTTCGGAGTGTTCTGTGTGTCCTCCCTGTCTCTCTGCGCAGCACCTTCTATGTTCTGTGCGAGGGAAATGGGACACTTGCAGTATTTGCAGCTGCAGTTTGAAGTCCTCATCTCTTCAGACTCGGTGGGCAGCAGGTTGCCCCTGTTCTTGTGCATGGTGACAAGCACATACTCGGATTCCTCCACCTCTCCTTTCTCCAGCGTGGTGGTTATAACGGTTCCAGGCATGACGATGGCCTCATCTTCCCCATTCTCTAAGAGATGTGTCTCCTGGAGTTCAGAGCATCTGATGAAGTAAGTGAGGAAGTAAAGCAACCTCTGTACCAGGTCGTGCCTCTTGCCGACCACGACTGTCTTTGCCAGCCTGACAGGTGAGCCGATGGCCCCGTACAGGTCACCTGGAGGAGGAAACAGAAGAGTTATTCTGCAGCTTTACAGGAAATTATTCTTCCTGGGGCCACTTTTCCAAGGCAGAAAACTCCTCAGGCAGAAGAGTGAGGACAGCTATGCTAGGATTTTGTTTTCCACACAGAGAATCCCAAAGATGCTGTTGGTATCGTGTGGAAGGTCAGGGGGATCTTGTCATACCCTGGTCAGGGAGATATCTGATCTCATGTCTTAGGGAGTGTTCACACCACCTATCTGCAGTGCCTAGCCCTGGAGGCTCCTCTCCTGGGTTCCTTATATAGCCATGGGAGAGAGGAGGCATCTGCTCAGAATGACCCTGGAGAGTCTGGAAACTGGGCTGAACTTTTACCTACCAAGAGAAAGCTGCAAGGAGAAACAAACCTTGCCAAGAACAAGGGCACAAAGTGACAGTTGTGGCTGTGTATATGAAGCCAACCTTCTTCTCTTCCCTCCCTTGGAGCTCCAGCATGGGTTGGACAAGTTGTTCTAACTCTCCTCCAGGTTCACCTGGGGAAGTGTGTTCACCTGTGCAGGTGATGTTCTGGAGGGACTGGGGCACTGTGTGAGTGCAGGGATGGGGGGCAAGGGATACAAGAAGCCTCAAAGGCTAACCTTGAGTCCATGAGCTCTGAAATCAAAGCTGCTTGGCCAACAAACTGGGCAGGCCATGCCTGCCTACACCAGAACAGGTTGACCTTACCGAACTTTGCCTTCCCTAACCAGATTCTAAGAGAGTTTGTGCAGAGCAAGACAGTCTGAAAGTTGAGAGCTCATCTACTCTTTACTCAGCAATTAGAATTACAGAATGGTTTGGGTTGGAAGGGACCTTAAGAGGTCATCTAAGTCCAACCCTCCTGCAGCCAGCAAGGACACCTTCAGCTAGATCAGGTTGCTCAGAGCCTTGTCCAGCCTGATCTGAAATGAAGACTGTGTGACCAGCTACTCACTTCACTGGGCTTTGAGATCTTACCCAGGGGGTTGCTATTCATAGAATCACAGAAGGTTTTGGGTAGGAAGAGACCTTCAAGATCATCTAGCTCCAACCTCCCTGCCTTCCACCAGACCAGTTTGTTCATGGGCCCATCCGACCTGGCTTTGAACACTTCCAGGGTTGGAGCCTCCACGACTTCTCTGAGCAGCCTGTTCCAGTGTCTCCCCACTCTTATGGGGAGAAGGATCATGCTCATGATGTCCCCTTTGCCTGTTGCACTGGCAGTGCTGCTTTCTTATCAAAAGATGGATTGCCTTGAGTTGCTCTTTCTAGAACCAGGATTATCAACAGCAACAGCCCAATAAATTAAAACCTATTTTCTTTGCAGGGGGAAGAGCAGAGCAGGACTGGAATCCTCCTCACCTTTAAAGGCTTCAGACAGCTTCACCTTTTGGCTGCCATTTGAACACTGATAATTGATATATCAGAGCATCTGTCAAAAAACACAGTGCCCACCTCTAAGCTTGAAATGCAGCCTTTTGTCTCATTGTGAATGAAACTCCCCAAACACTAACTTGGGAGGGGATTAATAAGTGCCCATAACTACTGTTGTCTACAACTACCTGAGAGGTTGGAGCCAGGTGAGGGTTGGGCTCTTCTCCCTAGTACCAGGTGATAGAATGAGAGGAAATGGCCTGAAATTGTGCCAGGGGAGGTTTAGGTTGGAGATGAGGAACAATTTCCTTCCTGCATGAGTGGTCAGGGATTGGAACAGGCTGCCCAGGGAGGTGGTGGAATCTCCATCCCTAGAGGTGTTGAAGAAGTGTGTGGCCATGGCAGCTGGGGACACGGCTTAATGGCCATGGCAGTGTTCGGCTGAAGGCTGAACTCCAAGATCTTGGAGGTCTTTTCTGGTTCTATAAACCCCTGAGTGCTCTTTGCCACCTACCAAGCTGTGCCCACAGGGGGTTGTAGGGGTGAGTTTTGGCCAGCATGTCCACGCTCTGGGAAGAATGCTTCTCCAGGAAGATCCTTATAGGTGGCTGACCGTTCGGCATGACGGTGGGGACCCAGGCCAAGTGGTTAGTCAGGACTGCAGTCAGCAGAGCTGGCAAAAACCTGCAAGCAAAACATTCCACATCTTTAGTGCTTTTGTTTTTCTCCCAAGTACACACTCAGGATGTGTTCATGTGTACATGTACTTCTGAGTTGGCAGCACTCCTATGGACCGAGGGTGGCACAAACACCCTCATGAAGCCAGCAGAGCTCAGCCCTTTCTTTGGTCTTGCTTCTTTGGGAAGAGAAGGAAAGGCTCTACCCCCATCACCTCCCACCCCTTGCAGTGTTTACACGTTTAAAGTAAAATGAAACCTTGGGGCACCTCAGTCCCTCTCTTTGGCAAGAGTTAGGAGGCTTCCTGTTTTTGCAAGCTGGGTGTTGTAAAGCACCTCAAACCCAACTCATGTTGTTGGCTGTAAGGAAACAGCAGCTCTGTGTGGCCTCTCTGTTCCAAGGAGATTCCCAAACTCTCTAAGATCTGTGATTGTTGAGGAGAAGGAAGGCTGTTGCCATCATTTGACAGGTCTGATGGCAACAGCCTTCCTTCTCCTCAGTAATCACAGCCAGCCAGGTGCTGTGCTATCAAAAATAACCCCTCCCCAAAGCTCTGTAGCTCCACCAGCAAGGCTGTGTCCTTGTACCATCAGCACTAGCAAAAAGCAAGGTGGAAAGTCCTTCTGAAGCACAAAGCTGGGGTTTTACTGTCAGGATGCAGCACGGTTTGTGCTCCACGGAGGAAGGGCTGGCAGGAGGAGCCTCCTACATGCCGACAGATGGTGCTGGCGGCCACGCAGCAAGCACCAGTACTGGGGAGGAGAGTCCAAACACTGTCATGCCTGGGTGCTGTTTGAAGAGTTTGCAACCATCAGGAACCCTTCAGTGTAGCTGTTTCCTCACTGGAGACCGCCAAAGGAGGAAGAAGGGGATTTAAAACTGGAGTGCAAAGGATATAGGGCTTGATTTTTCCTCCTGCTTCCAGCAGAGTAAATCTTACTCTAGGTAAAATAAAACAAACAAACCCAAAGGAGAGACCATTTAAATGTAGCCAGGATGCAGAGGGATCAATGCCAGGGACCAAAGAGGCTAATCTCAGGGAAAAAAAACAACCAAACCCAAAACTTTGACTGCAGCAGGAAATGATTGTAAGAAAATATATCTGAACCACTCACAACTCCCTCCAGTTCCTCTCAGGATCACACAAAATGCACTGGGCTGGAAGGGAACCTCAAAAGTCATCTTGTTCAGCACCACTGCAGGCAGCAGGGACACCTCCAACTAGAGCAGGTTGCTCAGGGCCACATCAAGTTTGACCTTTAATGTCTCCAGGGATGAGGCCTCAACCACATCCCCTAAGCAATCTGTTCTCCCCCCCACACTGGAGCAGGTGGATCACGCTAAGCAGATTGAACAGGGTCTTCAGCAGCCTGGCCTAGTGGAAGGTGTCCTTGCCCATGGCAGGGGGGCTGGAACTAGATGGGTTTTAAGGTTCCTTCCAGCCCAAACTATTCTGTGCTTCTATGAACACCAACTGCCACTTTCCCATCTGTGGTGCAGAGAAGATGGTAAAGCTGGAAGACAGTGAGCAGCAGCCCCTTCCCCTCCCTGCAGAAAGCAGCTGGTCCTTCAGTGCCATTCCCACTCAGACTCCACATGTTTGTGCCCACTGTAGGACTCTGAGGGAGTCAAATGCTTTACAATCCTCCCTCTTTACTCGTGCCCTGGGGAAAGAGGTCAAAGTGTTGACACCACAGAGTGAATTTATCAGATTCTCCTGAGTTTATCAAGGACTTTCTCAATTGTTAACAACCCCTCATGGCTCTGTGCCGAGGGCAGAAAGGTGACTCCTAAGGAAGCAGAGTTTCTCCAGTGGCATTTCACAGAAGTCAGGTTCCAGAGCAATTTGTGGTGAGACAGTGTTACAGGCACAGCTCTTAGTGAACGTCTGCCCTTGCTCATCATATGACAGCTGGTTTGGAGAGATAGATGAATGTCTTACAGCAAGTATCTTCACCCCCTTCTAGACATACACACCCATCACATGTTTCTTATGTCCAGCCTCTACCAAGGGCTGGAGAATTGGGGAAAGAGGCATTTAATGAGATACTTTCCTGCTTCTTTTGTTTTGTTTAAGAAAGCAGGCATTTAGGGCTGGTTCTTTGGGTTCTTTGATTACCTGGCATTTAGGAAACAACAGACTGAAAAGTTTGGTTTGAAAGACATCAACACAAAACTAAAATCCACCATACTGGTTTTTGGAAGCGTTTTCCATCAAGAAAGTGAATTCCTTCATGAAGCGATGGCAAAGCTGATTCTTTTCTGGTGTTCCTGACATCATGGTCAGCCAGACAGGCTCCCCGATCCGTGGCATGGTGTAGAGGTTGCAAATGGTTGTTCTAGAAGACAAAAAGCCCCCAAAACCCAGCAGATTAAAACAAACTCTCAAAAGACAGAGATGCCGACCCAAAGAACTCACTGCTGCCATTTCCATCAGAGACAAAACTTCCTCTCATCAAAGTAATGAAGTTCTTTACTGTGAGGGTGGTAGAACACTGGAACAGGCTGTGCAGGGAGGTGGGAGATGCCCCATCCCTGCAGACATTGAAGGTCAGTCTTGATGGGGCTCTCAGCAACCTGCTCTAGCTGCAGATGTCCCTGTGGACTCCAAGGGAGTTGAACTAGATGAGCTTTGAAGGTCTCTTCCAAGCCAAGCCATTCCATGATTCTAGGGCTGTATCCAAACCATGCTGTTATCATAGAATCAGTCAGGGTTGGAAGAGACCACAAGGAGCAGCCAGTTCCAACCCCCCTGCCATGCCCAGGGACACCCTACCCTAGAGCAGGCTGCACACAGCCTCATCCAGCCTGGCCTCAAACACCTCCAGCCATGGGGCCTCAACCACCTCCCTGGGCAACCCATTCTAGCCTCTCACCACTCTCCTGCTGAACAACTTCCTCCTCATGTCCAGTCTGAACCTACCCATCTCCAGCTTTGCTCCATTCCCCCCAGTCCTGGCACCACCTAAAAAAGTCCCTCCCCAGCTTTTTTGTAGGCCCCCTTCAGATACTGGAAGGCCACAACGAGGTCACCTCGGATTAAAGAGTCTGAATTCTGAAAGGTCTCTTCCAGCCTCAACAGTTCTATGAATTGAGCCTCACAGGTTCTTCATGCATCTGCCTGAACTGGCCCCACACAAAGCAGCAGCTGCTGTCCAAGCCAGGAGCTGCCCTGCTGCAAGCGAAGTGATTTTTGGTGGTGTGCGCTCCCCGTTTCCCCTTCCTTTCATCTGAAAACAGGCAGCTCCTCCAAGGTTCTGCCTCATTATGACCAGGGCAGGTTTAGCAACCTCTGTGCTTTAAGACAGTGCTTGGATCTCCAAGCCACACTCACCCAAGTGTGGATCTGCAGAGCAGGGGACCAGCTTCCTCCTTTAGCTTTACCCAGAGTGTATGAGAGGCAAAGACACCTCGTGGCTCTAAGGACTGCAAACCTACCCACGCCGTTTTGGTTCTGCAGGGGATGCAAACTTTGGCTCCACCAAATCTGGTCAAACAGCAGATTTAAAACCCCTGGCTGCTGTTAAACACTAAACTAATCGACAGCCTTGAGGACAGTGCCTATGTTGTGGCACTAAGGGAACCTGTATTTGCATCAGAGGGAAAAGGTAGGCCTGAAGAAAACCAAACAAAGGAAGTGACTGAGCAACTCAAGTTTCTCCCCACCTCTGGCACTGCTTTTCCTGTGATACAGAAATTTGATTTACAAACCAAAGATTTACATAATCCCTGATTTATAAAGATATTCTCTGGATATTTTGCTGTAAAAGATCCTAGACACTGGCAGAAATAAAGCAAGAGCTGTGAGGATCAGGCAGGCAAACAAATCTGCTCTGGTTTGGTGTTAACTCCCTCAGCAGCAGGCAGCATGGGATGGTGCTGGTATGAGGGGCACTCAGGGGAGGAAGGAATTATCCTCTGGTTATTGCACAGAGGAGAAAGCAGCTGGATGGGACAAGATCCCTAGAGCAGCTCCCCAAAAGGCAACCAGGGCAGCTGGAAATCACCAGGACTGCTCAAGAAGTGAAAGAGGTGAGTGGCGCAGTGGCATTTTCTGCCTCAGTTTTCAGTGCACAAAACCCCTGTGTGTTCATAAGCCACTATCAGCCTTGTCTTCCTCACAGGTTTCATTCTCAGACACCTCACAAGCATGGTGGCAGAGCCAGAAAACAGTCAGTGGGTTGGAGAAGAGGAAATTTTCCTGTGCAGTGTGCTCTGTGTGACCCTACTCTAGCAGGGGCTTGGAACAGATGATCTCCAGAGGTCCTTTCCAACCCCCTTCCAACCACACTGGGTTCTGTGCAAGCCAAGTCACCTTTGTGCTTACCAGACCCACAGCACCCAGAGGACTTGCTGGTTGCTGGGTCACTTCCAAGCAGCCCCAGAGCTGCTCTGCCACCCTCTGCTGCTGCTCCTCTCTTGGCAGGAAGGCACAGCACTAGGCATAAGAGTCTTGCCAGGTTACACATGAGAGGGGCATGGAGCTTGCGGGGGGGACCAGAGGGTCTGCAGCAGCAGAGAGGTTTTGGGGCTCCAGGATTTCAATCTTTAGCAGCAGGAGTAGGAGCCAGAGGTGGGATAATTAAAGCTTTCTGTTCACAGCCCATTAACTGCAGTAGATGTTAGAGGCCCCAGGAAGGAGAAAACTCAAGTCCTGAGGACTTCAAAGCTCGAGGAGTTTCAAAGCTCAAAACAAGTATTGAAACTTGCACCCTGCAGACACAGCTGACCTTAGAAGATGAAGACAAACTGCACCAGTTAGGGTTAAAATGCAGCTTACTTCTCCTTCCTACACAAACTAACCCGAGCTGAGCCTCTCACGGCTTGGCTGGCATGGAAAAAGAAAGGAGAAAGAAAACTCCTCCTGCACTAACCCCAACATATTAAACTATTTGTTTTCGTTGAAAAGATAGAGCCAGTCTTGTGATTCGTTATTTACTATTCTGGTAACCCTGGGCTGCATCTGCAACTGATAGTGTTTCCTCAGAGAGAGATCGGATTGCCCTGGCTGCCGGCCAGCAGGCATGTGACTGCAGTGCAGGGAACCCTCCATGCCAGCGCAGGCAGCAATGGCACACAAACCAAGGGCAAGGATTAACTGCTTGCCAGCTCTGCGAGCGCGGCAGGGAAACGCTCCCCTGCCATTTAGTAACCGAACCAAACCTTCACACACGCATACACAACCCTCCTCACACCCAAACCCAAGCTCTCCGCCCCGAAGCTCCCCAGAAGGCTGCAGGGGAGCTAAGCAGGCACTAAGAGCCACTTGTCCCCTCCCGGCCATCTGCAGCCCCCTCCCCTCCGCCTGCTCCCCACGCTCCGGCCAGCACCGCGCAGCAGCATGCCAGGGGAAGAGCAGCTAATGACAGCCTCCATTTCTGGAGGCTTCAGTGCATCTAAAATGGTTTCTACTTGGAAGTGCTCCCCAGAGGCTGAATTCCAGCACCCGGCGGTGGGTGCAGCAGGGGCCGCGGGAGCTCCTCGGGAAGCACCCTTGCAGCTAACAGTGGCCTGAACCCAGACCCCAGCTCGGCGGAACGAAAACGGAGAGCTGAGCACAGCCCCTAGTGCAGAGCCTGTGGGGTCTGTTTGCTCTGCGGGCACAGGTGGCACAGACAGCAGGGTGCCAGGGCAGCGCCCTGGGCTCGGCGCAGTCAGGTGCTGTGCTGCTGTCCGCTTCACCCCCACCCAACACCCCCACGAACCTGCCCGACCTTTGGCCAGAGTTTCAGTCCCAGGCTGTGCTGTCCCAAGCTGTGCTTTCAGCAGCAGCAGAGGGAACACAGAACAGCCTCCGAGCGGACCTGGTGCTGCATAAACCCAAGGAGCCAGACAGCTCCTCCTGGATGTGAGCAGCCCTCTGCAGATCTTTCCTCTCCAGGGAAGCACCTGGGGATGTGCTCAGTGCTCAGCAACAGCTGAACAGTGAGGAGCAAGAAGATGGGACCAGACTCTTCTTAATGGTGCTCTGTGACAGGACCAAGGGGCAGTGGGCACAAACTGATACCCAGGAGGGTCCCTCTGAACAGGAGGAGAAAATTCTTTGGCGTGAGGATGCTGAAGCCCTGGAGCAGGCTGCCCAGAGAGGTTGTGCAGTATCCTTCCCTGGAGAGATTCCAAACCCACCTGGGCACTGCAATTGTGGCAACCTGCTGTGGGTGCCCTGCTTTATCAAGGGGGTTGGACCAGGTGATCTCTAGAGGTCCCTTCCCACCTCATCCATGCTGCAGTTCAGAGATGCCAACCCTTGGCACTGTGCTGCTCTGTTCCTGAAGGACTGCAATGTAACGGCCAAGATCAGCGTTTCTTTGGGGGTTGATTCAAAACAAAGCACACATCAGCAGGCTGGAAAAAGTTTGCTCCTTAGCCTTAGTCACAGAATAGTTTGGGTTGGCCACCTTCATGTGGCCTTCCAGTATCTGAAGGGGGCCTACGAACAAGCTGGAGAGGGACTTTTTAGGCTATCAAGGAGTGACAGGACTGGGGGCAATGGAGCAAAGCTGGAGGTGGGGAGAGTCAGACTGGACATGAGGAGGAAGTCGTTTAGCATGAGAGTGGTGAGAGGCTGGAATGGGTTGCCCAGGGAGGTGATTGAGGCCCCATGGCTGGAGGTGTTTAAGGCCAGGCTGGATGGGGCTGTGGCCAGCCTGCTCTGGAGTAGGGTGTCCCTGCCCATGATAAGAGGGTTGGAACTAGATGATCCTTGTGGTCCCTTCCAACCCTGACTGATTCTGTGACTGATTCTATTCTATGACTGGTTAGAATGGACTCAAAGACTGTTTAGTTTCAAAGCCCCTGCCATGGGCAGGGTCACCTTCCGCTAGCTCAGGTTGCTCAAGGCCTTCAACACCTTCAGGGAGAAGGCATCCACAACCTCCATGGGAAACTTGTTCCAGTGTCTCACCCCTGGAAATAACTTCTTCCTATTATCTAGATGATTTACCCTCAAAAAGGAAAAAGAACAGGGCAGTAACAGCTGCAGTGACTTCAGAGAGCCCACACAGCTCCTGTGCCCATGCTGGTGCTGCTGGGCAGGACTTGCTCACCGAAGCCTAAGCTGCTTAAAAATCACTGGCACAAAATAGGATCGAATCTGGCTGCCAGCAGCAGAGAGAGAGGTGTTTCCCTGGGCCTTGCACTCAGGGTTTCCTTGCCAGCTTGTGTGTTTGCCACACAGGTATTAGTCAGACTCAGCATCTGTATTATCACTGCGCTGCGCCGGCCGCGGGGGCCGGGGGAGCTGAAGTGGTGATGCAAGTACAGTAGCTTATTTCACAAGTCATGTGTCTGCACAGCTGACATGCACAGAGAGTTTTAAGCCCTCTAACTCAAGTGTTATTGGTTAAATCCATCAGTGCTTCAGGAAATGAAAAACTGCTGTGAGGTGAAGAACGATGCAAGGGCAGGCCTGGAGCTGGGCACCAAATGGATGGCAGATTTATCAGTAGCACCGGTAAGGGGCAATGGCCACAAATCCACCTAAACATGAGGAGCAGCTTCTTAAACTTAAAGGTGATGGAGCACTGGAATAGGTGCCCAGAGAGGTGCTAGACTCTCCATCTCTGGAAACATTTGAAACCCACCTGGACGTGCTCCTATGTGACCCAGGTAGACTGGCAGGCAGGCTGAACTCGATGATCTCCAGAGGTCCCTTCCAACCCCTATCCTTCTGGGATTCTGTCATAGGTTCACAGGAGAAGCCTTCAGAGAAGGCAGCTTTTTCTCAGAATGAGATGGCAAGAGCAAAGGAAGGGCTCTGGTCTGGGCTTTTTGTCCCACTCAACCCACAGTCCCAGCAGGGAAGTGCCTTTAAGTGCCTGTCTGACCCTGCAGCAGCTGCTTCCAGCACCCCTGCTCACAGGCTAGTGGGGCTGACCTACAACTCAGCACCTTCCCTGCTCAGGGGGGTTTCTGGGGGGGCAGGAGGCTATGGGACCCAGCATCACACTGCCTCTGCTGATCAGCATGGCAGCCTGTAGCTGGTCCCCCACGCCCCAGCAAATTGAGTTTAGTCTAACCACACAGATCAGCTACACCCAAGATCCTCTGAGACTCTGGGGGGGGGGGGGCTTTAAAAGAATAAAACCCTCCTGAAAAACAATAAAAGAAGAACAAGACTGCAACGAGTTAAACCAGCCCAGGATGATGTTTCAGAAACACCAACCCACTGAAGTCAGCACCCTTCTTCCCTCCAGCAGAATTTGCTAAGAGGGCAGGAATCAACACAAGTCTCAGGTTCACCAAAGGACTCAAGCTCCTGACTTCCCCGTGACTCCAGTGGGAAAGCAGGCGCCTAAAGAGATAATGGTGGCCTAAATGGGTTTGCTGAACCCCTGCCAAGGCATCTTTGCATCCAGCCCTCACCAGTTAAATATGCCTTTGCTTTACTTGGGGTTTTGTTGTTGGGGTTTTTTTTTTTCCTCCCCTTTCTTTCTCTTTACCAGACACATATTGCCTTGCTTTGACAAGTGAGTGGCTCTGGCATGCCACAGAAGCAAATTTTCTTGATGGCAGCACCCACTGTCACCTCAAGAGACCACGAGGGCCTTGGCCAGGCTGGTGGCACTGGATGGTGCAAGGCTGCTGAATGCGG
Source organism: Pogoniulus pusillus (assembly GCF_015220805.1). NCBI lineage: Eukaryota > Metazoa > Chordata > Aves > Piciformes > Lybiidae > Pogoniulus > Pogoniulus pusillus. The sequence continues at coordinate 4,989,036 of NC_087285.1, read as the reverse complement.
TCACTCGGGAAATAACAACGCGAGAAACATTCCCCCCTCCCAGAACTGCCAAAGAATTGCCCCAGGAAATCCATTTCTATGAAATCAAACTGGATTTAATTTACCTTCTTGCACTATTGAGGAGTAATATTTGCATCACCATGGAAACCCCAGCATGAAGCTGGTGGTTACAGACACATGCTTCCAGTGCTGGTTACGCAAGGGCAGTGTCATGTGAACGATCGCTCCGTGAGCAGCTCGGTGCTGCCAAGCCTCCCAGCTCCACTGGGACATGATTTCCCTGCAGCCTTCCTCATCCCAGCACTCAGCTTCCCTCTTTTTTATTCCCTTTCTTTTCTCCAGGGGAAAAAGAAAAGTTAGCAAGGGGGGGATGTGGTTTGTGCTTCCAGGTCTATTTTAGCTAGGTTTGAGCAGGACCGCGCGCCCCTCCCCAGCACCCTGCAACTGTTTAACTTGGAAGGACAAAGGAGAAGGGGCAAAGTCTGCTGAGCCTATCTTGAGGGGGGAAAGTTTTGGGGAAGAGAGCCAGGGAGGTGCTGCGGTCAGAGGGTGGGAATGCAGAGAAATGGCTCTGCTGCAGAGGCAGAGCAGAGAGGAGCAGAAGAACCACCGTGGGTGCTTGGAGTTGTCGAACTCGTCTCAGGCCCCTGGGCAGGCTCAGCGGCTCCCAGCAGTCACGAGCTTGCCCTGCTCCCCATCTTGGCACAGCTCATCCCATCCACCTCTCACCACAGGCCCACGTGCTCACTCTTCCCTGCCTCCTGCCCCTGCTCAGCATACTCTGCCCTTCCGCGCAGCTGCCCTGGGGTCAGGCTCTAGTAGATGAAAGAGAAGGAAAGAAATGAGATGCTGAGGGGACTGGAACATCTCTCTTGCGAGGAAAGGCTGAGAGAATTGGAGCTATTCAGTCTGGAAAAGAGCAGACTGAGGGGGATCTCATCAATGCTGATCAATACTTGAAGATGGGTGTCAACAGGATGGGACCAGGCTTTTTTCAGTGGTACCCAATGACAGGACAAGGGGTAACAGGCACAAACTTGAACAAGACAAGTTTCATCTTAACTTGAGGAGGAACTTCCTTAATTTAAGGGTGGTGATGCCCTAGAGCAGGCTGCCCAGACGGATGCTGGCATCTCTATCGTGTGACCTTCTCCAGGTGAACCTGCCTTGGCAGGGGGCTGGACTGGATGATTTCCAGAGGTCTCTTCCAGCTCCTACCATTCTATGGTTCTGTGACAGACTGTGCCTGCCATGCCACCCAAACCCTGGCCGTTCAGGCAGTGAGGGGAACTGGAGGTAAAAAAAACCCAGGAGTGAGCCCTCAGGGTCCCTCAGGGCCTGGTGGAATGCTCCCTGATGTCAGGCTTTTCTTTCTACAGCGTCAGAGCACTGTCTTTATAATGCCTTTTAAAAGAGTAGCTCTGTGCTGGTTGTAAAAGGAAGCAACCTGCCACTCCCATCTGCCAGATGAATCACTTGAAACAGATGGATTTCATCTTAACTCCCTCCCCATGACTGAAGTACGGGAAGAAAATACAGTTAAATGCCAGGGATGTGCTTATCTGCGTTGCTCTGTGTATTAACTGTTGAGTAGAGACACTCTGCAGGTAATGATAGCAAGAGATTACAATGCTGCATTTTACTGGGGGAGGAAGATAGTCCTTCGGAGTGGCTGCTTATCTGAAATGCCTTGAGAGCAGAATTCAGACACAGGAAAGGTCACACTTTGCTCATAGGCCAGGAAAATACACACGAGAGGAGGATTTCCCTAGCATGGCTTTGCAATTCTTCTCCCTCTCCTCTCAACAGGCATTAAAAGATCATTTAAGAGGTGGCTGGGAGCTTAGCTACCACCTGAAGTACAGAAAATCTTGATTATCTGTGTCCTGCACATATCAAGCCCTGATGAATAAATGCACTTTCCTTAACATGGCTTTGCAGTTCTTCCCCCAGTCTCTCAATGGGCCTAAAAATACAATGAAAGATGTTTCTGAGAGCTTCATTATTATGGAACTGCTGAAATACGTCCAGAGGAGGTCATGAAGATGATCAGAGCACTGCAGAACCTCCCCCATGGGGACAGGCTGAGGGAGTTGGGGTTTTTCAGACTGGAGAAGGGTCCAAGGAGACATTATAGAGGCCATCCAGTACCTGAAGAAGGCTACAAGAAAGCTGGGAAGGGACTTTTCACAAGGGCTTGTAGTGATAGGACAAGAAGGAACGGATTAAGGAAGGCAGATTTATACTGGAGACTAGGAAGAAGTTCTTTCCAGTGAGGGTGGTGAGACACTGGAACAGGTTGCCCAGGGAGGTTGTGGATGCTCCCTGGAGGTGTTCAAGGCCAGGCTAGATGAGACCTTGAGCGACCTGTTCTAGTGGGAGGTGTCCCTGCCCATGGCAGGGGGTTTGGAACTGGATGATCTTTAAGGTCCCTTCCAACCTACACAATTCTATGAATGTGAAGTACAGAAAATCTTGCTCCTCTGTGTCCTGTTCACATCAAGGCCTGATGGTTAAATGCACTCAGCGAAATCCAAACACACAAACAGATTCTAGAGGCTGGCTCTCGCCACTGCCTTTACAACCCCTCATGCTTTTAAGTTCCTTATCCTGCACCAAGCAGAAGGCCCTTCTAAACCAGCCCTGAGTGCTTCTGAAGAGACAGACACAAAAGCCAGGAGACAAAGAGTGCTCACCTGAATTCATTAAGGGCATCCACGATTCTGTTATATGCCAAACTCCGCTGACTGGCATCAGCTGATCTGCGACTCATTTTCATAGCCTTGAAAACAATCATTAAACAGATAAGTAACACAGAGCTGCAGAAGCACAGGAACTGGCAAACAAAGTCACGTGTTTGACTTTATCTTCCATGCAACTAGTCATGCAAATAATTCTTTTTCTTTGTAAGTGATAAAACGATGGTACAAGTGCCAGCTTTCATATCTGAGGAGAGATAGGTGAGGCACACGTATCTGCAGCCTCTGCTTCTTCTGTGCTTTTCATCATTTGAGGCATAAAAAGGGTCAAAGTTTTCAGTGCAGTGCCAAAGTAACTGCTAAGTGTTTCCCAGAAGAGAGATCTGAAGCAAACCTCACCACACATTTGACACTTTGGTCTCGAAAATTTCCTACACATCGGAATCAAGGGGGTTAAAAATGCAAGAGAAAGAAAAAAGCTTGGTGTTTATTTACAGCCTGGAGTAGCCTAGAGAGAGGTTCTGCCCCTGTGATCACGGGACTCAGAGCTGAGGCAGGGAGGCAAGAAGTGGCCTTAAAAGCACCTTTCCCCCTTGGCTGATCCAGGGCTGGCTGAGAGCTTGCACAGCCCAGTGCCTGCTCCAGCTCTCAGCAATCCCTCTAGTGCAATGTCCTCACCCTGTCGTGCTTCTGCTAGCAAAAAGAAACATCATCCGAGATGCTGAGGAGCAAAGCTCTCCTCTGGTGCAGTTCCAACACCCGGCAGCAAGCTGATCCCACCTTGGTAAGCGAGTAACAAGAGTCAGGAATGAAAGCTGACAGGGCTGAGGGGGCCAGGCAGCAATACAAGTGCAGGAATCAGGAGGCTGTGTTTACCTGTTCTATTGCACTCTTCAATTTGTTCATGTGACTCTCAAAAAGAGGGAAGTGTGAGAAGAAGAACTCATTAAACTTGTTGTTTTCATCTTCATCTCTGGAGAGTGAAAAAATGACTCCAATTGCTATCTTCTTCTTCCTGACAATTCCTGGGCTAGGACCAGAGCTGTCATCTGACAAGTTAAAGCTTTCATCCATAGACCTTGAAGCATGGAAAAAAACCAGAAAGTTAATGTAACCCACTGCTTAAAGTTGTACCTTGGTTTCCTGTCTGATGCAATTCTGGAACATTTAGCTTCAACAAACACCTTTAGTTTGCCTGTGTTGTCAAAGTGTCACCTCTGAGAACAGCCACTTCCCAATTTTTCACAGGCAACCATTAGCTGAGCCTGCAGTCACAGAAGCTGGCACCAGATTCCAAGCGTTGGCGGGGATCAGAACGTGGTTTTCTAGCTCTCTCCCTTCTCTGCCAAGAACTTGGGTTGTGGGGAGGATTTTAGGGCTTCTCATCCTCCCGAGTACAGCCCCCAGGTTTCTGTTTGGCTGCAGGATTTCCACTTAGTGCAAACAAACGAATGCCAGGCAGAAAACAAGATGCTAAAAAAGATCAGGCGTGGAAGCACAGCCTGGCTTACACCTCTGCAGATACCCCGCAGGAAGCAACAGCAAGAGCAGATGTACGCCTGCAAGAGCAGAGTCGAGCTGACAGTGGTGGGGAGTTCATGGGCAGCACCCAGCATTTACCCTTCCCCAGCTCACCATCGAGGGAAGACTCCGTTCTCCAAGCTGGTCGTCTGGCTGCGACGCCAACGCCGCTGGTAGCTGCTAGCACAGCTTTTGTTAAAGGAGGAGCCCGGAGATGGAAATGGAGTGATCAGCAGGCTGCTGAGAGATGCTGCAAGAAGAGTAACAGCACTAAATAAATACAATCTCTCCAGAAGAAGAAAGCATTTGGAAAACAACCCCAGCAACTCAACAAAGCCCCTCAAGAGAAATGGGGATTGCTTCTCAAGAGCCATCTCTTTTGCTTATCTGGGTTTCTCATCTAGACCCAACCACTTTGTAATGCCACTAACAAGCTATACAAGCACTGCAAGGGTGGGACAGGCGACGTACCTTGCACAGCAGCCCTCATCTATTAGAAAGAGATTCTTTGTGGAGAGGAGTAACATTAATCACAGCCTTTAACAACCTTTCCCATCCTAACCTGAAGTGCCCAAGCCGTTCCTATCCTAACCTGAAATGCCCAAGTCAATCTCATCCTAACTTGAAGTGCCCAAGCCGTTCCCATCCTAACCTGAAATGCCCAAGCCAATCTCATCCTAACTTGAAGTGCCCAAGCCGTTCCCATCCTAACCTGAAATGCCCAAGTCAATCTCATCCTAACTTGAAGTGCCCAAGCCGTTCCCATCCTAACCTGAAATGCCCAAGCCAATCTCATCCTAACTTGAAGTGCCCAAACCTTTCCAATCCTAGTCTGAAGTGCTCAAGCCTTTCCAAAGTGGCCAAACCTTTCCAATCCCAACCTGAAGTGCTCAGTGTCCTGAATTTAGGGGGAGGAGAGGGCTGTTGTGGAGACAAAGTCATGTTTTAACATTACCATTTGGAAAGGAGATGACAGCAAGTATGGTGACAAAGCCTAGTCTGACTTGGCCTTTAGGAGGAAGTTCTCCACAGAGAGAGAGTGATTTGCATTGGAATGGGCTGCCCAGTGAGGTGGTGGAGTCACCATCCCTGGAGGTGTTCAAGAAAAGCCTGGATGAGGCACTTAGTGCCATGGTCTAGATGACTGGCTAGGGCTGGGTGCTAGGTTGGACTGGATGATCTTGGAGGTCTCTTCCAACCTGGTTGATTCTATGATTCTATGAAATGCTGCAAACATTTCAGTATTTCATTTGGCTTATTTGCAGCACACTAATGAATGAGCTTGGTGAGGTTCCTAATGCAATACCCCTGACACCTGCAGCTGTACCTACACACAGGTGTGCATTAATGTCTCTAAAAACAACAGAACAGTCACATTTCAGTGCAGGAAAAATGATTTGATGATGTCTACACACCTCAGTGGTGAACATTACTAAACACTACTGAGCCTACAAGGCCAGGCTGAGAGAGTTTGGGTTGTTCAGCCTGGAAAGGAGAATGCTCCAGGGAGACCTTCAGATGGCCTTTCAGTGCTTCAAAGGGCCAAAAAGAAAGATGGGGACAGTTTTCATCAGGGCCTGTTGTGATGGGACATTGGGTGAAGGGTTTAAACTAAAAGAGAAAGATGTAGACTGGAGAGAAGGAAAGAAGAAATTTTTTTCCAGGGGAGGTGATGAGCCTCTGGCCCAGGCTTCTCCAAGAGGTGGAATCATTCCAGGTCTGGCTGTTTGAGGCTCTGAGCAACCAACTCTAGCTGCAGATGACCTTTAAAAGGTCTCTCCCAACCTAAACCATTCTGTGCCTTTTGGAGTCTACAGGGTTAAACACACGAACTGACATTACCAGATCTTGCTATACCGCTGTCTCTGTCCTCATTCTGCTCCCTTCCAGGCATATCCATAGGGTTGCTGTGAACTGTAAAACAAGGCATACCAATTAGCAGGGGAATATACAGTTCCTTTCCTGTTTGCAGATCTCCATGTAATTAATGAAACAAAAACATGCTCATTAATTCAGATCAACAGCACTGCACAAGGCCATCACCAAGAAAGGCTGCTTAGCTGAACAAGCCAAAACGCTCCTCTGAAAAGCTCCTGTGTGCTTTTTCTCAAGCCCATGGCTCTTAGCACAAACTAAGCCCAGTGCCTTTTGTCTCTTTGCACAGGTTATTTTGCCATACCCAAAAAGGATTCTGGTCACATTGGTAGTACTCAGTGTATAGGCCAAAAAGAACCCAACACCACCAAAGCCCAGTACTGTGCATATACCAGATTGCTCAGATGTTATCTATCTGATTTTAAAGGGATTTTACCACGCTGTCTTGAGAGAAAATTGTGAGCAGCGTGTTGGTTGTTCAGCTAAGCTGTAAGCTGTCCAGATTCACAGTCTGCATAGACACAAGATCAGAATTGTCTCAGGCTCAGTACCCTTTAAATGTGATAGATTCTCTAAATCTGTGTGTGAAATCAAAGCTACTCAGCCGTGGAAATAAGACTCAGCGAGGAACGTTCATTTTAAATCAACCTACAGTAGCTTTACTTTGCAGTTTGGTTGGAATGAGTCCAGATTGAAATAGATTGAAATACTAGAAAATGAAATGTTAAAGTACTCTTGCACTGAGGGTGGTGAGACCTCTGGGCCAGACTGGGCAGGAGGTGGGAGATGCTTCATCCCTTGAACCATTCCAGGTCAGGTTGGACTGGGCTCTGAGCAACTTGATCCAGTTGAAGATGTCCCTGCTGACTGCAGGGAGGTTGGACTAGATGACCTTTAATGGTTCCTTTCCAACCTAAAGCTTTCTGTGCTGGGATGATTTGACATTAGAAGAACCTTCTTCACTGTAAGGGTTCTCAAAGACTGGAACAGGCTGCCCAGAGAAGTGGTTGAATCCTCACCTCTGGTGGTGTTTAACAGAGGCAGGAATGTGGTGCAGAGGGATATGCTTTAGCACCAGGCTGCCCAGAGAAGTGGTTGAATCATCACCTCTGGTGGTGTTTAACAGAGGCAGGAATATGGTGCAGAGGGATATGCTTTAGCACCAGGCTGCCCAGAGAAGTGGTTGAATCATCACCTCTGGTGGTGTTCAACAGAGGCAGGAATATGGTGCAGAGGGATATGCTTTAGCACCAGGCTGCCCAGAGAAGTGGTTGAATCCTCACCTCTGGTGGTGTTTAACAGAGGCTGAGACGTGGTGCAGAGGGATATACTTTAGCACCAGCCTAGGTTAACTTAGAAAATGGTTGGACTCAAAAGGCTTTTCCAACCCAACAGACCTCCAGAAATATGAAACCCACCATTCAGTCAGTTCCAATAAGGACATGTTTCCAAAGCAACACAACCGACTCCAAAGAGGACTATTAAAATGCTTGCTGTCCTCGGGGGATTTAAAGCAAGTAGCCCAAAGGTGGAAGAGCAGACAGCACTCCTCACTTTGTGTTTGTAGGGAAAAAAGGTTAAAAATCTTATTTCCAGGGCTGAACTACAAACCCACCCAAGTGCTGTCACACCAGCTAGACTAACCACACAGCACACAGCACACTGCAAACCTGCAAAGAAAGAGGCGCTCCGGATCAGGCGGAGCGGACCTTGCTCTGAGAATGCCCGCCTAGGGCTGCAAAGCTGTGAAAGACCTACATGGCAAAATGCAAAATACACATGAAAGAATGAGGTTAGTAAAGCAGAACAGTCTGGAGGGAGGGGGCCAGGGCAGGGAGGAGAAGACATAAGCCAACGTAAATGCAGACTAACGGATGCAGAAGAGCTCTTGCACGTAACGAGAAGGTTGATTCCGGGTTAGGGCTCAGGGCTGGACTAAAGCATGTTTGCAGAGCTGAAATCACAGACCCAGCTTTACACTGTTTCCCATACAAGGATGGGGGTTCTCTCCAAGCTGAAAAATGATTCATTTATGCAGGCTCAGCGCCCAACTTGATCACAAACAGGAGATTCATCAGGGAGTACAATGTTGGTTTTAATATCCACACTGCTGGCGTGGCTGAGGAACACTGTTGCTGGAGATGACAGGGAGGGATGCTGGGGAAGGTAGGCAGCAATTCATCTTAGGAGGACCAACAGAAAATTACAGGCTGAAGTGGTTGTTTTAAGAACAGATTCGTGGCTGGATCAGATAGAAAACAAATGCTAGCAGTCTCAGCAGTCCATTTTAAAAGGAATACTGGACTCAAAATGGAAGAAGATGGATTCAGATTAAACATCAGAAGAAATTCCTTCCCATGGTGTTGAAACACTAGGATAGGTGGCCCAGAGAAGTTGTGGAGGCTCCAAGCCTGGAAGTGTCCAAAGCCAGGTTGGATGGAGCCTTGAGCAACCTGGTCTAGGAGGCAACCTGGTCCAGGAAGCAACCTGGTCCAGGAAGCAACCCGGTCCATGGCACAGGGGGGTTGGAACTAGATGTTCTTTAAGGTCTTTTCCAACCCAACCCATTCTCATAGATATACCAGTGAAAAAGTGAATTTATTCTACAGAGAGCAAGGCAAAGTGTATTTTTAATGAGTTAATTGCCAGTCCCTCTCCTGAATTTGAAGCTACTGCTTGCTCCAAGTTTGCTGATTAGAGAAAACATGGAGGCTGCACTCGTAGGTCTCCACTCATTAAGGGGAAGGACGTGACCAGTGTTGCCTTTCCCCGCCCCCCTTCCTTTCTGTTTAAAGCAGCATATCTGAAAAAAGCAGCTTGTAAATAGTTCCCAACCAAAACACATAGAGCTGCCTCCTGTCATGGGCTGGTGAGAGCCAGGGAGTCAGGAGCAAGCTTTGCTGCTGAGCTCAGAAATGCAGCAGTTACAGATTAACTTGGTTACCTCCTTTACCCACGGTTCCTGCAGTGCTCAAATGGGAACTGTAAACAAACACTGCTGAACCCACTGAAAACTCAAGCAGATCGACTGCCACGCAGGGTTCAGTACCCTCAGCTAGCAGGTGATCCCATCACACCTCGTTGCACACCCTGGCACCCATGTGCCCACACCTCCTGGCCAACTCTTGGGGCTGGGATCTTTTCTGTGCTCTGGGGAAGAGTCACCCTTGTGACAGAGCTGGGACACAGATGAATGTTTGGTCCTGACTACACCTAAACCATGCTGAGTCCACACCTGACAGCTGCATTGCCTGAATGTGAACTTGCAGTTTAGATCAGGCTGGTGATACATCTAAACCTTGGAGTCCCCTCCAACCTGGCATCCTGGGATTCTGTGATACAGAAAGCTTTTGCCAAGTGCACACTATTGCAAAACCCTATAAACAGATGAAGCGAGTTCCCCTCTCTTATTCAGTCATGCACTGCAAAAGATCACAACTGAGGTCTGAAAGGAACACTGAATGTTAACCAGACCCCATCTTTACCTTTTCTGACTTAATAAATTCAGAAAACATTTAACAGAGAATAAGTTCTTACAACTTCTGGAAGACATTCTTCCCTGTGAGGCTGGTGAAGTACTGGAACAGGCTGCCCAGAGCAGATTGCCCAGATTCCTCCAACTGAGGAAGTCCTCAAAGCCAGGCTGGATAGGGCCTTGAGCAACCTGGTCTAGTGGGAAGTGTCCCTGCCCATGGTATGGAGGTTGGAACTGGATGATCTTTAAGGTCCCTTCCATCTCAAGTCACTCAGTGATTCTGTCTTTAGCTTTAATTTCTTCCTTTGGCTCTCTTTAGAAGACTTTCCTATTCCAGATTCTATTGTTAGACAGTTAAAGATACCAGGAAATAAAATCTCTTTGTAATTACCTATATTCCCAAGGAGTCCATTCATAATTGTACTGTGGTCAGGCTTTAACGTGTTGCTGTCTTGATTAATGAACTCAAGACTGTCCTGCAACCTACAACACAGAACACACAACACAAGCACTGATTAGCATTTCAGTAGAGGACACTGTTACTTCATGACAGCCTAAGAGGACAAGAGAAGAACACAGGCATCCACTGGACAAAGCTTTCAGAGCCTAAGCCCCATTCTCAGGTTAATTAACACAGGAAACAAAACATTGAACCCTCTGAAGCCAGATGGTTTGGTAAAATCTTTTTCTTCATCTTAGACTGGATGATCGTCAAGGTCCTTTCTGACCCAAACCATTTTACAACTCAGCTCCCCAACACCACTCTTCATCTCTTCTCCTTTGGTAGTAGCAGGTACTTTTGTACCTTACAATACCAAGCCCCATCATTCCAGTGTTTAAGGAATGCTTCATTCATTCACTTAGAGCAAAGTGAGGTGAAGACAACTGCAAGGTAAAGGTGAGGACACCGGTGACAGGATGTAACAGACTGGGGAAGAAGAAATTCTTTTTCTAGAAGAAGAATCTGAAGGGTCCCCCCCCAAAAAAAAAAAGCCTTCTGTGTTCTTTCACTCATCTGCTTGTGTGCAACAGACACAATTTGTACTGGACTCACGTGTTCAGACTTCCATAGATGCTGCTTCCAGTGCGAGCTGTGAAAACCTTGCTGAGCATGAGCTGAGGAGGCGAGCTGGAGGACAAGAGAGATGGGGTCAGGCAGCCACACAGTGTCAAGACAGGCTTTGCTTCCCATTTCCCTGCCCTCCAGATTTCAAAGACCTATATATGAGATAACAGCCTTTGGGGTCAAAAAGTGACCTCAGAACAACTCGAAAGCAAAGCCAGAAATTCCTTTGGCTCTGCACTTGTGGCATTCACTTCATTACACATCAGCACTAGGGAGGAAGCCTTCTGAAGAGACCAGCAGTAAAAAAGAAACTTAGTCTTACCGAATCTGGTGAATTTTCAAAGTGGAGCCCTTGTAGCTCATGGCCACAGAGCCAAACATCATCTCTCCCAGCATGTTAGCATCTGAGGAGCATCGAGAGCCCTGAAAAGAACCCCCAACCCAACATTTGTTTTAAAGCACTTTAGAAGCACAATTTCTATTCAGGCAACATGCAACTAAGGAAAATGGTCTTTCTTTAAAGGAGAAACCTGCAAAGCATCTGCACATGCTGCACTGACCAGTTTGCTACAGAGAATGCTGGCACAGAAAGTCATCTTCTTATGGCTGTGAGCTAAACCACTCACTTCATCCAGGGCAGCCTGTGCCAATGCCTGACCACTCTTACTGTGTCTTACTGCTTCCACTGGGGCCTGCTGCTCACACACCGAGGCCAGAGCTCAGACCTGTAGTTTTTAAGTTTGGCTTGGGAAGAAATTGTTTTCAATGTCCAACTGAAACCTCTTCTGGCACCATTTCAGGACATTTCTTCTCATCCTATTACCTGACACCAGGGAGAAGAGACCAATCCTTGCCTCCTTTCAGGGAGCTGTAGGGAACAAGCAAGTCTGTTCTTGTCAGCCTCCTCTTCCCTAGCCTAACTTATCCGTGGATGGCTATTTTCTGTTTGATGCATGTGTCCCTGGTGTTGCTGTGATGGCACCAACCAAGAGCTGTAGCACTGCGAAGCCAGGCTTCAGCTTGTGCAGTTCCTGCTCCCTGGGTGGTGAGAGCTTGCTGTGAGGCACACTGGCTAAGTAAGCAGGAACATCAGGGAGCTGCAGCACAGGCTGGACCAAATACTGCAGACAAAGGCCTAAAATTAAAGGGCAATCAACTGCAGATGACTGCTCAGCTGACAGTCATCTTATTGGTATTATTCCAGTCTCTGAGATTACTGTGCCATTACCCAGGGCTGTTTCACCTCTAGGCTAGCAGAGTTATCAGTGCTGGCTCTGCTCTCCATTTGTGCATCATTCACAATATCCTGATCACTCACAGAGTTCAGATGGCTCATAGGTGAGGTATCTGGGTACTGTGTAAGAGGTGCATGGTAACTCATAACACTCTCTTGGAGTAATCCTTCCAAAAGGTCCCTGAAAGCAGCCCCAGAAACATCCTTGTGCTTGGTAAAAGCTAAGTGTTGTATCTCCATCTTCCTTATTCAAGCTCTGAACAACCAGGATCCTCAACCAGATTCATGCACAGGTTTGGAGTATCACATGGTGGTGGTTGGAAGGGGATTCTGGTGATCATCCAGTCCAACTCTGCTGCTAAGGCAGTCACCCACAGCAGCTTGCCCAGAGTCACAATGTCCAGGTGAGTTTGGAATCTCTTCTGAGGAGGTTCCACCTCTCCGGGCAGCCTGCCTCAGGGCTCCAGCACCCTCACAACAAAGAAATTTCTCCTCCTGTTCAGATGGAACCTCCTGGGTTCCAGTTTTTGCCTATTGCCCTTTGTCCTGTCACTGAGCACCATTAAGAAGAGTCTGGTCCCATCCTCTTGTCCCTCACCCTTTAGCTCTTGCTGATCTGATTGATCAGATGCCCTCTGGGGCTGCTCTTCTCCAGGCTCTCAGCCTTTCCTCCTCACAGAGCTGCTCCAGGCCCCTCCTGGTAGCCTCCACTGGACCCTCCCCAGCAGTTCCCTGTCTCTCTTGAATGGAGGAACCCAGAATATAGAGATCTGTCAGGCCTCTGGGCAGCAGCAGCCAGTGAGCTCAGAGCACCAGCAAGGACAGAGTGTCCACACCAGGAGTAAGCAGTGGTGTGAAAACGGTCACTCGGTGTTTCAGCTCAGCTAGCCTGCAGAACGGGGGCAGGAACAAGGAAATGCTAATCAGCCAAAAGGCAAAGTACTTCTAACACTTCTCAGTTTTTAGCTCTTCTCAAGCACTCTCAATTAAGACGATGGCACTTTAACAGCCACAAGATTAACCTCTGGAATCTGCTATCAGTGCAAGGAGGAGAAGGGATGACTAAGAGGAGACACCACAGTGAGGATCCAATTGCCAGGTTTGTTAGTGTTCATATGACAGGGCAAAATCTGATCATGAGCTGGGTCTCAGAGGCATTCCCACCTTCCCCTCCCAGGGATTCACCCTGGAGGCAGCACTGGAAAAACCAGACTTCACCAGCAGTTAGGATGACCCAGCAGCTCCAAGGAAACATGAGCACAGACCTTAATGGTGCTAGGAAATGATAGGTCTGGCAGCATCGTGAAATCCTGCATTAAGGACGCTGCAAATTACTACAGCCAAATGTTAGGGCTGTTCTTTTGAAATCTGCTGCAGATCTCCAGCTGAAGGACTCATTCTGGATGAATGTCAAGTCCTTGACTCCTGCTTTGGGCTCCGACTTTCTGCTGGTGGGAAAATCTGATTCTAAAAGCTGAGGAAAAAAACACTGTAAGATCAAATATTGATTTTCTTTGTCAAGCAAGCAGATTAAAAAAAGCAAGTGAAAACCAGCTGCCTTCAGATTTAATTACAGGGGTTTCCCTTTCCTCTGGAAGGCAGAGACAAGCTGTGCTGACGGCAAAGAGCGTGGTGAGATGCACCCTTGGACTCTCCCAGCCTGCAATTTGTCTGCTCTTAATAGCAGCACTGCTACCATGCATAACAGAAGAGGTACATATTTAATACATCTCTTATGAGGAAAGACTGAGAGACTTGGGGGGTTTAGTCTGGAGAAGGCTGAGGGGAGTCTCATCAGAGCTGAGCAATGCTTAGAGTAGGTGTCAAGAGGATGGGATCAGGCTTTTTTCCAGCGGTGTCCCATGACAGGACGAGGAGTAACAGGCACAAACTGGCACATAAGAAGTTCCTTCTGAACATGAGGAGAAACTTCTTTAAATTAAAGGGTGACAGAGGACTGGAATAGGCTGCCCAGGGAGGCACTGGAGTCTCCATCTCTGGTGACATTCGAAACCTGCCTGGATGTGCTCCTGTGTGACCTCATCTAGGCAAATCTGCCTTGGCAGGGGGGTTGGACTCAACGATCTCCACAGGTCCCTTCCAGCCCCAGCCATTCTGTGATGCTGTACTGCACTTACCAAGGAAATGCATTTAATAAGGAAATGCTGTTAGAGCTCAACTCTTTGGGTCTTTAACACTGCAAAATAAAGACCACTCGAGACCAAAGTAGAGTGCAATCAACTGAGGAAAGGGGTTAAATATTAAAACCTCAAATAGCCAAGTTGCATCTGGCAAAAAGGGCAGAACCTGAGGCATTGACAGCTTGGACTCAAACCAATACCCTAGGTGACATTTGCAAGCTGACATAAAAACTGATCATAAAACACCCACGAGTGTTTGTTAGTGGCCTTCAGCGTATTAGAGGTGGCAACATTTGCATGAGTTGGAAATCACATTTCTGAATCTATTTAAAGCACTTAATATTCCACTTACAGTTACCTGTTGTCCTGTCAAGAGCTGAGTAGGGGTGGAAGTTAAAAAGGCAGCACAGAAAGCAATGTCAAATGTCACCATTAGTCAATCAGAGAGATGTACAGTCCTGGCTGCACTGACAAGCAGGTACAGAGCTAACACTGGTGGCCTAATGTGTAAATCATAGAATGGTTTAGGTTGGAAGGGACCTCAGGGATCATCTAGTTCCAACCCCCTGCCATACACAGGGACAGCTCTCACTAGCACAGATTGCTCAAGGCCTCATCCAACCTGGCCTTGAACACCTCCAGGGAGGGAGCATCCACAACCTCCCTGGGCAACCTGTTCCATTGTCTCACCACCCTCTCTGGAAAGAACCCTTTCCTACTTAGAACCGTGTTCAGCTTTATCTTAATGGATCCTAATCACATTTGGGAGGGCTCTTGATAGGATAGAATTAAAGATATGGACACCTGAACAACATCCTTTATTTCACCTTGCAATTCAAAGTTAGTCCTATATAGAATCATAGGATCATTAAGGTTGGAAAAGGCCTCTAAGATCATCAAGTCAGTGGGTTTAAACAAGGAAATGTAAAGAAGTATTGTTAGAGGTCCTGTAGCACTGTATTATTTGGACTTCCATTGTGTAGCTTTAAAAGCCAAACAAAAGAACCTGTGAACATCTCAAACACCTTCAGTAACTTCTGAGGTGATCAGATACAGCAGTCAGAAGTCAGGGAACGCCAGGCTGAGCGGTGTCTGAGCAAACTTACCCTGGCTCTTCTGCACAGATGCTACAAAATGTTATGGTGTGATAAAGAACTTGTGTATTTATGGAGCTCTGCTGGCTTGCTGGGGAAGCCTGGAAGGAGCATGGGGAACACAGCAAAGGGTTTACACCAAGAAACTTCATCTTCCACAGGGTAAGCTGAGAGTTTCTTGCCTGCTTTCTGAGCTAGTCATGCAGCCACACATCATTTCACAGAACCACAGAATGCCAGGTTGGAAGGGACTTCAAAGATCATCTGGTCCAACCCTTCTAGGTGATAGTGCAATTGAAATGAGATGGTTCAGCACCCTGTCAAAGCCCAGTCTTGTAACTGGCCAGTGTAAGGCAATCCACAGCTTCCCCTGGGAGATGATTCCTCATGGGGAAACATCTTCTGGATTCTTCAGAATATCCCCAGCAGTAACTTGTCCCCAACACCTCTTCTCTTTTCCACAGGACTCCTTGCAACAAGGGAGCACCCTTTATGTCTTGGCAGCCTCCCTCTATGTTCTGGCACATGGTAATGAGATCTCCCCTAAGCTTTCTCTTCTCGAGGCTGAACAAACACAAGTTCTCTCTCAGCCTTTCTTCCTAGGGCAGCTCTTCCAAGCCTTTGATCATTCTCATGGCCCTTCTCTGGATGGCTGAGTGATACACGTGTGGAAATGGGGACATAAAAGGGAAAGCTTCCCACAGCTTTAAAACCCACTGTCATGCCAACCATTAAAATTCATTTCCATGAATAATGTAGAGCATTGTTTGCACAGAGCCTGCCCAGTGGGAGAGACAATTTCTGGATAGTAGGGGGCATCATCATTCTTCTTGGTCACACAATGCACGAAGGAGGTTATTTTGTGCTGGAAGGAAGCTGCTGACAGAAATGTCTCTTCCTTTCAGAACCACAGCTAAATGCCCTTCCAGGAAGGGAGGAATGGAAAACAGATCCTCAGCCACCTTACTAAAGCTGTGGAAAAGAGTGTGATGAGGAGGAGAAAACAAGAATACACAGCTTGCCAAATACAGCAAGGGCTGACAGCGGGGAAGTCAGCTCCGAGAGCTTCTCCGCTCCTGTCTACGGCAGATCAAGGTATCAGTAGTACTGCACTTCAGAGCAGGTTGTGGAGACAGCAGCTCCCTCAAACACACAATTACTTCATTACAAAGAGTGGAAGGGCTTAGTTCTATTTTAGGGTGGCTTAATATAAAACACTTGTGATCCATGGAAGGAGAGATGACAGAAATATATCCGTGTCAGATGACTTCAGCTACTCTCATGGCCAAACTCTCTTATGTAAAACGTAACTCAAGTGCACTGAATCCCTTGTCATAAAGCTGGGACACAGACTCACATTTCTCTCTTCTTTCCCTGGCATTTAGCAACAGAGTACAATAAAACACCTAACCTGTACCAAGATGAGATGGTTGTGCTGAGCTGGATCGCACCAAACCAGTGTTACCACCCAGGTCACAAGACAGAGCAAATGCCCTGCAGAAATCACTGCCCTTCAACACCCATCCTGAGAGAACCACCTGGTTGGTTTTTAACTTGTTCAAACCCAAAGCTACAGAAGGAAACATTTCTGAGTCAGAACCAAAGTCTGATTTTGATTGAAACCTGCCTCTGGGTTCAAGCATTTTAAAACATTCGGTACCTCACCTTGTATTTGACATGAGTTATGCAAAAAAAAAAAGTGAAGAGTGACTCACCTGGTACTTTGGGCATTGCTCTTTTGGGTCAGAGAAGGAGGAGGAGGAATTGATTGAACTATCCAAGGAGGAAGAGCTGTCTCCTCCAGGCTTCAGTTGGCAGCATTTCCCAAACACTCTCACCTGAGCATCGCTGCAGAGTTTCTGAAACACAGATGAAACAGGTGACACAGTAAGACCCCCAGCCTGAAATCACAGCTTAGCAGCACTGCACTTACCTGTCTGGGTGAGCTGTTCTAACAGCTGCAGGGCTTGTGCTCCAGGAAAACAGGCCACACAGTATTTATTCATCTCTCCCACAGCCTGGTTGTACCAAAGAAGGCTCAGCTGGCTTATGTCCAGTTAGCCAGAAGCTAACTGATCACTCCAACCACATTTTCCTAAGTCCTCATCCACCTCTGACGCTGCAGAAATGGCTGTTCTAGAGGCAGGACTAAGAGAAAGGATGGTACACCAAAGTGTTTAAAGGAAGGATGGCAAATTAGGCTCCAGCTGTCCTCATCTTGCTCCCTTTGCCCAGTAGGGCAGAGGTGACAGAGCAGTGTGATGGACACAGGCATCCAGAGTGACCATGTCAGGCAGCTCATGCTAAGGAGCAGTCCCTGATATATAGGAACAAACACTGACTGGGAATAATGGAGCAAGAATTCAGGAGAGATTCCTGCTACAAGGGTAAGTGGAGAGAAAAGACACTATTTTTATGCAGTGTCTATATCCCCTAGTCCTTCTACAGAGTGGCACAGAGGTGACATGCTCCTTTTCTTCTCAGCATGAGGGAATTGTGAGGCTGAAAATGGACATAGCTGAAAAACAGACTCAGTGTAACAGAGAAGCTAGGAAAGCTTCACAAAGTGATGGAGAAATGGTCCAAGGGGTGAGTTCTGATAGAGATTTGGACACCAAATGTGGAAAAAATAAGAGTTAGAAGGGCTCAGGTGGAGCTGGAACTGACCTACAGGATGGATAGGATCTGTATCCACCCTACCCACGCAGTGTTACCAACCACTGCCACAGGAGATGCTCCACCACGGTTCTCCTGGCTGTTCAAAGCCATTAGTGATTTCCTTTGTGAGTCCCAGCATCCACCTCACTTAATGCTGTTCACACCAGCATCAGGCAAACCCTCCTCACCTCCAGCTGCTGCTGTGTTTTTCATAGACTCGTTACACTCCAGCACACCCACGCAAGGTTGGCTTTATTTACATCTGCTGGTGGGCAGGCAGCACCAGCAGACAGAAATAGCCTCACACTGCTCAAATTTACATACTAACTCTGCCCTAGGACTTCCTCCACTACCATTTCCTACACAAGCACCCAACCAGTCAGAGCAAGCTGGAGGCAAACCCTGCTGGAAGCAAGGTTCAAGGGGCAGATGGAAATGTAGAAGCACTGTTGTGTGTCACGGCTTCGTCTCTGGACTCACAGGTTCACACCACGAGCTGCCCCTTCATTCAAGCAAGGCTCAAGCTTTAATAGCTATGACAACAAAAGGGAAAAGGCATGGAAGTGTGAAATATCCAAGGCTCAGGGTGGTAACTTCATCACTCTGCTCAATAATGAGCAATGACTGCCCACACTGCTGGGGTGGGATTTTCATGAGGGACAAGATGGGATCTAGAGAACCAGTTTCACAAGGAATAGCTGAGGGATCTGGGATTGTTTAGTCTGGAGGAGGCTGAGGAGAGACCTCATTGCTCTCTACAACTCCCTGAAAGGAGGATGGATCCAGGTGGGGGTTGGTCTCTTCTCACTACTATCAGATGATAAACTGAGAGGAAGTGGCCTCAAATTGCACTAGGGGAGATTTAAGTCGGAGATTAGGAACAATTTCTTTCCTGCATGAGTGCTCAGGCATTGGAACAAGCTGCCCGGGGAGGTGACGGAGACACTACCCCTGGAGGTATTCAAGAAAGGTGTGGCCGTGGCACTTGGGGACATGGTTTAATGGCCACGGTGGTGTTGGGCTGATGACTGGACTCGGTGATCTTGGAGGTCTTTTCCAACCCGAACAACTCTGTGATTCCCATGCCTTTGTCCTAAGCTGGGTGCCTTACTTTCTGGGTTTGGTTGGGTTTTCTTTGGCTACAGCTTGCCCACCGTTGGGGCAGGTGACTTTTACTTGGCCCCAAGGGTGGGCAAGATTTAGCAAAGCAGCAGAAGAGCACAGGGATTATCGAGCACCATGCAGCAGCCTGCACTGCTGCTCCTACCAGAGAGCTGCTGCCGCAGAAAGTCTCAAGGAAAAACGTGCAGACAGACCACGAATTTTGTGGCAAGAGGGGAAGGAAGCAGCCAGCAGCTGCTGAGTCCTGGGCTTCGCTGCCACAGAGCCTGCCACAGAAGGCTGCTCTGGTTACGCCAGGGCGGTGAGGAGGCTGAACTCATGCAATGCGCAGATCTGCTAATGGCCAGAGCACAGTACACAATGGCTGGAACATGTGAATGATCATCATATGACTGCAGCAGGAACTCGTGAACTAGGATTGCATTTTATCTCTGACACAAACAACAATGTCCTCGGCTAGGCAAGCATCATGTGATAAAACCACATAAAATCCACAGGGTTACAGAAGCTTTTGCAGGCAAACCGCATTTCAGCTTGCATTTTCCATCAGATGTTGAAAGTTCCTTCTAACTACAGCTTCCTCCAGACTGCCAACCCAACAAATGCATTTCTACAGGTGGAAAACAAACAAACACACACACACATTGCCTGTGCATGTGAAAAAAATAGGCAGAGGTTATCAACTACTCACGTTAAAATCACTTCTTCTCATGAGCACTGCTTTTTCCCCCGCCTCTGCACAGCAGCTTTCCCCAGATCCACTGGGGAGTCTGGTATCTTAAAGTAAGAGTTGCCTCATTTAAACAGCAAAGCAGGAAAAGGGCTCTTTGGTCTTTGCAGTGGAGTTTAATCAACCAAGACTCCCGCTAGAAGCCTACAGAGGAGGTCAGGATCTTTCAGATAACACTTCCCAGAACCTCTCGAGCAGTAAATGCCTCTTAAAAGGCAGATGAATGTCGGTGCCTGCTCTTCAGCAGGTGCTTCAGAATAACCTGTTGGACAATGAGATTAAGCACCTGCGATGCCCCTCTCTCCTCTGTGGTTTCTGACTCCAAATGTCAACGAAATTGTAGATGCTACAAATCTCGAGATATTCTGCATCAAAGCAAGGGGATTACCTGCATTCCTACCTAATACTCCAAAGACATTCAAGCCAGGTTTCCCAAAATAAAAGAGCCAACCTAACCATTTAAGAACCGTGCACTGGGAAGCTTCAAAGTTGTGGATTTTCATTCCAGATAAGACAAGAGTTGCAACAAAACAGATCCCCTGGAGCAAGGCTTCTGCTGGAGTCCTCCACAACGCCCACTTTTGCTGGAGAGCAGAAGGGCTGCTGGAAGGATGCCGCTGGCAGCTGCTGCTCCTGGCTGCCAGGCTGCTCTCCCCGCTGTGGTCACACTTTGTTCTCTCTCTGCCAGCTCGCTGCAGATACCGCCCAGCTCCAAAGACTTCCTGGCAGCCACAGATCTTACATTAGAGGTCATCAGTTGCTAAAAGTCTTGGAGACCTATCAGGTAGGCTGAGGATAATTGAAGAGTACAATGCCTTTATAGTACAACAGGGTATAAAGGAGTTTTCTTCTACACTTCTGCTTCTGGGAGTCGCTTTGCTCCATCTCTGTCAGCAAAGACCTTTAACTCTTTCCCACAAGGTCTAGGAATTAATCAATAACTGGAAAGAACATGCCCAGTCCTGTACATGGGATCGGTTCTGGTTTGGGGGTAACTGTAGAATCATAAACTGGGATTGGTTGGAAAACACCTTTAAGCTCACCCAGTCCAACTGTTCTCTAACTCCTGCAAGTCTGGTGCTAAACCACATCCCCCAGCACCACATCTCTACCTCTTTCAACCTCTACAACATTCGACCACCTCCCTGGGCAGCCTGTTCCTGTGGTTCTGTGGCTCAGTGAAGAAGTTTCTTCTAATGTCCAGCCTAAACCTCCCATGGTGCAGCTTGAGGACATTTCCTCTTGTCCTATCACTTTCTCTTTGGGAGAAGAGACCAAACAATGGCATCATGGCCCTGACCAGGAACAGTGTGGCCAGTAGGACAAGGGAGGTTATTCTGCCTCTGTGCTCAGCACTGGTCAGGCCACACCTTGAGGGCTGTGTCCAGTTCTGGGCTCCTCAATTCAAGAGAGATGTTGAGGTGCTGGAAGGTGTTTGGAGAAGGGCGACGAGGCTGGGGAGGGGCCTGAAGCACAGCCCTGTGAGGAGAGGCTGAGGGAGCTGGGGGTGTGCAGCCTGCAGCAGAGGAGGCTCAGGGCAGACCTCATTGCTGTCCACAACTACCTGAAGGGAGGTTGTAGCCAGGTGGGCTTGGGCTCTTCTGCCAGGCAACCAGCAACAGAACAAAGGGATAGAGTCTCGAGTTGTGCCAGGGCAGGTTCAGGATGGATGTTAGGAGGAAGTTGTTGGCAGAGAGAGTGATTGGCATTGGAATGGGCTGTCCAGGGAGGTGGTGGAGGCACCGTGCCTGGAGGTGTTTGAGAAAAGCCTGGCTGAGGCACTTAGTGCCATGGTCTGGTTGACTGGCCAGGGCTGGGTTCTAGGTTGGGCTGGATGAGCTTGGAGTTCTCTTCCAACCTGGTTGATTCTATAACCCCCACTTGGTTCCAACCTGCTTTCAGGGATTTGCAGAGACCACTCAGCCTCGTTTTCTCCAGGCTGAACAACCCAAGTTCACTCAGCTGCTTCTCACCAGACCTGTTCTCCAGATCCTTCACCAAATCCATTGCCCTTTTCTGAAGCCACTCCAGCCCCTCAATGTCCTTCTTGGAGAGAGGGGTCCAAAACTGAACCCAGTACTCCAGGTGTGGCCTCACCAGTGCTGAGTACAGGGGGAAAGTTTGGGATAATAAGAAAGCTGAAAGGAGCCTGGTGTATTGGACTAACTGCAGCCTGTGCATGTGTGTTAGAGCTGTGAGTGACAGAAGGAAAGAGAAATGCCATCATCTGCTTTGCTCTTTCCTACCTCTCTGCAACAGCATGTGCTCAAATACCACTGCGGTGGTAGCGGCAGCAAAAGCTATCTCCAAGCAAAGCTGCTGCTTTTCAAGAGCTCTGTACCTCACTTCTAGAACAGGTCTTGCTGCCAGGCTGAAAAATCATTCCAAAACAGAGCAATTAACCCTTCTGCTTCATTCATCTGCCTCGGTTGATGTGTGCAATTAAACCTGTGCATCCACCTCTGACAGGACAGTCACCTCACGAAGCATTCACCCCTTCCCTGGGACCACCCAAGTATCTGCCAAGGGCAGCTGCCAAGGGCTGTGTTCTGCATTCATTTCCACAGCTCTCAACCTCCTCCAGCACTCAAAGGTCAGGGAAAGAACAAAGACACCCCTCAGCTCCCCCACTCCACTGTGCTCTTCCACCTCTGTTCAGAGAGAGTAAGCAGAGCTAAGAAGGTGGGACTTGGTCTCTATGCTTACAGCTTTGTCTGCTCAGCCTGGGTCACTGGAAACCTGTCCACAGAGAGCCAGAGAGAGACCAGAGTCTCCATTTCAAACAACTCACCTAAAAGCAAAAGGCTCACTATCCAATTACTAATCCCTCAAAGCAATTTGCTGTTCAACATTTATCCAGGGCTGAAGTGTATTAGGACACGTGGCTAATCCTGGCTCATTGGGAGCAGCATGCCATTTTCCTGCTTTGGGATAAATATGGCATTTGGAGGGAGAGAAATTGCCATAGGAGGGGATCAAATACCAGACAGGCCTTAAGTGAAATGACCCCAAAGAGAAAACACAACCAAGTCACATGGCAAAAGTCAACTTTGTGCTCCCCAAATCCAAGTCCACTGCTGCCCTTCTAGAGCTCAGGTTCTGCACCCTGGGCCACTCTTCAAAGAAACACAACAAACTGCTTCTGAAAACCCTCTTCTGCCTCCAGGTCCTGGGAACAAGCCACTGCCCTTCAGTTTCTTGCCTTTCCCCCTCCCCAGCCAAGCCACCCAAACTCTAGAGTCCTGCTCAGCACAGCACACAGCTTGGCTCTCGAATCTTTCCTCCTTCCTCTTCCTCAGTGTTCCCTGATACTCCTTCTTCCTCCCTTGACTTGTCCAGCAACACAAGAGGCAACAGGTCAAACAAACCCAGGAGGTTCCATCTGAACAGAGAGAACCTTCTTTGGTGTGAGGGCGCTGGAGCCCTGGAACAGGCTGCTCAGAGAGGCTGTCTCTGTCTCTGCAGAGATTCCAGACCCACCTGGACACTATGATTCTGAGCAAGCTGCTGTGGGTGACCTTGCTTTAGCAGGGGGGTTGGACTGGATGATCTCCAGAGGTCCCTTCCAACCCTTGCCTTGCTGGAATTCTGGACTCCATGCCTTCCTCTAGAGGCTGATTTTAGACTTAGGAAATCGTTTGGTTTCTTCCATGCCCACCAGTGCTTCTCTCAAGTCAAATCCTGAATGGTAGCTGCTAGCTTAAGTTACCAGTAGCTAACATAAAAAGGGAAATGAGCAGCTAAAGGAGACAGGCAGCCCCCATGCCTGAGCTCATTCAGCTTGCTCTAAGGAAAGCCTTGACACAAGGTTCCCCTTCCCAGCTTCTTCTTTGGCTTACTCCTCACTTCTGCCTCATGGCCCCATTTCTGTGGGAGTCTTTATCCCAGTGGATTGCCCCTCGTACTTCAGCTGGTCTCTGCACACTGACATTTCTGCAGACACAGTTCGCGTCTCACAAGAGCGGCAGCACAGCACAATACAGCACAGCCTGCACGTTACGTTAGCCCAACTGCAGTGTCAAGGTTGAGAAGCCAAGCACACCGTGGAGAGGCAGAGTCAAGGCTGAAAGCTCAGCACGGGCTGAGCCAGCTGCAGCTTGAAAAGATGCTGCTTGCTATGCTTGACTTGAAATTCAAACCAGGACCAGCTATCACAGCTCTTGGAGGAACAGGTCCTGGCTTGGACACTCAGTACAACCCTGTGAGGTGGATATGTGGGACTTCACACAGGCACAAGACACCATGCAAGGAGGTGAGCAGGGCTGGTAGGACATGCAAGTAGAATGCAGACAAGGAGGTGTTAGAGGAACAAAGAGCAGACAAGCACAGAAATGAGTCTGCTAGCAGAAATCAGTCAGAAGACAAGCACTCTCACCTGCAGATCAAGTAATAACCTCTCACCAGCAATGAGACGCTTGCTAATCAAAGACTATCCTGCTGGAAGGGACCTCAAAGACCATCTGATCCAGCCCTTCTTAGGAAGAGCACCATCTAGACAAGATGGCCCAGCTCCCTGGTCAGCTGAATCTTAGAAGTGCCCAAAGTGGGGGACCTCACCACTGTCCTGAGGAGATGGTTCTAGTGGAAGAATTGCCCTCGTGTGTCTAATCAGAATCTCCTCAAGAGTAACTTGTATTGGTGACTCCTCATCTTCTCCATGTGCCTCCTTATAAAAAGAGAGTCTCTATCTTCTTTGTAGCCACCCTGCAACTACTGGAATGTGGTGATAAGGTCTCCCCTGAGCATTCTGTCTTTGTATGAAGAACATACTCTGAAGTAACTCTCCAGAGCACACAATGGATCAAATCCAAAAGCTTGCCCTTAGGAGCACTTTGATTCTCAAAAATCCAAGGGATGTGGATGCTTAGGTGTGGACTGTCTACTAGTCATGTCACAGGCTGCCATGGTAGATTCAACATGCAGATACCTCTTCTGAGACATTTGCTCATGACCTATCACAGGGCTGGAAAGCGCAGCAGCCCTCTGCTCTGCTGGGACACCCTGGCATTGCTCAGACAGGGAAGCTCCCCGGTTTTCTGATGCACATGAGGCAGCAGCTTTCCAGCTCTGCTTGCAGAGCCTGGCTGATCAATAGTCCATCCCCTGGACAGCCAGGGAAGAACCTTTTGCTTAGCACCAAAAAAGGTATAGGTCTCACAAAGGGGATCTCTCTGCCTCCCCCACGCCAAGTGCCCACAGCTGCCTAAGGCAGATCTGCTGCCGGCCTTGGTGGAAGCGCCTGACACAGCCCTTGGCCAACATTCCCACTGGAGC
Source organism: Pogoniulus pusillus (assembly GCF_015220805.1). Lineage (NCBI taxonomy): Eukaryota > Metazoa > Chordata > Aves > Piciformes > Lybiidae > Pogoniulus > Pogoniulus pusillus. Next base: position 4,964,147 of record NC_087285.1, on the reverse strand, counting down.
AGCTGCCAGCCCTCTCAGTCACCAGGCTGCTGCCTCTTGGCTCTGCTCACCAACTTTAACTCTAGCAAGACCCAGGGAAAACATCACACCTCCTGCAAAACTGAAATGTCTTAATGGTCACACTGCAAATTCTGAGCTGCCTTCTGTCTGCCTCTGTCTCCCAAAGTTCTTGTTCAGCCAATACTGAGCTTTACTGAAGGCACAAAGAGGCTGATTTAATATCCAATGGGAACACACAATTCTTATTTGTGTTGTAGTCACATTGTCCTCGTGGATAATATGAAGCTAGTAATGCTTTAATAATTAGAACCCAGCTTGGTGTGAGCACTAACTCTGCAGTTTGCACTCATCAGAAAGTTGGAGCCTACTGTTTTATGTCATGAAGCATCTGTGTCTGGAAAACTTTGCTTGGATGATCCTTAAATTTTATAACCAAGTCTTCCCTTAGAGAATTCCATCTAAACATAAGGAGGAACTTCTTTAAGGCTGATGGAGCACTGGAGCAGGCTGCCTAGAGAGGTGGTGGAGTCTCCATCTCTGCAGACACTCAAAGCCCAACTGGACGCGTTCCTGTGTGACCTTATTGAGGTGAACCTGCCTTAGCCAGGGGGGTTGGACTGGATGATCTCCAGAGGTCACTTCCAACCCCTACCTTTCCATGCTTCTGTGTAATTCCAGTGACTGAGCTATGTTCAACCTTGGCCCATCACACATAACTCTTGACATCTGCAGAGATGAGCTATATAAAGCAGAGCAACGTGGAGCTCACCTTGCTGCAGGCATTCAGCTGTTAAATGATAATTGCCTTCACATCTCACAAGCAACAGCAAACGGGACCTGAAGAGCACAGCAACATAAAGCAAACCAAAACTCTCTGGGTCCTCTGCATTAGGCTGATTAGACTTCAACCAGAACAGTCTGGCCTCTGCTAGGGCTCCCTGCAAACTCTCCTCTGCTTTCTTTGCAAATCCAGAGGTATAAAACCTGTTAGGAGATGGGATGGGGAGGGAAAGGGGGATGCAGAACCTGGAGGAAGCAGCAACACAACAGGTTGCAACTGGTCACGTTCTGTGGTGTAGTAGCCCAGAAAATGTCAAGCAGCCAAATAGAGCAGAAGTTTCTACAGCCTTCTCAGTGCTTACTCATGGAATCATAGAATGATCTGAGTTGGAATGGACCTTCCAAGGTCACCTGCTCCACCCACCCCGCAGCCAGCAGGAACATCTGCAACTAGAGCTCCAAACAACCTGACCTGCAGTGGTTCCAGGGATGGGGCATCCACTGCCTCTCTGGGCAACCTGGGATAGTGTATCACCATAATGAAGAACTTCTCCCTTCTGTCTGAAGTAAATCTCCCTCTTCTAGTTTCAAACCATCAGCCCTTCTGCTGGCACAACAGGCCCTGCTAAGAAGATTGTCCCCATCATTTGCTCCAACTGCAGCCTCCTTGAGAGACATCACCCAAGCTGCTTCTCACTCTGTCATGATGCCCAACCCATAATTCTTAAGAAACACTCTTCATCAGTCCATGTAGGCTGAAAAATAGGAATGAACCATGACAGTGTTCTTTTAGGAGCTTACAGAACTGTACATTGCAGCACAGTCTCCTCTCATTAAGTGCATGGAAAGTGGTTGTAATTTCTGTGGACCAGCAACTCTTGCCATTTTTCTCCTGATTAGTGCAACCTTTGTCTCAGAATCTCTTACAATAATGCTTTACACTTCATTTATCTCACATAATAAATAAGTGTGGCCAGCAGGTTGAGAGAGGTGATTCTGAAACTCTGGTGAGACCTCACCTGGAGAGTACTGTGTACAGCTCTGGGGCCCCCAACACAAGAGAGATATAGATCTGCTGCAGTGGGTCCAGAGGAGGCCACAAAGTCAGTCAGAGAACTGGACCACCTCTGCTATGGGGACAGGCTGGATGAGTTTGGGCTGATCAGCCTAGAGAAAAGAAGGCTCCAGGGAGACCTTAAAGCAACATTTCAGTACCTGAAGTGGGCTGCAGGAAGGCTGGAGAGGGACTGTTTAGAAAGGCCTATAGCAATAGGGCAAGGAGCAATGGTTTGAAACTGGAGTAGCTTAGATTTAGAATCACAGAATCAACCAAGTTGGAAGAGAGCTCCAAGCTCATCCAGTCCAACCTAGCACCCAGCCCTATCCAGTCAACCAGACCATGGCACTAAGTGCCCCAGCCAGGCTTCTCTCAAACACCTCCAGGCACGGCCACTCCACCACCTCCCTGGGCAGCCCATTCCAATGCCAATCACTCTCTCTGCCAACAACTTCCTCCTAACAGCCAGCCTAGACCTCCCTTGGCACAGCTTGAGACTGTGTCCCCTTGTTCTGTTGCTGGGTGCCTGGGAGAAGAGCCCAACCCCACCTGGCTACAGCCTCCCTTCAGGTAGTTGTAGACAGCAATGAGCTCTGCCCTGAGCCTCCTCTTCTGCAGGCTGCACACCCCCAGCTCCCTCAACCTCTCAGGAGGAAGTTCTGCACTATGAGGCTCGTGAGACACTGAAACAGGTTGCCCAGAGATATGGTTGAGGCCCTGTCCCTGAAGACATTCAAGATCAGAGTTGTGGCCCTGGGCAGCCTGCTCTAGTTGGAGGTGTTCCTGCTGACTGCAGGGGGTTGGCCAAGATGACCTTTGAGGCTCCCTTCCAACCCAGTGGAAGCTGTGAACAAAACAAACTTGGACAATCTCACAGACTTGTTAGCTTTGTTTGTAAGAAGCTCATTCTGCCCTCTAAGCCCTCCTCTTGCTAAGTGTGCTCCAGACGTGTGCAGAGTGAGGTGTGTGTAACCTGTGTGTGTGCTGCCAGCGGGAAGGGGACTCACACCTCGGGGCTGCTGCCGGCTTTCGGGGGTGCTGAACAGATTCCCTTTCAGAAGGGAGAGTGCCCAGCCCACACACGGCTTGCTGCGAAAGGGCAAGAGTGCCCTGGAATGTGCTTAGAGCCAAGATCTGCCTTTGTGTAGGGCAGGGCGTGTCTGTGCTAATGGAAACGGTGATGAAGAGCAGGAAAACTGAACAACGCCTGGGACGTGGCCGGTGAGCCCCCAGCACGCTGAGCCCAGGGCTCTCCTGCACCTCCTTACCTGCAGCACCATCCTGCTCTCGCACACCTTTGTTCTGGGAGGGAAGTTCTCCTTGCCATGAGTGCTGCAGAAGCCAGACAGCATGGCAAGGGAACGCCTCCATGTATTGGCTCTCAAAGTCTGCTAACAGAGAGGCACAACAAGGATCAGAGTGCTGAAGCAATGCTCCTACAAGGACAGGCTAAGAGAGTTGGGATGCGTAGCCTGGAGAAGGCTCCAGGGAGACCTCATTGTGGCCTTTCAGTACTTTAAGAAAGCTGGGGTCAGACTTTTTAACAACAGGGTCTGTTGTGACAGGACAAGGGGTGATGGTTTAAACTAAAAGAGGGAGATTCAAACTGGAGAGGAGGAATTTTTTTTAACACTGAGGATGCTGAGACCCTGCTCCAGGTTGCTCTAGAGGTGGGAGATGCCCAGTCCCTGGAACCACTGCAGGTCAGGTTATTTGGAGCTCTGAGCAACCTGCTCTAGTTGCAGATGTCCCTGCTGCCTGCAGGAGGGCTTGGCTAGATGACCTTTAAAAGTCCCTTCCAGCCCTAACCACTCCATGACCCTAGGAGTGCCACAAGAAATAGAGGAGCTGTATCAAGTTACTGGAGATGAGTCTTGGCCATTTTTCACACCCTAGGAACAGTTTTCCTCCACCAATCTCACCCACCCATTTCACAGCTGGTGAATATTCCCCTCTGCCTTAGCAAAGGAGATAAAGGAGAGATTTACATGGAATCAGACTGGCTTCATTATCAGCCATTTACTCTGCTGCTGTTGAGCTGCCACAGTCAATGATCTTCCTGGAATAAACCAAAACTGTGAAGTTTGCAAGCTCACTCTGGAAGAACAGATCTGTCTTGCAGAGCTTTTAGGCTTTCAATAAATCAATTGTGATATGGCCAAGGGAGATTCATCCTGTACAACTTCTTTTTCATTTATGAAGTAATACTTTATAATTAATGGTGTAATAGTAATAAGCACAGCCAGCAATTTATGAAAATAAACCACTTCTGAAGATCTCTTGTCTTTAAAAAACTATTTTCCTGGCAAGAACACCTAGAAGAAGAGGAACTTAAAAGATTCTAAAGCCATTCTAATGAGTTAAAATTAAAGGGAAAGAAGTATTTTGTTCAAAATGCAGTCTGTGAAACTTCTTTTACTGCAGAAACTCCTCAAAAAGAGCTAGGAAATTGGGATCATGAGCCATGGCCATAAGAATGTTGGAGTAAGTGATGGAGAAGCCTCCAAGTCAGTGACTGGTAAGACACAAACTGATGTTAGAAGTGAAGATATGTAGACATAGGAAGTGCTTAGCACCAAGACCCCAGAATACCAATATGGTGGGGGCTGGAAGGGACTTCTGCACATCACCCAGTCCAACTTTCCTGCTAAAGCAGAACACCCACAGCAGCTTGCCCAGCATCACAATGTCCAGGTAGGTTTGGAATCTCTCCAGAGGAGAGTCCACAACCCCTGTGGGCAACCTGTTCCAGGGCTTCAGCACCCTCAGGCCTAAGTTGGTTTTCTTTATGTTAGGTAGAATTCCTTTTGTGCTTGCTCCCATTGCCCCTTGTTCTGTCACTGGGCACCCCTTAGCTCTTGCTGAGCATTGCTCAGAACCTCTCTGGGGCTGCTCTTCTCTAGGCTCTCAGTCCCAGGGCTCTCAACCTTTGCTCCACACAGAGATGCTTCAGGCCTCTCAGCATCTTTTCAGCCTTTCCTGAACTCTCTCTGGTAGAGTTCCCTGTCTCTCTTGAACTGTAAAGCCCAGAATTAGCTCCAGTACTGCAGCTGTGGCCTCACTAACAGAGAGTAGAGGGGCAAAAGAACCTCCTTGGACCTGCTGGCCACACTCTTGTAACACACCCCAGGAGACCACTGGCCTTCTTGGCACAAGAGCACATTGCTGGCTCATGGTGAACTTGTCTACCAGGACTTCCTGGTCCTTCCCCAGCCCCTGACACTCTATGATTCTAAGATTCTCCATGAAGAGAAGCATCAGGCTGGCAGCACTCAGAGTCTACAGTGCTGGATGAAGACTCTTCTGGCTGTACTCCAACACCCAACATGAACACCAGGGCTTAGGGGTAATGCTGGTTTGTGTATTCCTGCTTACAGAACTTAGTAAGTCCTATGGGTAAAACAGCAGCTGGGATCCTAAATGTCTGCTCTCACAGTGCTTTCTGCTTGCAGAACTTGAAATGTTTTGCAAGAGTTTTTAGAGATGGTGAAAAAGAAGCTCAAGGCAGTGAAATAAGTTGTCCACTCTCACACAACCACTTACAATAGCACTGTGGCCAGAAATTAATCCTCTGGTCAGAGAGTTCAGAAGGAAGTATCCTCTTTTAACTGCATCCATTACAGTTTCAATTAATAGATTACCACACAGACCACAGCAAAAGGGAAAACAGAGTTTTCAAGGCACTTGGTGTGAAACAACTGTCATCACAGCACAGAACTGAGTGGCAAAAGCTAACCAAACAGGACACAGGAAGACACAGGGCTGGGAGGAGCTTCTGACTGAGAATGTAGATCCCACCATGGCATAAAAGCACATCCTCAAATACCCATTTACATCCTGCCTCGGCCCCACCAGCACTGCAGCCCCAGGAAGGAGTCCTTCTCTTTGAAAGATCAGAAAGCAGATGAGCCCATGAACAGAGAGACCACTGCAGCATTTAAAGCTCTCATGAGTAAAAGCACTGAAGCCTGAGTAATGTGCAACTTAACAGGCATTTAAATATGGAACCACAGAACTGTTTTGGTTGAAAAGACCTTTAATATCATCTACTCCCAGTCATTCTCTAACGCCACCCAGTCTGGGGCTAAACCTTGTCCCTCAGCAGCACATCTCTGCCTCTTTGAAACACCTCCAGGGATAGGAATTCAACCACCTCCCTGGGGAACCAGTCCTTAAGAACCCTTTGAGTGAAGAAGTTTCTTCTGATAGTCAACCCAAACCTCCCCTGGTGCAACCTGAGGCCATTTCTTCTTGTCCTGTTGCTTGTTACTCTGAAGAGGAGACCAACTCTCACCTCACTCCAACCTCCTTTCAGAGGGTTGCCGAGAGCCAGAAGGTCTCCCCTCAGCCTCCTTTTCTCCAGGCTGAACAACCCCAGATCCCTCAGCCATTAAATTCTGTAGCTCTGCATATAACCAACACTTAAACAGTACTGTGAATAAACCAGAACGTTTGGGCTGCCTCAGCCTTGCCATTTCCAAGCCCAGAGCCTACATCACCTAAGTCAGTGTATAGGGTTAACACTCCAGGGGGACTAACCCTGAACCTGACCCTGGGGGTCTTGACTCCTCCCCCGGGGTGGGTCACACCACCAGGTGATGGTTAGCCCACTCCCCCCACTTCCTGTCCTATAAAAAAGAGGGGCTGCCTGTTCCCCCCTCTCTCTCTCACCACACACCTCACTCTACACATCTCTGCCTGCACACCAGCACACCACGTGGCAGACAAAGCCACCATCACACCACTCGGGTTGTATTTATACCTTTTGTATTTTGCTATTTTCCCTTCCCTATCCTTTGTAAACTTCCCTACCCCCAATACCTTTCTAAGTTGTTGTTAAACTTTTCCTTTTAACTTCCAAATCAAGTGAGATTGATTTATTCGGGTGTGCTTATCTCTCTCTCTCCCTATATCTAATCCCTTCCTTTGGGAAAGAAAGGGGAAGAGGGGAGGGCACTCTACAAATTGTTACTGAGTCTAACCCAGCACAGAGTGTTGCCATGTCAGCCCATGGCTTGGATGGCAACACTCTGTGCTGGGTTAGGAACTGGCTGGAGGGCCGGACCCAGAGAGTGGTGGTGAATGGTGCCACATCCAGCTGGCAGCTGTCACTAGTGGTGCCCCTCAGGGATCAGTGCTGGGCCCCATCCTCTTTAACATCTTCATAGATGATCTGGATGAGGGCATGGAGTCAGTCATCAGCAAGTTTGCAGATGACACTAAGCTGGGGGCAGATGTGACTGAGTTGGAAGGCAGAAGGGCTCTGCAGAGGGACCTTGACCACCTGGACAGATGGGCAGAGTCCAAGGGGATGGGGTTCAATAGCTCCAAGTGCAGGGTGCTGCACTTTGGCCACAGCAACCCCATGGAGAGATACAGGCTGGGGTCGGAGTGGCTGAGAGCAGCCAGACAGAGAGGGATCTGGGGGTACTGATCAATACCCGCCTGAACATGAGCCAGCAGTGTGCCCAGGTGGCCAAGAGAGCCAGTGGCATCCTGGCCTGCATCAGGAATGGTGTGGTCAGCAGGAGCAGGGAGGTCATTCTGCCCCTGGACTCTGCACTGCTTAGACCACACCTTGAGTACTGTGTTCAGTTCTGGGCCCCCCAGTTTAGGAGGGACATTGAGATGCTTGAGTGTGTCCAGAGAAGGGCAACGAGGCTGGGGAGAGGCCTTGAGCACAGCCCTATGAGGAGAGGCTGAGGGAGCTGGGATTGGTTAGCCTGGAGAAGAGGAGGCTCAGGGGTGACCTTATTGCTGTCTACAACTACCTGAGGGGTGGTTGTGGCCAGGAGGAGGTTGCTCTCTTCTCTCAGGCTGCACCAGGGGAAATTTAGGCTGGAGGTGAGGAGAAAGTTCTTCACTGAGAGAGTCATTGGACACTAGAATGGGCTGCCTGGGGAGGTGGTGGAGTCGCCGTCCCTGGGGCACTTCAAGGCAAGGTTGGACGTGGCACTTGGTGCCATGGTCTAGCCTTTAGCTGTGTGGTAAAGGGTTGGACTTGATGATCTGTGAGGTCTCTTCCAACCCTGATGATACTGTGATACTGTGAAATTTGGTAGAGTCTCTGGGAATTTGAATTAGAACCCAAGACAGTCAGGAGGGTGCTCACCGACACCGAAACGTCCTCGAGTTTCCTCTTGGCGCTGGAGTCGAACAAGACATTGCGTCCTCTCCTCTCGCAGTCCTGGTACACAATCAGGCGGATCTGACTCGGGTCAAACTCTGGCAGAGGCCAGCTGCAATGAGAAAAGAAAAGAGCAGAAGGATCAGTTAACCGCAGCCCTTCACGGCACTGCTCTGTCTCCATCATTTGTATATATGACTTTATTCAAGTGGAGCGCAGATGCAATGCCACTGCAGCAAGCCCTTTGATCCTGCAGCCAGAGCCGTGCCTTTTGTTTTCCTCTTTCCCCTCCACTTGGCAAATTTCACTGGCACCACTACCAGTGATCCATGACAACCATATACAATGATGTGCACGGCCCTGCTAGCTCCTGTCCTCTGTCTTGTGATGGTTCATGTTTTCATCCAGCTTCTGGAAAGCAAAGTCACAGGACTCAGCTTTTATGTTCAAAGGCATAACTTGGAAACTTCACAATTCAGAAGAAGAGGGAGGGGGCAAAAAAAGGTATAAATAATAAATAAATAAAATAAACAAAGGTATAAAAAAAAGAGCAGTGTGACCGAGAGGACAAGGGAAGTTATTCTTCCCTTGTATGCAGCACTGGTAGGGGCCACATCTTGAGTCCTGTGTCCAGTTCTGGGCTCCTCAATTCAAGGGAGATGTTGAGGTGCTGGAAGGTGTCCAGAGAAGGGCAGCAAGGCTGGGGAGGAGCCTGGGGCACAGCCCTGTGAGGAGAGGCTGAGGGAGTGCAGCCTGCAGCAGAGGAGGCTCAGGGCAGAGCTCATTGCTCTCTACAACTACCTGAAGGGAGGCTGTAGCCAAGTGGGGCTGAGCTCTTCTGCCAGGCACTCAGAAACAGAACAAAGGGACACAGTCCCAAGTTGTGCCAGGGGAAGGTCTAGTCTGGATGTTAGGAGGAAGCTGTTGTCAGAGAGAGTTATTGGCATTGGAATGGGCTGCCCAGGGAGGTGGTGGAGGCACCATCCCTGGAGGTCTTCAAGAAAAGACTGGATGAGGCACTTAGTGCCATGGTCTAGTTGACTGGATAGGGCTGGGGGATAGGTTGGACTGGATGATCTTGGAGGTCACTTCCAACCTGGTTGATTCCATGATTCTATGAAATTCCCACTGGTCTCTCCCTTAAGTAATGATCACAGGATGTTAGGGGTTGGAAGGGACCTCCATAGGTCATCAAATCCAAACCCCCTGCCAGAGCAGGACCAGAGAATCTAACTCAGGTCACAGAGGAACACATCCAGACAGGACTTGAAAGTTTCCAGAGAAGGAGACTCCTCAACTTCTCTGGGCAGCCTGTGCTAGTACTCTGTTACCCTTACAGTAAAGTTCTTCTTCACGTTGAGGTGGAACTCCCTGTGCTGTAACTTTATACCTATTAACCCTTGTGCTATCACAGGGCACAACTGAGAAGAGTTTGTGTTCTCTCTCTCTAAACCCCCAGCCCTCAGATATTTATAAACATTGATTAGGTCCCCTCTAAGTCTCTCTTTACCAGATCAAAAAGCCCCAGGTCCCTCAGCCTCTCCTCATAGGGGAGTTTCTGCCTTTGAATTTCTGCCTTTGCACTCATGAAGGGATCTTGTCTTTAGGAGTGCTCTGTACCCATCCTCTTATTGAATTTCCACTTGAAAAAGGCAGCCATCACTTTAAAGCCCAGCAAGCACTGTTGCCCATGGGCTTGGGAATCTATTTTCACCCATACCTTCTCCATTCTTGGAAGATCAGAAACAAGATGCCTGCTCTATCCATTAAACCAAGAGGAATCATCTTTCAGCTAGTTACAAGCCATTTCCTAGATCAAGTGACATTCTATCTTCCTTATCCTTGGCTTCTAGGCAAGTAGCATTAGCATGAAACTCCAAGAAGTCAGTAACAAAGTCCTGGAACTTTCCAGCCATTAATGAAGGATGGAAACTCCCAGTTTACAGGAAGGAGCACCCAGAAGCAACAAAGCCAGGCTACACATGGCTTTGAGCTGATCTAGTTGAAGATGCCTCCACTTACTGCAGGAGAGTGAAACTCTCTTGAAGAGCCCTTCCTATCCAAAGCAGTCTATGATTCTCTGATAATATGGATTAAAGTAAACCTGACATGATAGACTCCAAGACTATGGTAACTTTACCTCTTCTCTGTCTCTCTAATTCACCAACCAAAAGGTTTCCTTCTATGTGTCCACACTTCATGCCATCAGTAGCCTAATGGTGGTTTGCAACATAACAGCTTCTGTAACAGGTCACAGCAGAGAATCAATTTGATCACCAAAGCCATGGTTACCTGTCAGAAGCTTTTAAGACCATCCAACACAGATTCACAGGGTTTACAACTAGCACAGTCCCAGCGAGGTGAAGCTAAGCATCAAAGCGCAGTTGACTTGGTCCCTTAAGAGAGGAAATCAGTTTCCTAATCCACTCAGCCCCACAATTTAGCAACAGCAGAGAAAACCAGAAGCTGCAGAGAAAAGGGTGTGAAACAAGTGTCAAAAGGAACTTATTACAACAAAGCACCTTGAGCAACATGAAACTGAAATAACTTGATGTCTAGATTTGGGGGAGAAAGAGCTGCACACCTTCTGCATTCGGGCATCAAAAAGCCAAGCATTATCCAGGGAGGGGTGGGCCTGGCCCAGGCTGCGCTGCACCACAGTCCCCATCCCTGGAAGTGTTTCAAAGCCACATAGATGTGGTGCTGAGGGACGTGGCTTAGTGGTGACCTGGCAGTGCTGGGTTAACAGCTGGACTCAATATTCTTAAACATTTTTTTTCCAGCCCAAATGATTCTGTGATTCTCTGCCCACACATAGAGCAAACTGAGCAAGTTCTCTACCAAAAGCCAAGCACAGTGACAGGCATTTACCAGGGGCTCTGCTAATGACACCCATCTAGCACTGTAGGAAATGCATGAGAACAAAATCTATGCTGTTTGATGCATATGTGGAGCGTTGGCACAAGGCTCAAAGGTACCTAAGCTGGGGACTGCTACTCATAAGAGCCTAACTCTGGCTAGAGGTGAGGAGGCAAGTGAGACTGCTGGACAAAACTGGCTTCCTGGAGGAACCACCTCCTTATATCTAAATGAAATCAACAGAAGTGTGCAAACTCCTTTGGCCTGGCCACTGTGCTTCCTATAAAGACACAGCCTGTGACAACAGCAACAAACTGCTGGTGCTTGTTCCACTCTCACAACCCATCTGAATTCCTGCACGCTCAGCCCCAAAGCTTGCCTTCTGCTACCTAGTACCTCTGATATTTGACTTTGAAATTACTGGCAAAGAAGGGCAGGAGCTGTTCCAGATCTTAGAGAAGTCTACTTATAAAAAGCTCCAAGAGCAGATTACACACTAAGAGGAGAGAAAGCTAAATATAAAGCTCGCTGCATTCGGAAACATATTTGATCAAGGTAACAGGAGCTTGTTTACTGCTCGGCTTCTTCACATGACATTTTACCTTTCTCTAGACAGGCCTTTAGAAGATACTATCCATCACAATTGGTGATAATTCCAAAGAAGCGTTATCTGCCTTACATAATAGAGTCCTTAAGCACATTTCAGCCTCCCAGAAACATTCCCTGGCAAAAGCAAGGCCACTTCCCAAAGCAGAAGAAACTTGAAGAGAGCTGGGGGAAAGTTCATTTAGATAGACAGTAAACAGAAGCAGACTGGCACCTCCAACTCACTCCTCCCCACCCCCATCTCCCCGTCAGGCACATTTTACTGGGGGGAGCAAGACACCAAGGAGCTTTAAAATACCACTAAGCTTGGTATCTGGACAGATGATCCCCCCTCAAGTGTACCAATTCCTGCGTGAAACACACAGGGCACGTTCTCAGAGCAAACGTAGCAGAGCAACGCTGCAGCTCTGCTCTTCAGCTAGATGAAAACTGACCTAGATCTCCTGAATATAATTAGTTCTGTTTATAAATGGAAGCTAACTTTGACATTTAACTGATGCTTTCTGGAGATTCTTAAGAGGAAAACTTGAAAAGGTAGAATCAGGTGTTCTCAGCTGTATTAATGAAAGGTGAGTCTTCATCTCCCTGGAAATGACAGGTCTCTTAATGAGGACTTTCTCCTGCCTGACCTATCACAGTATCACAGTATTATCTACCACTCTTTGATCATTCCTTGAAGCTGAAGTTGCCAATCACAACAATAATATCAATAGCAATAATAACAACAACAATAATTAAAAGCCCTACAAAATGAAACCCAGAACAAAACAAACAAACAGAGGTAAAAACCACCAACAAGAAAACCCCCAACAATCTTTTCATCAGTGGATGTGGTTTGTGTCTTTGCCACATAGTTGGAAAAAACAGGGCTAAAGAAAATTATTTCTGAGGAGGACACCACAGTGATTCCTCGAGATTGAGCTGTCCAGAAACACTTGTATGAAGAGAACGGGGCAGAAATCGTTGATGTATAAATGCTGGGAGGGAGTATTTCAGAAACAAAGCACATAAAACCAGACCTCACACAGTCACAGCCCGGTTTGGGCTGGAAGAGACTGCTGGAAATCATCTGGTCCAACACTCCCTGTTTGGATTCCAACACAAGTACAAATGAAAGGGATTTTGGGGGTAGAAAGGCAAAAACTTCCACATGAATAATGATGACGTTACTAGAAACTAATAATAATGAAATCAAGTCCTCAAAAATGATTTTTAATACACATCCACTCTTAAGCCCCACTGTTGTTCAGCTCTTCTCTTCTTCCACCTGTTCTATTTTCCTGCCTTTTTTTACCTTATTTCTTGTTCTCATTTCCAGACCTATTATATGCTTCCAGACACCCGTACTGCAAGCTGCACAGCAATCCAGAATTCCAGATGCTCTCTGAGGATGGATTTTCTCATGTAGCTGAGGCTTAGTACTGCTAAGAGACTTTCCTCACCGAGAGACAACTGAAGGACTTTAAATCAGCATTTTAGACTCTGCAAGTGTCAGTAGATGAAAGGAGAGACAGAGATCCTCCATTAGCACTCGACTAACTAAAACACAAGACTCTTCCCTGGAATTGGAAGCAAATACATCCACAGACTGACAGAACAGAAGGGGATGGAAGGCACCTCTGGAGATCATTGAGTCCAACCTCCCTGCCAGAGTAAGGAGGAGGCTGCACAGGAACACGTCCAGGTGGGTTTTGAATGTCTCCAGATAGAGACTCCACTACCCCTCTGGGCAGCCTGTTCCAGTGCTCCAGCACTCTTAAAAGAAGTTGCTCCTCAGGTTCAGATGGAACTTCTTATATTCAATCTTGTGCCCCTTACCCCTTATCCTACCACCAGGCACCACTGAAAAAAGGCTGGCCCCACTCTCCTGACACCCACCCTTTAAGTGTTGATCAGCACTGGTGAGATCCCCCTCAGTTTGCTCTTTTCCAGCCTAAAAAGCCCCAAGTCTGCATTTCCCAATCCCCCCTCGCTTCCACTACAACACAATCAGCACTTCACGACATTAAAGTTTAACACTGTTTTTCCTCTTGCCTCAGACCCTACTTTTAAAGGCATTCCATATTAACACATCTTAGATAGTATCTGATGATGTGTTAATAATTAACACAGATATTTAAGAGGCCTTGAAGAAAAGCCGTGGAAGCAACTGATCACAGAATCTTAGAACGGTAGGAGTCAGAAGGGACCTCTGGAGGTTGAGTCCTACCCTACTGCCACAGCAGGATGACCTAGGGCAGGTCACAGAGGAATGCATCCAGGCGGGTCTTAAAAGCCTCTAGAGAAGGAGACACCACAACCTCTCTGGACCTGAAGCAGGTAGGAAGTGTAAAAGAGCTTGCTGAGGAGTGAAGTGGCTCAAAACCCTGAGATGACTAACCCCTGGAAAAGTTAAGTTGAAGCTATCAGTCAAACTATTGTTTTCCTACATCATGTTACCCCGAGTTATAAAAACTGCCTGCTGATGAATCACTCCCAACTATTTTTAAATGCATCTACGCAAATGATATTTATAGTTGGTGCTGGCTTATCTGTTCT